>NC_081297.1:86093621-86396651 GCF_030435805.1 Mustela lutreola | reverse complement strand
CATGTTGGGCTCCATGCTGGGAGTGGAGCCTAGTTAAAAAAAAAAAAAAAAATTGCAGATCTGCACACAAGGAATGTAACTTCCTATATGGCTATAAAGCTCATCTCTCTAAAGTTTAGTAAATTATGTTTATGCTAATTTTTTGGTTTTCAACCTGATTATTTATTTCACAGATTCTTCTTTACCAGTTGGGACTCAAATATATTAAAAAGGGCATTTGAAAGAAATCAGCTTTTAATCGTATGAATATTTAAGTGCAGGAAAGTGGGAGAGGAGGTATACCTGTATATTTGTGGTGTTATTCTAAATAAAAAATTGAAAATTAATAGTGTGGCTAAGTAAGAACAAGTTGATAGGTCTCTGTGTAATTCGTTAAAACAAGTACCAATGTTCATAGATGAGGAGCATTTCTGGTTGGAGTCAATAAAGTTATGGCATTCTAAGCCACTCAAAGCTCCTGGCTCTTTATCAACCTCAACTTGTTACAACGAGTTGGGATGCAATAGAATATTCAATTTTGCTATCTTCCATGTGTAGACTGATCTGAGTCAAAATTTCCTTTTATATATAGTTGCTATGATGATGATCATAATGGTGATCATGATGATAATTATGATCATAATATTTCTTACTGGATTATGAAGTAGTTTTAAAATTATTTATGTTTGCCCAACTTTGTTTTCCTTCTGCTGGACAAAATTAACTTCTAAACACTTAATGATTTGTTTTTACTTCTCACGCATGTATATTTGATGGACTTTGTCACATCACTATGTAAGGAGCAGTACCAGACAATGTTCAATTCATGTGCCATTTAATTTTCAGAGTCACAAACTAGAGCTTTCACCAAAATATTTGAGATCACAAGGTGTTTAGTTTAGTGTAGAATGATTTTTCTCAGGAAAGAAATGTTTCCATATAGAATTATGAAAAGATCTAGAATATAGATCTAAAATAAAGACCTAGTGTACAGAATATAGAAAGATCTATTTCTATTATAATCTTCACAACCTCTCAGAAAGCTACATTTTTAAAAAAAGGAGGGGGATAAATTAAAAGGAAAAACCGAAAGAGAAAATAGAAGAAGGAAGGGAAAAAGAAAAGAGAAAAAGAAACCTAGCCCTGGGCATCAGAAGCACTAACTATAAAACAAAATAACTACAAAGTAAATTCCCCTGATTTGCCTAAGAACTCTATTTGTTTTCTGCCAAAGAAATGAGAGAGAAGTTTGGGGGTCTTGACATCACAACTACTCAGGCCAGAGGTTGAGAATTCCATATGGGGACTCTTTAGTGAATGGAAAAGCCCAAAAGATGAGGCCTGGAATACTTGGTCAAGGGCCATTTATGATAGTAACTGAAATGCATGCCTGGTGGGAACTTTTTACACGCTGATAGTTTTTGCTTTCAACATATATGCCCCTGGGGATCCAGCTGAAAAGCAGATTGGTCTACACCAGCAGTTCTCAAACTTTCTGCTCTCAGTCTCCTGTAGGCTCTTAAAAATTATTGAGAATCTAAAGAGCATTAATTTTCTTGTCTCATATGTCAATATTTGTCATATTAGAAATTTAAACAGGGAAATTCAAAGTATTTATTAATTCATTGAAAAGTAGTAGCAACACCAATTTTCCCACTAGATCCTCCTACAGATATGTAGTTGGGAAAAGGAGGAGTATTTTATTGGCTCTTTAAAATAATTGTGGATATTCTTCTTTGAAATACCAAGACTGGAAAAGTGGTCATTTCTTTTTTTTTTTTTTCCAATATTGCATGACTCCGTTTATTAAAAAGTGTCCAGAACAGGCAAATCTATAAAGACAGTGGATTAGTAGCTGCTTAAGCCTGAAGGGAGGGGAGAAAAGAGGAATGACAGCTAAATGGTATAAGGTTTTATCTGGAGATGATGGAAATGTCTAAATTAACTGTGATGATTACACATATTTTTTAAATTAATTTTTAAAATTTATTTTCAGTGTAACAGTATTCATTGTTTTTGCACCACATCCAGTGCTCCATGCAATATGTGCCCTCTCCAAGACCCACCACCTGGTTCCCCCAACCTCCCACCCCATGCACCTTCAGACCCCTCAGATTGTTTTCCAGAGTCCATAGTCTCTCATGGTTCACCTCCCCTTCCAATTTCCCTCAACTCCCTTCTCCTCTTTAACTCCCCTTGTCCTCCATATTTGATATGCTCCACAAATAAGTGAAACCATATGATAACCGACTCTCTCTGCTTGACTTATTTCACTCAGCATATCTCTTCCAGTCCTGTCCATATTGCTACAAAAGTTGGGTATTCATCCTTTCTGATGGAGGCATAATACTCCATAGTGTATATGGACCACATCTTCCTTATCCATTCGTCCATTGAAAGGCATCTTGGTTCTTTCCACAGTTTGGCGACCGTTCCAGACACTTTCTATGAAGCCAGCATTACCCTGATCCCTGGCAAAGACCCTACCAAAAAGGAGAATTTCAGACCAATATCACTGATGAATATGGATGCTAAGATTCTCAACAAGATCCTAGCAAACAGGATCCAACAGCACATTAAAAAGATTATCCACCATGACCAGGTGGGATTCATTACTGGGCTACAAGGATGGTTCAACATTCACAAATCAATCAATGTGATAGAACAAATTAATAAGAGAAGAGAGAAGAACTACATGGTCCTCTCAATTGATGCAGAAAAAGCATTTGACAAAATCCAGCATCCATTCCTGATTAAAACACTTCAAAGTATAGGGATAGAGGCAAAATTCCTGAACTTCATAAATCTATCTATGAAAGACCTACAGCAAATATCATTTTCAATGGGAAAAAGCTTGCAGCCTTCCCGTTGAGATCAGGAACAAGACAAGGATGCCCACTTTCACCACTCTTGTTCAACATAGTATTAGAACAGCAATCAGATAACAAAGAGAAATAAAGGTATCCAAATTAGCAATGAAGAAGTAAAACTCTCTCTCTTCGCAGATGACATGATTCTTTATATGGAAAACCCAGAAGACTCCACCCCCAAACTACTAGAACTCATACAACAATTCAGCAACATGGCAGGTTACAAAATCAATGTACAGAAATCAGTGGCTTTCTTATACACTAATAATGAAAATACAGAAAGGGAAATTAGAGAATCGATTCCATTTACTATAGCACCAAGAACCATAAGATACCTGGGAATAAACCTAACCAAAGAGGTAAAGGATCTGAACTCGAGGAACTACAGAACACTCATAAAAGAAACTGAAGAAGACACAAAAAGATGGAAGAGCATTCCATGCTCCTGGATTGGAAGAATAAACATTGTTAAAATGTCTATACTGCCTAGAGCAATCTATACTTTTAATGCTATTCCGATCAAAATTCCACCAGTATTTTTCAAAGAGCTGGAGCAAATAATCCTAAAATTTGTATGGAGTCAGAAGAGACCGCGAATTGCTAAGGAAATGTTGAAAAACAAAAATAAAACTGGGAGCATCATGTTACCTGATTTCAAGCTTTACTACAAAGATGTGATCACCAAGACAGCATGGTACTGGCATAAAAACAGACACATAGACCAGTGGAACAGAGTAGAGAGCCCATATATGGACCCTCAACTCTATGGTCAAATAATTTTCGACAAAACAGGAAAAAATATACAGTGGAAAAAAGACAGTCTCTTCAATAAATGGTGCTGGGAAAACTGGACAGCTATATGTAGAAGAATGAAACTTGACCATTCTCTTACACCGTACACAAAGATAAACTCAAAATGGATAAAAGACCTCAATGTGAGACAGGAATCCATCAGAATCCTAGAGGAGAATATAGGCAGTAACCTCTTCGATATCAGCCACAGCAACTTCTTTCAAGATATGTCTCCTAAGGCAAAGGAAACAAAAGGAAAAATGAACTTTTAGGACTTTATCAAAATCAAAAGCTTCTGCACAGCAAAGGAAACAGTCAATGACAACAAGCAACCCATGGAATGGGAGAAGATATTTGCAAATGACAGTACAGACAAAAGGTTGATATCCAGGATCTATAAAGAACTCCTGAAACTCACACACAAAACAGACAATCATATTAAAAAAATGGGCAGAAGATATGAACAGACACTTCTCCAATGAAGACATACAAATGGCTATCAGACACATGAAAAAATGTTCATCATCACTAGCCATCAGGGAGATTCAAATTAAAACCACATTGAGATACCACCTTACACCAGTTAAAATGGCCAAAATTAGCAAGACAGGAAACAACATGTGTTGGAGGGGATGTGGAGAAAGGGGAACCCTCTTACACTGTTGGTGGGAATGCAAAGTGGTCATTTCTTAAAAGTTAGTTGCAGTTTGGACTCTGAAACTTTATCAAATGAACTCATCAGTGTCCTGTTACATTGAAATAATTGATTTATCTTACACTTTCAATAGATCTCTCACCAATGCATGGTTTTGTTACATCATGTATTGGTCATTTGTAAATTATTGGTTTACTGAGTTATGTAGGTATTCCAAATGATTTATGATATCAAAACTCATATTCATTAATATGCAACCTATATTATCAGGAAAGACATATGTATCAAGAAGCTCACAGTGCACGTATAAATTTTCCAAAATTCTGATGTTCATTTGAAAGAAATTTTTACTGTGGGCAACAAATATCATCAGTTATTTTTCTTGAAGTGATAGCTCACTTCATTTTCATGAGAATGTCTTGTAAATCTTCAGATCTAAAAAACATATTTCTGTCAGTGATGCTTTGAAGTACAGAAGATATTCCCCTCAAAACCAACTAGTTTAGTTGTAACCCAAGAGATCACACAAGTGCCTTTAAGACAACCATCTTACTTTGCTATGGAGCAGAAATCCTTCATGTGGACATCCCAGTTCATCACACAAAATGTTAAGAAGAAATTTACTCACAGGGTGAAGATTAAATAAAACCAGTAATTATTTGTTTCATCAGGGGCTGCAAGTACCTGGCAGCAAAGAAATGTAATGACTAGCAGGTCAGTTTGGTGCCGCTGCCTCAATTTGGGCTCAAGTGCCTGCAGTTTTAAGCACCATT
The DNA here is from genome assembly GCF_030435805.1 of Mustela lutreola. NCBI lineage: Eukaryota > Metazoa > Chordata > Mammalia > Carnivora > Mustelidae > Mustela > Mustela lutreola. The sequence continues at coordinate 86,391,582 of NC_081297.1, read as the reverse complement.
ACCTTTGCACAATCAGTTGCAAATGTCAACACAGTAAAAATGCACATAGTATCTTGGTATTACAATGAAGATAGCTTTGACCGGGTGAACCCACAGAAAAGATCTTGCCCCCCCCACCCCGGGATCTGAGGAACCAGGTATTGAGACTCTCTGATATATTTTGTGAAAAGAAAGACCTTATCATCCACCAACTGAAATTCACTTGATGGAATGAAGGCAGCCAAGCACCAATTCTCAACCAACATTAAGCAAAATGATCTAGGGACACTGGCAGCTTGGCACCCTACCCACTGCTGACTGGGTATTAAAATTAAAATTTTGCTTTCTTAGCCTGCGATTTATTTGGAAGAAAATTTTAGTGTTAAGTTCTGGAAGAAACCAAGAAGCATTTTATCATAATGATCCATTTAATGTTCAAGCACCAAAGCAGTTTTTAGTAAGCTTGCAGGTGAAGACATCAAGGTGATTTCTCTTTTACTATGTGCTCTGCAGTCTGGCTTAGAAAAAAAAAAAAAAAACAACAATATCCACTAGTGGTTAAAAAAAACTAATAATGATTTAAAAAATAAAAACAAAACAAAAAAATTCTCTCAAGCTTTTTAGCCTCAAAAAAGAATACTCTTCTGATAATCTATATATGTCTATGAAGCCACTACAAAGGAAATTAAGATTTCAAACTTGGATAAATTAATTAACCTACGGAACAGTAAAGTCAGGAGAACTCCATAGAACATAAACCTGTTCCCTGATGGCATTCCCTGAAGAAACAGAGACCATAATTAAGGAGCCTAGCAACACCAGACTAATGCAAGCAGTTATTTTAATGTTTTATGGCAGTCTCCACCATTGCTGTCTCACCTATCACTAAATAAGGCCATCTGGCCACACTTCCCCATAGAATATTTCATTACTCACTTCCCTTCTACCCACACCAAATATGCAAGAGCTCCAATGACACCAAAGGCTATGAAGTGGTAGCAGAAGCTCCTTTCACTTCACTATATTTAAAATATATGTATTTTATAAAGATGTAAAAGCTTTGGGAACATATGGGACTGAAAAATCAGAAAGTCATGAAGAAATTGGAAGTGTATTCAGATGATAAGATGAATAGTGTAATAATATATAAAACTGCTTTAATCGTAAATGGTTTTGCAGTAATTATGATAGTCTGTTTAGTACCAAACAAGGCTTGGAAGTTACTGCTCCCTCAGGTCACAGAATCTTCAGTTTCCTGACTCCAGGGAGTAAAGTTGCAATCATCTTATTGCAGCCATCATCATCTGAAGAACAAAGTATTTCTACCACTTAAGAAGAGGAAGAATTCAGTATCAATATATGGCCTAGCACATTACCAAACAAAGAAAATTCATGAAGGACTTTAATAATAAAATATTAAGTGACATCCACTTTCATGAAGTGTGGCCTGAGTTTAAAGTATGAGCAAGCTGAGCAAGGAGCCTGACATGGGGCTCCATCCCACAACCCTGAGATCATGACCTGAACCAAAATCAAGAGTAGGACAGTCAACCAACTGAGCCACCCAGGTGCCCTTACATCAAGATATTTAAAATGATGAGGGCCATAGGGGAAGGGAGGGAAGACAGAAGGGGAAGCCATCAGAGAGGGAGAAAAACCATGAGAGACTCAACTCCAAGAAACAAACTGAGAATTGCTGGAGGGGAGGTGGGTGAGGGAAGGGGTAGTTGTGTGATGGGCATTCAGGAGGGCATGTGATGTGATGAGCACTGGGTGTTAAACGCAACTGATAACTTATTGAACACTACACCTGAAACTAATGATGTACTATCAGTTGGCTAATTGAATTTAGATTAAAAAAATAAAATAAAATGATGGGGTTATGGCAGTTTTAAAACATGGTTGTAAATTCTTTGATGCACCTGCCATTGAGAGGTAGGGGTCTCTGTTTCTTTCCCTTGAAGTTCAGTGAGCTCAAAGCTGCTTCAGCCAATGCAGTACAGCCAAGGTGATGTCATAGGATTTCTGAGGCTGCAGTTTCCAGTCTGTTCACTGGGAACATGGGTTCTGGGAGTTTAAAGCCACCAAGAGAGAAGTCTAGATATCCTATAATGCAACTCCAGGGAGACCACACGTAGGCATTCAGCTTGACAGTCCAGCTGATTATCCTTCAGCATTTTAGCCCCAGGGGTAAACATGAAAGTGAACTGCTTCATGGGCAGCTTTGGAGGAGAAGAATGAAGAGGGCGGCCTCCTAATTCGGCCCCAGAGGAGCCAAGAGCTTGGGGCCCCTCTCCTCAGTGCACCCTCAGAGAAAAGCAGTCAATCCCTCCCATCTCCCTGGTCTCCAGCCCTGCTCTGAGCTCACCAGGCCTATGACCAAGCATTTCTATCTCTGGTGCACAGCCCCATTTGAAGTCTCCAAACCCAGCAGATTCCTGAGCCAGTCATCCTGGGGAGAAGGAGGAGTCTCCCCGGATCTGCTTCTTGTTGGTCTCTGCTCGAGGAGTAGTAGCCCGACTGTACCAGGGATCATGGTTTATGGAAACCCTGAGCTGTGAGCCCATTGTTCAGCTCTCTCTCTGTGGCTGGCTTCCCTGCTATGATACCTGGGAGCTCTGCTGCACTCAGACACACTTGGTCTTTCTGTGACCCCACGGGTCCTGAGACCATACTCTCCTCATGAGGGCTCCACCCCCCACCGCCCTCCCCACCAAATTTAACCACTGGAGCGATGTCCCTCAGTGGAGCAAACTTCTAAAAGTTCTGATTTTGTGCTCCACTGCTCTTGCCGGGTGCTGGCTAACAGAGTTTCCCTCCCCTCGCCATTCTCTTCTTGTATATCACATCGGACTTGCTTCTCCACGCCTCCTACCTCCAGAAAGTGGTTGCTTTTCTCTTCATGGAGTTGCAGCTGTTCTTTTCTTAAATCTCCAGTTGAGTCCATAGGTGCTCAAAATGGTTTGGTAGCTATCTAGCTGAATCCCTGGGGACAGACAAAATCTAGACCTCCTGCTCCTCCACCATCTTGGACTCTCCTGAAGAGCTGCTCTGGAAATGGATCTTCCAGCCCCAGCTCCTCAGGTGTCCCCTAGCCATACAAGTTGCACTAGCCCAGGCTCCAACAAATAGTGGAGCTGAGAGGAGCCTCCCCTCCTGTGCCTTTTCCCAATTCCTAAGCCATGAACATAATAAAAATGGTTGTTGCCTTATACACTAATAAAACATGGGATGCTGGGATGGCTCATTACTCAGCAATGTAGATGACTGAAAGTGGGGTGTGGGCATCTTTTAGATGACTATGAACCCATAAACTTCACTTATAACTGGTGGTCCCACATATGCCACACTCGTCTCATCTGGTCACTTTGCCAAAGGAAGCAGTGGAATGAGATTGAGAATGGCTTGGAATCAATCAACAGGAAAAGTGTGAGGAACCTCGGTGAGTTTCTCTCAGAACTGATCTGCTGCTGGTTATAATGACTTTGTCTACTCCCGGTGCCAACCATGTGCAACACAGAGCTCAGAAGTCCATGGTAGGACTTCAAGCAAGGTGGGAAATTTTGGCAGGAATTCTTGCTTTGTGAGATGAGAGTGTACTGCAAGGTCTTTGAAAATGAAACATTAAAATGACACTTAAAAGATTGGTTAATCATTCCAACAGTGAAGGTCATAATATTTATATGCCTCCTTAAATCCCCTGAATTTTAAATACTCCATGGTTCTAATTTAATGCCTAACATGACACTGTTCTCTACTCCCAAACCTGTCTTAACTTCTTGATTTACTTGCCTACATGTAAAGGCAATTACAAGAAAGACTTTTAAGATCCTTAAAGTGATCACTTAGAGTGAAAATCTAAGCCATACTTCATCCACAAAAGATAGAAACTAAGCAAAAGCATCATGATCAACAGCAAAATTCCATGAGGGCAAGGTTTTGTTTTGCTGTCTGATAGCAACAGTCAGTGCTTACAATGGTGTTTAGCATATAGTAGCTGCTCAGTATATACTTATCGAATAAATGACTAAACACTACAGACATGCAAGGTGAGCTACTACAAAAAAGGGAAGAAAGGAAATGTCCACAAATTCTGAGTCAAAACTGCCCTTAGTACATATTCTGGTGACTGTAAAATATGAAAAGGAAATCAATCAAGACACTATATATAAGATATTATTATTTATCATTAATATATGGGCATACATTATATTATGTTTATTATATAAAGTGAATATAATATATTCATATATTATATGAGTTATAACATATAAATTATTATATAATGTAGAATACAATTCATTATGTATTTTATATTAATATATAATATAATATTAATTATGTATCTAAAATAAAGATAATATTTAGAATGTAGAATTCACTGAGCTTTGTAATGTAAACAGAAAAAGCTGTGGGCATGAATTTCGCATTTGTGGTAGGATGACGAAGGAGTGGAAAATGTGAAGTAATATAATGAGAAGGCAAAAATCTGCTTACATTTTCTCTGACTGAAGGATAGATCTCTCTATCTTTGGTCCAAAGTGTCCATCATGTATTAGGAGGTTTTTTTCTTTAAGACAATCATTAAGTGCCAGGTAGATGCAGGCAACTAAAGAAACGCTATTTAGGGGACGCCTGGGTGGCTCAGTTGGTTAAGCAGCTGCCTTCGGCTCAGGTCATGATCCCAGCGTCCTGGGATCGAGTCCCACATCGGGCTCCTTGCTCGGCAGGGAGCCTGCTTCTCCCTCTGTCTCTGCCTGCCATTCTGTCTGCTTGTGCTCGCTCTCTCCCTCTCTCTCTCTCTGACAAATAAATAAAATCTAAAAAAAAAAAAAAAAAAAAAAAAAAGAAAATCAGTAATGTTTAAAAAAAAAAAAAAGAAACGCTATTTAGTAGAAAAAACTTTTTTCCTTATATTGGGTGATTTGTTTCAGATTTGTGGGCAATTTTGTCTCAGCCTTGTACTAATTTCCCCACACAAATTCACATCACAGACAACTCTCAAAGTGAAACAGCAAAAAAGTCCCTCAACCCCAGCCTGTGAAAAGAGGATACAGCCCTGTTTTAAACCAGTGCTCCCTCAAGGATAGAAATCATGCCACTGGTAAGGGAGGTGATGGCTGCCAGTGTGCTAAGGGCTCATTCCATGTGCTAGGACATGTAGTCCTCACACCTACTCTATAGGGAAGGTATTGTGGGTATTGTTATCATCATCCTCACTTTTGAAAACAGAAAACAAGAGACAAGGAAAAGCTAAATGACTTGCCCAATATCAAATATATTGTGGAGCAAGATTCACAGCCCAGTCCGTCTGACTGCAGACTCAGAGGTCTTAAGTCCTAGTCTATACGACATATTAGACATTTTATTAACCTTTTCTAACCCATGTCCTACTCCAAAGTACAAACACAGTTTCCCTAATTAATTTCAGTACTGGGTACATATCTGCACTAAAAAAAAAAAAATGGTAGCTTCCTTTTTTAAAAGACAGAAATCTGCCCTCCTCACTCAAACATGTCATCTTGATAAACATCTAGCCACCTGCAGCAGCGCTGTTGCATGCTGGCCGGTCAGGCACTCTCTCTAAATTGGCCCAGTGCTTAGAGATTGAAAATGAAAAAACAAGGAAAGACTGACCTATTAATGTCATTCATCTCAAAGTATTAGCAAACGTATTCCACCTAGAAGTCCATCAAGAATGATTTAGTGGTGCTTTTAGCGGACACAAAAATGATCCCAAGAAGCTCCCCACTCTTGAGAGTTTAACAAGAGGCCAGTCATACATACAAGTGGGAAAAGGACTGCTTATTGAGCTAAGACCTACAGTGGGTGAGACCACAACCCCTATGGGGCCACCATGGGAAAAGCATAATTTCATTAGTCAGTGTTCCAATTCTGACCACCACTTTGAATAACTTTGTGAATGTGGGCAATATTATTCAAGCTATCAGGCCCTCAGTTTCCTTCAGAAAAATGACAATGATATTATACACCCCAAAGTAGGGCTGCCCCATTTAATACATAAAAGTATCAGAGACCCAGTCAAATTTGAATTTTGGATCAACACTGAATATTTAAATATAAGTATGTGCCGAATATTGCATGAGTCATACTGATTTTTTGCTATCTCAAATTAAAATTTAATTAGATGTCCTGTATTTTATTTGGCAACTCTACCCTAAACGACCATTGAGATGGTTGAGCGAGATAACAGATGTGAGGTGCTGGCCCACTTCCTGGTACATAATGGATGAATCACAGATGTTACCTTCCTTCCCCTATGAAGATCCTTATGCCATTAATTATCCTTTCATGGACCAACTTCCTCATCTCTCTTCTCTAGAATTATTTTTCCTGTGACTACAAACATTCAAGCCTCCCTTCTCCATTAAATTTAATATAAAAAACTAAAATTTTCTATCTCTGCTAGTTAGCATGTTCCTTCATTGCCGAATTTACTGAAAGTCTTCAACACTCAGTTCCAATATTTCCTTACCTCCCACTCGGTCATTTATTCATATCAAAAGTAAATGGAGAGCATCCACCATTTGCAGGCTGTGTGCCTGGCACACAGGGGATTCAACTATGAGCAAACACTGACATGGTCCCTGTTCCCACAGTGTTCATCATCTTCTTGACATCTGACATCTGTCCTGCCATTCTCCTGAAATTACAACACTGACAGTCATGAATGCTCTTCTCATTCCTCATTCATCTCCTCCATCACCCTTTGAAACAATCAACCCCTTTTTTCTCTGCCTCAGGGATCCCATGCCTTCTCTGACTCTTTCCCCCCTAAACTCTAACCCCTAGCAAATCCCTCCTCTAGTCTTTCTATCTCTGTGAAGAGCTTCCCCATACATCCTATTGTTCAAGTCAATAACTTAGAAATCCTGGCTTCTCCCTCTCCTTCTTACCTCATCATGAGCAGATTCTGTTGACTCTCTATATAAAATATATCCCTATGCTCACCATACTTGCTGAATCACTAGATTGTACATCTGAAACTAATGTAACATTATGTCAACTATAACTTAAGTATATTTATGTATGACATATATATTTAATATATTATATACATATAATAAAAACAATATGTATTTTTAAAACATAAAAATACATATTGTTACAATATGTATTTTTAAAACACAAAAATACATATTGTTTTTAAAACAATGTATATTTTTAATATATTATATACATATAATAAAAACAAAATACACCCCTATGTGTAGCCCTTCATTGCCATCATTGCCACTGCAGCTCAAGATTCTTTTGTCTCTCACTGGACAGTGTAACATCCTGAAGTAGTTCCCCACTTCTCATAACAGCCACCCTGGACATTTTGGAAGAGCAAACCTGCTTAGCTCCCTAGTATGAAAAACAATATGAAAAACAAAACAAAACTTCCACAGTATGAAAAACAAAACAAAACTAAATAACCAAAACCCTCCAAACTCTCCCTATTTCACTCAGAGTAAAATTCAAACTTGCTTTCACAGCCAACATGGTCCTCCATTTGTTGGGCCCTGTTCACCACATGACCTCACGCCTTCTACTGCCCACTTGCTTGTTGCTCTCAAGCCTGAGACCCTCTGACAGGTCCTTGCAGAAGGCCGCTCCCCTCCTCACTCAGGTCTCAGCTCAAACCTCACCTGCTCAGGGAGGCCTGTCCTGACCAGCCAGGCTGACCCATCACCCTCCATCCCATCTTGTTTCCCTCTCTCCATTGCACTGCCATTGTTCCTTCATTGTTGGTTATTTGGTGTTTATCTTCCTGTGCTGCAAGGAAAGCAACACAGGGGTAAGAACCTTGTCTTGCTTATTCACCAGGACATTCTTGGTGCCTGGACCATGACAGCCACATGGTGGATGCATGATCAATATTTAATGATGGACGAATGAAAGAAAAAAGGCAAGAACCAAAAATAGGCAAAGATGAGAATAACTGGAAACAAAACCATGGAAAAAGGGAGTTTCTGCACAGAAGTAACTTGAAGTGTTAAAGTACTAATATTATAAGTAGAATTTCCATACTTAGTAAAGGTTTTATTTGTCCAGTGATTTGAGCTGGTTTACAGGCTGCCTCATTTAGAAAGTGCCTATGTTGATAAATCCATGTTAATTCTCTGGTGGGTCAGGTCAAGGGGGAAAAATGGCCATAAAAGCTTCAGGAAATTCTGATATAAGCATTTCCTTGAGAGGCAAGAGGCAAGCATTTCCTTGCCTCTTCCATACAACTTTGAGAGGCAGAGTCTCTGGGCCTCCCTCCCATACTGGGGCTGTAATAAATTCCTGTCACAAAGATCAGGGAGAGACAACAGGCAGAAGGAAGACCACTTTCCTTCTCCAGAAAGTCAAGAGGCTATGGTCTGATGCACCAAGGAAGGAGCAAAATACTTGCTTTTCTTAAATGAGAATCCACATTGAGTTCAATTTCCACTGCAACAAAAAGAGGGCTAGTAGCAAAGCTCTCGCCGGCTGAGGGACTGGTGAGACAGCTGCCCAAGGCCTGATGCAAAGAAGAGGTCAGCCATCACAGGAAAGGGTCAGGAACTTGTGCCCAGTCAAGAGTTCTCTTCAAAAGCTTCTCCTCAAACACAAAGCAGGATGGGGAAGAGGAATGGTATGTTATGGTGGGGAGTGGTCTGGAACACTAAGAAAACCCCACTTCTAAAATTCAGGTGACCAAGCCCTTCTAACCTTACCTTCACTCAGTAGAAGCCTCCACCGAATAATAAGCAATTGCAATCAATTGCAATCTGCTCCTCAGAGAGGAAGCCAACCATTCTCCCTGTAGGCACGCAAGCAGACAGGGCATGTTAATAGCTTAGAGCAGAATGGGAAAACACAATACAAAAACTGAAATGCCTCAGGCAATCCAGGCTTCACTCTAAGCACAGAGTAGGAGCAGCCTGCCATTGGCCAAATTTGAAGACTGGTGAGCTGAAGGTAACTGTAGTAACAATGACATAACAGTAACAACAACAACAACATCCAGCTCAAATACGAGCAACTACTAAAGCCTGACAGAAAAAGTAATGTGCCCACTGTCAGGTGTGTGTAACTCTGTCTGTACTGGTCTTTTATATACAGTATCTATTACTTCAGTGAAAGTATGACATACCAAAAAGAAAAAAAAAAGGTCCATTATCAAGTGAGAAGGTGGTTAACAGAATCAGATTCAGACCCCAAAATGACCCAGGTGCTGGAATTATCAAACAGAGACTTTAGGATAACTATGATTAATATGTAATAGGCTTTAGTGAAAAAAGTAAACACCATACATTCACAAATGGAAAATTTCAGCAGAATGATGGAAATAATAAAAATAATCAAGTAGAAATTCCTGATATTAAAAATGTATATACTAGAGATGAAGAATTCCTTCCCTAGGCTTATCAGCAAACTAGACACAACACAGGAAAGAATCAGTGAACTTGAATATAGGTTGATAGAAATGATTCAGGGTCAATTACAAAGGGAAGTAAGGAGTGGAGTAAAGAGAATACATCTGAGAGCCATAGAATAATAATGAATCATCTAACATGAGTGTGACTGGAGTCCAGAAGAATAAGAAATATAAAACAGGACAGAAGAATTATTTGAAGAAATGATTTTCAAAATCAACAAAAGATAACAAATCACACAGATCTAACAAGTTCAGAGAGTAGAAGTAGTAAAATATGAAGAAAAACTCACTGAGACACATCATAGTCAAACGGCTGAAACCCAAAGATAAAGGAAATAAAGAAACATATTCTACAGAGGCACAAAGATAGTAAGTAGAACAGATGTCTTGTCAGAAATTAGGCAAGCAGAAGACAGTGAAGTCATATCTTTAAAGAACTGAAAGAAAAAAAAAAGTCAAGTCAGAATTCTATATCTGGTAAAAGTACCTTTCAAAAATGTTAATGAAATGAAATTTTTTCCAGACAATCAAAAGCTGAAAGTATTAATTGCCAGCAGATCTACACAAGAAAAATGTGAAGGAAGTTCTTCAGGCTGAAGGAATCTGATATAAGACAGAAATTTTATTTACACAAAGAAATAAAGAGCATGGGAACAGGAAAAAACATGGGTTGATAAGAAAAATACTTTTTTGATTTTAACTTTTTTTTTTTTTTAAAGAAAGGGAGAGAGCAGAGGGGGAGGGGCAGATAGAGGGGGAGTGAGAGTTGTTTTTTTTCTACAGTAGATACTGAATTTATCGACAAAAATTCTCATGTAAATGAATCTGCACAACAAATTGTGTTATTCAAGTGTCCACTGTATTTCTAAACTCTTCTTTTATCCATTCATTCAGTTGTTTATTTTTTATCAATATGGACTTACATGCATTTATTCTTTTTTATTTATTTATTTTTTAAAATTTCTTTTCAGTGTTTCAAAATTCATTGTTTATGTACTACACCCAGTGCTCCATGCAATACATGCCCTCCTCAATACCCACCACCAGGCTCACCCAACCTCCTAACCAAAACCCTCAGTTTGTTTCTGAGTCTACAGTCTCTCATGGTTTGTCTTCCCTTCCAATTTCCCCCAACTCTCTTCTTCTCTCCATGGGAGTGAGAAAACTTTAAGCAGGCTCCACACCTAGTGCAGGAGTCAGACGAAGGGCTTGATCTCACGACCCTGAGATCATGACCTGAGCCAAAATCAAGAGGTGGACATTTAACCAACTGAGCCACCCAGGCGTCCCTAATTTTGACCTTTTCAAATGATGACTGTCTGAAGTAGAAATCCTTAAAAGGCATTATACATTTTCTAAAATATACTGAAGTAAAATGAATGAGACTAGTAGCAGAAAGAATAAGAGAGGAGGATAGAAGAATTCTATGGTAAAGGTCTTATGCTACACAGGAAGTAGTGCAGTGATATTTGAACATGAACTGAGGTAAGCTAAAAATGTGTAATGTAAACCCTACGGAACCAAAAAAAAAAAAAAAAAAAAAAAAAAGAAAGTATAACTAATAAGTCAATTGGGGAGATAAAAAAAAAAAATCTTAAAAAGTAATTCAATAAATCCAAAGGAGGCCAGTAAGAGTGGGAGGGACAAAGGCAAAATAACATATGGGACAAGCAGAAAACAATTAGCAAGATGGCAGATTTAAATGTAGGAATATTTATAAATACATTAATGGTCTGAACACTTCAATGAAAAGACTAAGTTTGTTAGATTAGGTGAAAAAAAGTAAGATCAAATTACATGGGTCTTGCATATTAAAAGAAATCTATTTTCAATATAAAGATGTAGATTAAAAGTATAGAAATAATGCATGCAAATATTAATACAAAATAGCTGTAGTGGCTATATTAATATCAGACTAATTAGGCTTCTGAACAAGGAATATTACTGTTGAGAAAGTGGGGCATGCCATCATGATATATGGTTAATTCATCAAGAAGACATAGTAATCATAAATATGTATGTGCTGGCTTACAAGAGTTCAAATTCACAAATAATAAATGATAGTATTATAGTTCTATTAGTTGGTTTGTGCCAGTAACAAATGGTGGGACAAAGTTACTGCTCCCATAGTGCCCACCACCACCATCTTCCTGCTTCGCCAAGTTAAGTGATTGTTAATGGTCTTAAGGTAGCTGTTAGAAGGTCTACAAATAAAGACTGGAATATTTCTTTTTTTTTTTTTTAAGGTTTTTTATTTATTTGACAGAGAACACAAGTAGGCAGAGAGGCAGGCAGAGAGAGAGAGAGAAGAAGGGAAGCAGGCTCCCTGCTGAGCAGAAAGCCCAATGCAGGGCTCCATCCCAGCACCCTGGGATCATGACCTGAGCTGACGGCAGAGGCTTTAACCCACTGAGCCACCCAAGCACCTCAAGACTGGAATATTTCTGCCTTCAATGAATGTATGTCCTAGGATGCTTTTTTATTCCTGTTTTGTTCTTGTTTTTTTAAGAGAGAATGGTGAGAAAGTGCAGACAGAGAGAGAGAGAGAGAGAGGAGAATCCCAAACAGGCTCCATGCAAAACAGAGAGCCTGACACGGGACTTAATCCCACGACCCTGAGATCATGACCTGAGCTGAAATCAAGAGTCAATGGCCCAACCAACTGATTAACCCAGGCGCCCCCAGCACACTTTTAAAAAGAAAAAAATCAGTGATTATGAATGGAGAGAATTAAAGAAACTAGAAGTGTCACAGAGAAATTGGGAAAAAAGAACGCTTTTTAAAAATCTGAAGTTAGATTCCATTTCATGACATTGTGCTCTGAGTCAAGAACATTCACTTATTAATTAGACTTAAACTTTTACCAAGAAACTTTAAAGTGAAGAGATTAATCTGTTAAGCAAACATGATTCTACAAACATCACTTTAACTGGTGGCCGTATTTTCTATGTAGACTCATTTTTCACACTTTGTTCATTCAGCTATTTCATTTTTGACAGGTAGCAGGTGAATGAAGTCAAGAGCTACTCATCTGAATTCAGTCAATAAGGAAAAGTGTTTGAAATAGGAGAAGGGGGTGAAGGACAACAATTTCATTCCGAAAAGAACATTTTTATTTATTAACAACACATAATTTAATCACAGATTTTTTTTCCCTGCCACCTGCAAATCTTACTTCACTAGCTCACTGAATTCCTCCCCAGACTGGTATGAGTCTTAACGATGATCTGAAACACATTTGGCCCATCTAACACCATATGTATGGAATAAAACTTTAATGTTCTACTTTAGAAGATGAAATAATATAAGGATAATTTATGCAGTGTTTTCTCCTTGGGAGAAAATAATGAAACACAAGGTCTAATAAAAGAATATGTTAATATAACATTTAATAGTTTGGTTGTCCATTCCAACAGTGCTGGTCAGAATATTTATATGCCTTCTTAAATCCCCTGAATTTTGAATACCTTGTGATTTCACTTTTGTGCCAAATACGAAATAATTCTCTGAACCCAATCCTGTCTGGGTAACTTGATTTACACGTCTTTGTGCAAGGTGCTTACAAGAAAGATTTTAAGCTTCATTGTTGAAAGTCTGACCAATGTTTCATCCACAAAAGGTAGAAAGTGAGTCCATTTTAAGTAATAAGTTATGATCATTAGCCAGCTGAGTTCTATGAGGGCAGAGTATTGTTTTATAGTCATAAAATATTGTCCAATATTGTCCACAAAGTATTTCTCCCAAAGAGAAAACACTGTATAAATTATCCTCATATCATTTAACACCCGGAATGATGCCTGACATGTAACCACTATTCACCAAATACGGTTGAGCCATGAACCGGAAGAGACCCAGCAGTAATGTCCTCCTCAGCCTCTCCCTCGTCCTCCCCTTTTCCTGTCCCCTCCTGCTCTAGGACTTCCTCCTTTCAGTTTTCCTTCCCAGTGCAGCCTCTGTTATCAGTACCCTCTAGAGATTTTCTACTCTATGACCAGAACCACTCTCAGGAATCCTTCGTCCACGACATTGAAAATAAATTTTAAAACCTGCCATTACTTCAGTGTGTCCTCTTTCTCCCTATGTCTTCATTGCCGAATGTACAGGAAGTGGTTTATATTTAGTTCTAACACTGCCTTACCAGCGGCTCATTTGTTCACTCATTTCACGAATATTTGCCAGACCCGGGGCCAGACACTGGGGACCCAGCTGTGGGCAAACACTGACACGGTCCCTGCCTCGTGGTGTTCGCCAGTTCCTTAGGTCTAACTTTCCCCCACCATTCTGCAGAAATTACCACCCACACTCTCCTCAGTCCTCATTCCTCTCTCTGTCACCTTCTAAACAACTAATCCCTTTTCTCTCTGCCTCAGGGATCTCATGCTTTCTGCAACTATATCCCCGTGCCCACCATGTCCAGCAAACCCCTCTTCTAGTCTTTTGTCTCAATAAAGAGTTCCCCTCATCCACTCTGTTGTTCAAGCCAGAAGCTTAGGAATCCTGGTTTCTCTGTCTCCCCCTCATCCCATCACTAGCAGGTCTTGTTGACTGTGTATTCAAAACAGCCCCGAACTGTTCATAACCTTTCATTGCTATCTTTGCCGCCTCAGTTCAAGACTCTTCCACCTCTCCCTGGATGGTTTAGCAGCGTCCTAACTGGGTTCCCTGCTTCACTCCACCACCTTAAAGCCAATTATTCGCATGGCAGTCAAAGCGATCTTCAAAGCAAATCCAGTTATGTCACCATACTGCTTACCACCACCACCATCACCACCACTACTTGTAAACTACAAACACCAAAGTCTCCTCATTTGACTGAGAATAAAACCCAAATTGCTTCCACAACTCACATGGTCCTCCCTTTGCTGGGCCTTGCCCACCCCATGACCTATGTCTTCTGCTCCTCACTTCCTTATTGCTGTCAAGCCTGGGACCCACTGGCGGGTCTCAGCTCAGACCTCACCTGCTCAGGGAGGCCTGCTCTGACCAGCCATGCTAACCCATCACCCTCCATCCCATCCCATTTCCCTCTCTCTGTGGCACTGACATTGTTCCTTCCTTGTTGGTTATAGAGTGTCCTTCTTCCTCTGCTGGAAGAAAAGCTACACAAGGGTAAGGACCTTGTCTTGCTTATTCACCAGGACATTCCTGGTACCTGGACCACCATAACCACATGGTAGATGACAAGAAATAACAAATGAATTCTTGAAGAAATGGAGGAAAGTAAAGGAAGGAATGATTAGGAACAAAGGTCTTGAAAAGAGAATTTTCAGAGTCTGAACAAAAGATGGGAGTTGAACTGGTCAAGCACTAATGCTGTAGATAAAATTTCCTTACTTATTAAAAATCTTACCTGCACATGATAGGCAGTCTATCTCAGTGAGCACCTATGCTTGTAAATCTGCCAATCTTTAGAGCTGGGTCAAAGAAGACAACAAAATTTTAAAGGCTCTGGAAAACCTCATACTCTAAAATCTAAAAGCATTGCCCTGCCTCTTTAAACCATTTCTGACAGACAGAATCCCCTGGGCTTTCTTTCCTATTTGTGCTGTAATAGGTTCCTGTCACACACAAAGAACAGGGAGAGGGAGCAAGGGGGAAGGGAAGGTAAAAGCAGAGGGTACCGCTCTCTGATGCCCCGGGCACTTCTTCTACCAGAGAAGCAGCAAAATGTTTGCTCTTCTTAATTGAAGCTTCACAGACACAAACCTCCTGCTTCCAAATGATAGCAGACAATGCAGCTTCTGCTTCTTCCTCAAGCTACTTTTTAAAACCTGCTGTAATCTATGGCATAAATGGAGGGAAAGAAGGAAGGAGGAAGAGCAGGGGAAGATGAGACTTGGAGAGGTCACAAAGAACCATCTTGGTGCTTTATTTTGCCAGTCATTGCTCCCAGCACTGGGGAACACTGAACACTGGAAGCCAGCATGGTGGAGGAGCCCAGCTCAGTTCCTTCAGTCCAGCTTCTGGGGACACAAGGAATTGATGAGCAAGGTCTAGTGATGAGGGAGAGGGCAAGATGTTTCAAATCTTTTTGTGAAGGAACCACTGCTTCTGATTCTCAAAGAGGGTGCACTGGCAGTGAGGACACCTGGGGGTTCCCAGGCTGGTGTAGGCATTGATACAGAGGGCCCCATCAGCCACCATTACACGTGGAATTGGAGAAAACAAAGTACAGAAATCAGTGGCTTTCTTATACACTAATAATGAAAATACAGAAAGGAAAATTAGAGAATCGATTCCATTTACTATAGCACCAAGAACCATAAGATACCTGGGAATAAACCTAACCAAAGAGGTAAAGGATCTGTACTCGAGGAACTACAGAACACTCATGAAAGAAATTGAAGAAGACACAAAAAGATGGAAGACCAGGGGCACCTGGGTGGCTCAGTTGGTTAAGCAGCTGCCTTCAGCTCGGGTCATGATCCTGGAGTCCTGGGATTGAGTCCCACATGGGGCTCCTTGCTCGGTGGGGAGCCTGCTTCTCTCTCTGCCTGCTGCTCCCTGCCCCCCCCCCGCCCCCCTCTCGTGTGCGTTCTCTCTCTCTCAGACAAATAAATAAAATCTTAAAAAAAAAAAAAGATGGAAGACCATTCCATGCTCTTGGATCAGAAGAATAAACATTGTTAAAATGTCTATACTGCCTAGAGCAATCTATACTTTTAATGCTATTCCGATCAAAATTCCACCAGTATTCTTCAAAGAGCTGGAGCAAATAATCCTAAAATTTGTATGGAGTCAGAAGAGACCCCGAATCACTAAGGAAATGTTGAAAAACAAAAATAAAATTGGGGGCATCACGTTACCTGATTTCAAGCTTTAGTACAAAGCTGTGATCACCAAGACAGCATGGTACTGGCATAAAAACAGACACATAGACCAGTGGAACAGAGTAGAGAGCCCAGATATGGACCCTCAACTCTATGGTCAAATAATCTTTGACAAAACAGGAAAAATATACAGTGGAAAAAAGACAGTCTCTTCAATAAATGGTGCTGGGAAAACTGGACAGCTATATGTAGAAGAATGAAACTTGACCATTCTCTTACACCGTACACAAAGATAAACTCAAAATGGATAAAAGACCTCAATGTGAGACAGGAATCCATCGAAATCCTAGAGGAGAACATAGGCAGTAACCTCTTCGATATCAGCCACAGCAACTTCTTTCAAGATATGTCTCCAAAGGCAAAGGAAACAAAAGCAAAGATGAACTTTTGGGACTTCATCAAAATCAAAAGCTTCTGCACAGCAAAGGAAACAGTCAAGAAAACAAAGAGGCAACCCATGGAATGGGAGAAGATATTTGCAAATGACAGTACAGACAAAAGGTTGATATCTAGGATCTATAATGAACTCCTCAAACTCAACACACGCAAAACAGACAATCATATCAAAGTGGAATGGAGAGACAAAGCTTGCAAGAAGGAATACTAATCCATTGCCTTACCTGCTAGTCCTGTCCCTGGAAGCAACAATTCTCATCTTTTAGCTATTTATTTTATTTTATTTTTTTAAAATTTATTTGACAGAGATCACAAGTAGGCAGAGAGAGAGAGAGGAGGAAGCAGGCTCTCCACTGAGCAGGACCCTGGGATCATGACCCGAGCTGAAAGCAGAGTCTTTAACCCACTGAGCCACCCAGGTGCCCTTAGCTATTTTTTTTTAAATAAAAAAATTTACCGAGATATAATTGAAATATAACATTATATTAGTTTTAGGTATACAATGTATACCTAATAATTGTGTATATTGTGAAATGACAACCACGTCTAGTTAATACCTGTCACCAAACATGGTTAAAAAATTTTTCCTTGTGATGAGAATTTTTAAGAGTTACTCTCTTAACAATTTTGAAATATACAATACAGTATTGTCATCTATAGTTAGCATACTGTATGTTACAAGCTGTGGTTTATTTTATAGCTGGAAGTTGGTATGTTCTGATCCCCTTCTTGCATTTTACCCACCTTCCACCCCATCCCTGTGACAGTCACCAATCTGTTCTCTGTATCTGTGAGTTTGGATTTCATTCATTTATTTGTCTTTTACATTCAACATATAAGTGAGATCATATGAAATTTGTCATTCTCTGACATACTTCACTTAATATAATGACCTCAAGCTCCATCCATGCTGTCACAAAATGACCGAGTTTCCTTCTTTTTTATGGCTGAATACTATTCTATTATCTATTTCTCTATTGGTCTATCTATCACCTGTCTCACATTTTCTTTTTTTTTTAATTAAAGATTTTGTTTATTTATTTGACAGAGAGATCATAGGTAGGCAGAGAGGCAGGCGGGGGTTGGGGGGAAGCAGGCTCCCCGCTGAGTAGAGAGCTTGATGTGGGACTTGATCCCATGACCCTGAGACCAGGACCTGAGCCTAAGGCAAAGACTTAAACCACTGAGCCATCCAGGCACCCCTCTCACATTTTCTTTATGCAGTTATCCATTGATGGGCAGACACTTAAGTTGTTTCTGTGTCTTGGCTCTTGTAAATAATCCTGCAATGAATATTGGAGTGTATATATCTTTCCAAATTAGTGTTTTTACTTCCTTTGGAAAAATGCCCAAAGGTGGAATTGTGGATTCAACTTTTAGTGGAATAGTTTTAGTGGAATAGTTTTTTAGTGGAATGGTAGAATAATAATAGTTTTATTTTCAATTTTTGAGAAACTTCCATATTGCTTTTTTTAAGGTATTTGCACCCATGTTTCTATTTTATTATATAAAATATATATATTTTATATATATATTATATAAATTATATGATAATTTTCTGATTTTAAAAGTCTATATATTATCATATTTACTTCCTACTATTAAGCACAAGACTAAATCCCTCTTATATGGGCACTACTACCACCACCGCCACAACCACCATCACCACCACCATCACAACCATCACCATCATCCACCACCACCATGACCACCACTGCCACCACCACTATCACCACCGCTACTACCACAACTACCATTCTCAACCATACACACACACATACATGCACACATATACACATATTTCTCTCTATACTTAGTTATCTTACAATCATTGAGTAAATCAGTGTTCAGTGTTAAATTATTATGGCCATGTAAATATTGTTTACAGCAGAGCCACACACTGAACTACGAATACATTTCTTTCTTGAACTAATCCAAGGATCAACACCATACTCATCAGATTAACAAAAGTTAATCTTTTGTTAAACTCTGATGTTACTAAGTTTTAGTGAAGTTATGAACAAAGTGGCCTTACTGCTGGTGTGTCTGTGAATAGCCACATCCATTCCAAAGAAAATTTTCTTTGACTATGGTACACAGGGCATGGGTTTTCCATGTAGCTCTACTTCTAAGTGCATACTGTACAGAAACTCATCTGTATGCACATGGACATAAGCCCTCTGATATCATAGTTTGTGGTAGCAACAGTGTGAAAAAAACCTGTATAACTCATAGGAGAAAGGAAAACAGATTGCAGACAGGGAACATTGTACATTGTACATTGTTTTTACTTCCTTTGGAAAAATGCCCAAAAGTGGAATTGTGGATTCAACTTTTAGTGGAATAGTTTTAGTGGAATAGTTTTTTAGTGGAATGGTAGAATAATAATAGTTTTATTTTCAATTTTTGAGAAACTTCCATATTGCTTTTTTTAAGGTATTTGCACCATGTTTCTATTTCATTATATAAAATATATTTATTTTATATATATAAAATATATATGTTATATATAAATTATATGATAATTTTCTGATTTTAAAAGTCTATATATTATCATATTTACTTCCTACTATTAGCTACAATTAATGAACTTTGACTATGTGTATCAACATGCGTAAACCTCAAAAATCTACCATGAATTAGGAAAAAATAAGTTACACAATAATAAATATACTAATAATATTTATTCAAAGTATGAAACTGAGTTAGACAATGCCATATGTTCCTTGTGGTTATATACTTAAAAAGCAAGAGTAAGGGGTGCCTGGGTGGCTCAGTGAGTTAAGCCTCTGCCTTCGGCTCAGGTCATGATCGCAGGGTCCTGGGATTGAGCCCCACGTCAAGCTCTCTGATCAGCTTCCCCCTCTTTCTTTGTCTGCCTCTCTACTTGTGATCTCTCTCTTTGTGTCAAATAAATAAATAAATTTTTTTAAAAAAAAGTAAGTGTAATAAAATATGCACAGGAGTGATAAACAGCAAATTCAGGATTATGGTTATTGCTAGAGAGGGAGGCAACTGATGCAGGAAGTAATACAAGGGATTTAAAATGTATCTATAATTTCTTAAAAAATGAGGTCAGTATGTTTCAGTGTCAAGACTTGAT
This sequence comes from Mustela lutreola, assembly GCF_030435805.1. Classification (NCBI taxonomy): domain Eukaryota; kingdom Metazoa; phylum Chordata; class Mammalia; order Carnivora; family Mustelidae; genus Mustela; species Mustela lutreola. The sequence goes on along the minus strand of NC_081297.1, from coordinate 86,371,862 downwards.
AAGGCTGGATGGTGGGAACACAGGTGTTTGCTGTGGTTTTCTTCGAACTTTGTGTTAGGCATTATATCATAATTTTTAAGAGTTTTATATTTTCCTATTGGGGTATAATTGACATATAAAATTATATTAATTTCAGACATATAACCTAATGACTGCATGCTTATTTATATGCAAAATGACTACCTCGATCAGTCAAATTAATATCCATCGCCATACATAATTATAAAAAAAATTGTTCTTGTGATAGAAACTTTTAAGATCTATTCTCTTAGCAACTTTCAAATATATAATACAGTATTACTAACTATAACCACCATGTTGCACATTACATCTTGTGGCTTATCTACTTTATAACTGGATGCTTTTACCTTTTGGCCTCCTTCATGAATGTTGTCCACTTCCTGCCTTTGACAACCACCAATTTGTTCTCTCGATCTATGAGCTTGGAGGGTTGTTTTTTTTTTTTTTTTTTTTTTCCTTACTTTGTATTAAGTATTAAAGTTTTTTAAAAAGAAAAGAAAAAGAGAATGAACTTTCATGAAAAGTGTCTTCACTGAAAGATGTCTGGTAAAGAAATCCTACTTCATTCCTGCAGCCTGAATTTAACTTAGGAATAGATTTTACTGGTTGAAGACCATCTAGCATTTTTTTTTTTTACTTTTGTTTTATTTTCCTTTGGGCTGAATCATAAAACTAAAGTCTCAGAAATTATCCAGGGATGGGGCACTTTGTCCAGAATCAGCAGATAAATTGGCAGGGAGGTTGTCGACACAGAGATTGGTGTAAGATTGCAAGGACATATGTGCGTCATTCTGGAAGACGGTCTATTGCTTACATTAGATTCTTAAAAGAGATCCTCTGTTGTGTAACAAACCACCCCCAAATCTAGTGGAATAAAACACCAACCATTTTTTTGGACCCACACTGCTGAGTCAGGAATTCAGGCCTGACACAGAAGGAATGATTTGTGTCCATCCCACGATGATCAGAGCTTGAGTCAACTGTAGTGGTTCAAGTATCTTGCCTGCTGTTCATGCCGTTCATGCTGAATAGGGCCGTGGTTCTGGCTGTCAGCTTGTTTCCTCAGTGTGTCTCCTTGTTGAATTTCTGGGCCTGGAATGACCAACATGGTTTCTTCACTCTTTCTGAGTGCCTGGGCTGTGTTGGCTATAACAGCGAAGGCAGGCTGGGTGTATCTCTCTCTCTATCTGTCAACATAGCCCTTCCACAATATGGCAGTCTCAGTGTGCTTGGACTTCTTAGCTGGTGTTTGGCTTCCTTCAGAATGAGCATTCCAAGAGGCAGGAAGTAGAAGTTGCCATCTCTTATGGAATGGAAATGAACACAGTGAAACCTCTGTCACTATTTGTTCATCTCAGCAGTCATAGAACCTGTCTAAATGCACCCTCTATGAGACGACTGTCTTAAAGGTTTGCCACGTTTCATCTGCCCATGCCTCAAGACCGTGACCCCCCAAACATTAAAAGCTTGATGTAACATTATTGCTTCATGGTACAGTTGTGCTGGGAGGTCTCCTGACTCTTGTCCTACGTACCTTCCATGGGAGGCAGGGTTGCACACAGAGTAGTGACATAGTACATGGGGTCACACAAACTTGGGTCCAAACCCAGACTGTGTCCCTTTTTAGCTGGTTCATTTTGGGCCAGTTATTCTTTAAGCCTTAGCTGCCCCTCTGTAAAATGAAAATAGGGACAGCCCTTGTTTTACTGGGCTGTCGTGAGACTTGGATGGTACATGGTCACCACTTAAGAAGCCTGAATTGTTAGTGGCCTGTCTCCTTGTTTGATGCTTTCATGACATTCTGAACTTTCCCTTTATAACACTTAGCACAAGCCGGAATCATATGTACCTTGTATTTGGCTCTATCCCTAATGTCTAGTAAAGTGCTAGACACACAGGGTACATATATTTTTAAAATATTTTCTTTATTTGACACAGAGAGTGAGAGAGCAGACACACGGGCAGGAGCAGACGAAGAAGGAGAAGCAGGCTCCCCACCGAGTAGGGAGCCTGATGTGGGGCTCGATCCCAGGACCCTGAGATCATGACCTGAGCCAAAGGCAGACACTTAACCAACTAAGCCACCCAAGCATCCCCACACAGGGTACATACATAAGGTACGACGAATGAATGAATGCGTCTACTGGTTCACAACATTGTCCAGAGCTTTCCTGGTGTAATCAGCACCCTGATCACACATGTACAGGGAGAGACAAGAAAGAGGCAAGCCACTCTAGGCTAGTAGTTGGCAGTTTTAATAATAGCAAAGGGAACTTACCTATGAGACTGGTTTTAGGATGGCAGCAAGACAAACGCATCCCCATGTCTACCTTCCAAATCTTAGAAGTTTATAAAGAGGCCCTAACTGGGCTCAGTCACATTCACTATGCAGATGTTTTACACCAGCACAAGGCGATGTTGTTGGAGCAGCCTCTGGGACACAGAAAGGCAAGTGAAACCTACATTCCGAGGACAGGGATGGGAGTGCGAGCCTCTGAGTGCCTGGAGTCAGCTCATGAGTCAATCAGCAGTCACATCTTTTTAATGACAGTCCCCAATATCCATATATGCAGAGTTGCTGGGTATAAGCATTAAATGTTTTGAAAGGCACAGAATTTGAAACTATGAGTTACAGGCTTTCTGAACCAGATACCTGCAGTACTATTCCTTCCATAAAATCTGTGCTAGTTCATTATGAAAAAGGTCAAGAAGGATTGATTAGTCAGAGAACAAAAGAGACAATCATCCTCTTTAGGAAAGGCCTGGCTCACAGCGATGGGATGAAGAGAAGAGAAAGGAGTGTAGGTCTTAGTAGGGTCTGGAGAGTTCTGAGACGGGAGGAGATGAGACTTCATTGGGGACAATTTTAATGGGGATGTTAAAATGGCTCTCGCCCAAACAAATGAGAGAGCACATCTGCAGTCACTTGTCTCATTCTTCTGCTATCAGTGAAGCAGAATGGAGGGACATTTAGGGAACAGAGGCAATGCGGGTGCAAGAAAGGAGTGGAAACAAGAGGGGTGTAGGGATGAAAAGTAAGGCGAAAGATGCAATTACTTGCATTGGTGGAGACTAAAGAGAGGAAAGGCATTCTGCAGGGTAAGGAGAGGTCCTCTGATTCATGGCTCTCGGGCACTGCTGGGCATTTGCAGTCAAATAATGCGTGTTTGGTGTCAACTTGGGTCAAAGTGATAACAGGCTCCTTGCCTCTATTTCCCCGCTGAGTGCCCGGCTGTTCACCGATCTCTAAGGATCACAGGTCCCGGCAGGAAGGTGATCAGCATGTAATGACTTGTCCCAGCTTGTTGCTGCTTAAAAGCATGTCTGTCTTCTTCATGATAAAGAGAATAAAGAGAGGATATTTTTAAATGCTATGTGCATCTTTTAAAAATAATTTTTAATTTTTTATTAACATATAATGTATTATCAGCCTGAGGGGTACAGGTCTGTGAATCGCCAGGTTTACACACTTCACAGCACTCACCATAGCACATACCTTCCCCAATGTCCATAACCAACCACCCTCTCCCTATCCGCCTCCCCTCGGCAACCCTCAGTTTATTTTGTGAGATTAAGAGTCTCTTATGGTTTGTCTCCCTCCTGATCCTATCTTGTTTCATTTATTCTTCTGAGAGGATATTTTTAAAGTTTTTTTTTTTCCAGGTAAAATTGTTCATCTAACAAGGCAGGAGAATAAATCAACTACAAAAAAGAAAAAGTTCAAAAGAGATAAGGTCTTATAATTATTGCCATTAAAAACTTAAAAGTCTGCACGTCAAATAGCTGCTATTTATGGAGTTAATAGAGGAAGAAAATTGCAGTATGTGCTCAAACTTCTAACATGCCTTAGCCATTCTCATCGTTAATAACCTACAGGTAAAAATGCATATGCTTAATTTTTAAAAATGAAAATAGAGTGCTAAAGAAAGTTCTTATTTCAATATAACATGTGACTAAAAAGTATCAACTATTTTTCCCTTGTGGTTTGTGGCACTCTAATAGGCTTAATTACTGATGTCATTAGTTCTAACAGGCTTAATGACTGGTGTCTTCAATAATTACTATTTGCCTCATTGCCTTCTTGTCACACCAGGAGTACCTGCCCAGGGGCTCTCCATGGGGAAAGAGTAGGAAGGTCTAAGAAGGCTGTAAGGAAAGTATAGGTCAGATGATGCACCGGCAGAGGGAGCAGCATCTGGGGACAAGGAAAATGAGCTCAGGACGAAGTGTGTGGCTTCTCATTGGTAGGTCTTCAGCCACAAAACATATCCATGTGATTATGGCATGTGACAAACACAAGAGCTTTCCTTCTGTGATCACTTGCCTGAAGCCAAATCACACAGGACACAAGATAGAACTTTAAAAGACATCATTACATTTAATTCTTATATTGAAGTAGGGGCCATCCAGGCATCCAGTTTATTACTATATGTTTTTAAAAGATTTTATTTATGTATTTGAGAGAGAGAGGGAACACAGAGGGAGAGGGGGAGGGAAAAGCAGACTCCCCACTGAGCAGGGAGCCTGAGGTGGGGCTTGATTCCAGGACCCTGGGATCATGACCTGAGCCAAAGGCAGACACATAACTAATTGAGCCACCCAGGTTCCCCTTTACTAACTTTTGCTCTGTACATACACATTTTTACTAAAATAATTATAGTGATGATAATTACTTACAATTATTGAGCATTTAATATGTTCTAGTCATGTTAGATGCACTGGCTTAGTTAAACCTCCCAAAACCTTACTAGATAGTTTCTGCTGTTTAATCAATTTTACATATGGTAGAATTGAGGCACAGAGAGGTAAAGTAACTTGCTCAGCATACACAGTTAGTAAATGCCAGAATCATGATTTGAACATCAGAGCCTGACACTAAAGACCATGCTCTCGCTAAATACTGTTTAGAAGTTGGCTTATTCACTTAAAAGTTATTTTGAACATCTTTCCCATGTCACTAAAAATTATATACCTGCAATATCTTAAAACAACCATGTAGGGTTTATTGATAAACATGTATCCTCACTTATCCATTCAATTCCCTATTGCTGATATCCAACTGTTTCAACTTAGAGATTTTAAATAATTCATGATATACACTCTTGATGTTAAGTCTTTCCTTAATGATCAGGTCAGAATAGAGTTAAATTACCAATAGACTTGTAATCCACATTTTTCTTAAATTAAAAGAATCTTCAAGTTGATTTTTAGAAGTGTAGACCAGTGTCGTATTGAGGAATGTTTCCAGCCCATGGATTCTTACATCCTCTCATGCTCAGTTTATTTCTGGGGACCTATGCATTCTGGTGAAAGAGACAGACATCATGGTGTTTGGGTGTGTTTGGCTTATGACTCTTTTCCCTATTCCAAAACAAGAGAAATCCTTATTTTCCTGTTTTTTGAAAGATTTTATCTATTTATTTGAGAGAGAGAGAGAGCATGCAAGCAGGAGGAGGGACAGAGGGAGAGTTTGAGACTCTCCCTCTCTCTCTCCATGTTAAATAAATAAAATCTTTAATAAGAAAAGAAAGGAAGGAAGGAAGGAAGGAAGGAAGGAGGAAAGAATCCATAAAGACAAATAATAAATATTAACAGCAGTTCTCTCTGGTTTTGAGTCTATAAATAATTTCATTTTGTGATTGTTTATCTTCATTTTCTATTTTTTCAGTGCACATTTATTTGTTTGGTAAAATTTCCATCTCTAAGGGTATTTTTTAAAAGATATTTAAAAAAATTTCTTCAAGGCTGCAACAACTTTCTTTTACCTTTAAAGTAGAATTATTTCCATTTAATGAGGCTATTCACTTCTGCAGGGGTCACACTCATCTGTTCCTTCTGTTTTGAGTGAAGGTCAGTAGTTCTATAGTTAAGATATTATACCCTTGTTCTTTTTACCTGCTACAGTTTCGTATATCCCTGAAGTTATATTCATAATGCTGGGTAGGTATTTTTTCTAGAGAGAAAGTTTAAAAGTTAAAGATCAGCTCATTTAGAAGTGATTTCACTTCTAAAAATGGGAATGGTATACAGAATAGATACTTATAATGACATGGCTTGTTACTGAACAGATGTGGATACCTTGGGCTTTCTGGCACACCTAGAATATAATAACCAATTTCTGGAAAAATCTAAAAGGGTTATAGAATTCCTGATTACTTATGTAACTTACAACCTACAGAAATTTAAGCACCCTGAACTATATTCTGCCAAACCAATCTAAATATAATAGAACAGAGATCTTGTTAACCACTGCATTTCCATCCCCACGGGAACATTCAGAACTAATTATGGTGGATTTGTAATTTGGTGGTGATACATGCCAATTCTAAACACTTGATGTATCACAACTTTTAACCTATAGATTTTGAACATCTCAGACTGTAGTATAACAAATCCGTTTAATTGCAATAGAAAAGAGGGCTTGTTGTCCACTCCATTTTTGTTCCCATAGAAATAAATGGAGGTAATCATGGAGCCACCAAAGGCAACAAAAATGAAATGCTGGGTAAGATCTGCTCTGAAGTGAGACTTAACCCAGACTAGGCCATGGTGTGAATAACCTACTGCTGTACAGCCCACCCTAAGAAGAAAGGGAAAGGGGAGTGGGCTGTGTGACTGGGGGGAGCAACTACAACCCCCCATGTCCCTATCAGGAAGGCACGTATATGATGGGATGGCTCCAGAAATCAGAAAAGCCCTGTCCAATGTCCCTGTCCTCAGAGAAGAGAATTTAGGCTCAGTTCCTTCATGGTGGCCAAATCAACACTGTTTTACACTTCAGGCTAAGTCTCCCAGTCTAACTAAGCATTTCCCTTGCAATCCGGTGATGAAGAGAGGAAACAGGCACTCTCCAAGGCTCCAAGTGTGTGGTAAAAAGCTCAGCATAGAGAAGATTAAAGATGGAAATAAGAGCAAATTCTTTGAGAGTAGGGTCTTTTTCATACTTTTTTTTCCTATATACTCAGTGCCTAGAACAATGCAAGCTCATAAGAGGCACTCAATAAATACTGGCATGAGGACATGGAAGAAAGAAAGAAAAAATAAGTAAATAAATACATACAGACATACATACTGAGGGAATATATTTGCTGTAGGGCCCAAGGGGGAAGTTTTCTCTTTGGAGTTACTGAGACTGTTGTCTATTCAGATGTGGCAATGGGCTGCCTTGGAGTCAAGTCTAGTCTGTGAACTCACTTTGATTAGCCATTATGTTTAATATGCCAGCATCTAAAAGTCAGATTTTACATCGAAAAAAATCTTATTTCTGGCTTCTCTGGATATATCAGAAGAACCAGCCACGCTGGGCCTTCTGTATAGACTATTGGATACTCATTTAGATTAGGCAAGTGTTCCTGATTTGCCATAGTCCCTATAAATCCCTTTGTGTCTCTAACTAAGAGCTGTCATTTATCATTATTCATGTGTTACTGTTTTTACAGTAAAGAGAAGAGTGGAATATTTTGGGGGGGGGTCTATATTACTATTAAACACAGTAAATCAAAACACAGGCCAAAATGACTGTCTCAAGAAGAAAAACAGAAGGAGTCATATTTACTCTGAAAGAGGAAAGTATTTTCATGTGTTCAATATGCAAAGTATTGCTGAATATAGAACCCAATACTAAGCTCACTTTGCTCAATTAGTACACCATAAATACCTTGAGGTATTTATACTCTATATACTTGAAACCAAAAGGCAGTTCAGCCCAGTCAAAGAAAGAATTGATATTTTAAAATTGGGACAGGTGCTTAAATAACCAGAAACTCCAGGCAAAATCTCAGTGACTACCTACGTGAAATACCATCAGAAAGGGCAAAATAGGGGCGCCTGGGTGGCCCAGTGGGTTAAAGCCTCTGCCTTCACCTTGGGCCCTGATCCCAGGGTCCTAGGATCGAGCCCCACATCGGGCTCTCTGCTCAGCGGGGAGCCTGCTTCCCCGCCTCTCTCTGCCTGCCTCTCTGCCTACTTGTGATCTCTGTCTGTCAAATAAATAAATAAAATCTTTAAAAAAAAAAAAGGCAAAATATCTCAGGCCCCATATCATCCTGAATTCAGCCCCATTATAGTACCTAACCAATTTTTAAAACTTCTTAACTGTCTCTTTTAATAGATCATGAGTAATTTTTTATACTTTGTCTTATCATTGTATCTTCCATACTCAGCACAGAGTAAGTTTATTGAATGAATGAATAATTATTGTATTGAGCTAGACATTGGAAATGATTGTTTCTCAACTCTATGGATCTCTAACTCCAGTTCAAAGACTCTAGTTTAGTCTTTGTTTCTCATTTAAAAATAGCTCAGGTAGTTGGACGAAAACATTCCCCTCACCGTGCAGCAGTCTTGATAGCAATCCCTCACAGACTGAGAGCCTTCCAGATTGTGGCAAATATGAATGCACTAACCTTTGCTTCACGTAAAAGTCCACCACCTTCTTGGAAAACAGCCCAGAAAAGAGGGGCAGTAGTGAACTCACTGATGCCAGAGGGCACCGTTCCCAGGACAGGGGGCCAATTTCCAGAAAAGGTCTCAGGGGCACACAGTCTGGAGAGCAAGGGAAGTCATGGGAACAGAGGACAAAAGGAAAGGGGAGAAGAGGCAAGTATTGTCTTCACATGCTCAAAAACCTGATAGATATTTTCTACCTTTGAGTAGATATTTCTCTTTCAATTCTCTTTGAAAAATAGCTCAAGTTAAAATAAAAAGAAGAGTGTAACGTGTAACCCTGGAAGAGAAATCTCTGCCAGTGAATACAGAAGCAGCCATGCCCCAGGGAATGAGAGAAGAGCAAGGTGATTTCTTGCAGATCCCTTTGTGTGATGAAAGCTACGACCATTCTCCCCAGAGGAAAACATGTGTGCTCACATGAACAACGTTGTGCTTATATTTTCAAGGAATTCAAAGACTACCTCTCTCCCAAGCCAAACCTGTCTCTGTACTTGAATTAATGCTCTACACCATCCTGATGTTGCCAAGGATAACAGTCCCTTAATTTTAATTCCAGGCCATGGAGAGTTTGTAAAAGCCCCACCCCTATCCTCATCGGCTTTGTGGACAATAACAAAACCCCAGTGACCAAGGAGATCCTCCTCTGCCCCTTCCTCCTCACCCTCCCGCAGTCTTCACCAAGCCTCCCAGAAAACTTGTTTCTTGTGAAGGGGGGAGTTCCACAGAGAATCAAGTCAGCTTTCCCCAGGGAGCCTACCCAGAATAAATAACATGCTTCAGTAACACTGCAACTAACTCACTTCTATTTATTTAAGATCACTTGGAGACCATTTCTGAAGGGCCAGTACACTGTAAACACTGCAGAGAGTTGCCCTTCTAGAACAGGAACTACGCATATAAACATGGCTCCCCCAGAGGCTTCCGGTAAATCCACTTTACACACAGGAGGACATAATGTGTCCTTGTCTCCCTGAGGTGTTTCTAATGATCCCAGTCAATAGGGAAGTCTCCTTTCCGTCACAGAGAAGAGAGCATAAATAAACCGAATGCAGTTTTAATGCCTTTGTGGATAATTAGAGAATCTGTGTTCAGGCTAAGGGAGAGAAAACAGCTCAGGGTGGGAATCAAGCCCGTCTAAACCAGATGCAGGCAAGGGTGTTCCTGGGAAGCTGTGATACAAGCTCTGAGAAAAGAAGCGCTAGGGTGGACAGTCACAGGGAGAGTCAGCTCGTTCCCTGTTGTCCAGATGTTATGTTATGATAAACCTGTTTTGTCATTCATTCACTCATTTCAAGAAACATGCTCTATCTTTTTTTCATTTCTTTCAATGCCTTTCTAAGTTGGTGTTCATTCTCTCCATGGTCTGGAAGAAGTAGGCCAATAGATTCTTACTACCATTTATTTATACATTTTTTATTCTTTGCTTCTTCCTACTAAAATATAAGCTCCCCATGGGCAAAGTTTTCATTTGTAATAAGGCAGCAAATAACTCAAGCTTTTAGAGTGCCTTAGTTCATTATTATGAATATTATTATTCCATGACCTACAGTATGAATTGAAAAATATGGCCATAATAGCTGATAAAAAAAATCCCAATTAAAAAAATGCCACCAAAACTAAAACCACAACCCCATCAAACAAATAAAAAAATTCCAAATGGCCTGGAATATTTACAGTAGGAGCTTCACCATTAAAGAATACCAACCTGGAAAAAGATCTTTATAAAATGCTTCTTTGATGTCCCATTTGTTAAGCCTGGAGCTGAAGTCTTTTGTAGGTAGGCAACCTCAGATCTCAACCTAATTTTTTGGAGAGCAATAAAAATTTTCATGAAAGCCTCTTGCTATTTTAAATGAAGAAGCCGCTTTTCAAAATTAAATCTCTTTCAGTTTTTAACTGTCAAAATAAAAAGATGAGCCCTGTGACTAAGTTATCAGAGGATGGATCTAGGGTTTTCAACTCCTACTGGTCACACACATTTCACATCCACACATAAGGACTTAAAACACTCATTCACCTCTGTTTAAAAACAAAAAGAAAAGATAATTTCACTTTTGATAAAAGTGCATTATAAATCATTTCCCCAGGCTGTTCCATCCTGTAAGCCAACAGAATTTCAAAGTTAACCGTCCTCAGAGAGGTTGCCTGGCGTGGTGATTAAGAGCATGGAATCAGGAGGCAGCCTGCCAGATGAGGGGCTATCCTGGCTCTGAGGCCTCTTAGCTGCATCAGCCAAGCAAATAACTTAACCTCTCTGTGCCTCAATTTCCTTAGCTGTAAACTGTACCTAATTTGGGGGGGGGGGGTGCTGTGAAGAGGGATGAAATGATCAAATATTTAAAACAGTGAACACCATACACAATAAGTGCTACATAAATGTTATAATCAGTGGTTCTCAACTTTTGAGTATGTAAGAATCACCTAGTGTACTTGTTGCAAAGAAGATATTCTCTGAGCTACTTGACATGGGGAGTTAGAGAGGAGAAGGGAGTTGGGGGAAATTGGAAGGGGAGGTGAACCATAAATGTTAACTTAATAAAGCTGCAGGGAGTCCAGAGATATGAAGGTTTTAGGGCAGGATTCTGAGAGCTAACTGCCACACTTTCTAGGCAAACCCAGCTCTCTTCAGTAACTCAACATACATCAGCTTGCAATTTAAGCTAAAACCTGGTGAAGAAAAACTGAAATATGCCCCTTTATTATCTTGTTTCCAGGGTCTTAAATGAAGAGTTCTTCGATACTTTCTGAGTGTTTCCACAGCCCAATACCTAAGACAGCACCTCTGTCATCCTCTAAAGCTGCTAGTCTTTCTTCTTCCTATCTCCAGACATCCCCTCAGCTCTGTTGCTCAGAAGTGGGTTCCATAGTCTTAGATCATTCAACCAATACATAACAACATCTGGTTCTTGTCTCTAGCCCTTCATCTTTCTGGATGCCTGTCTTCCGCATTCCCTCCAGTACCAAAAACAAATCAGCAAATCATCATCACTTCATGTATGTAGTAAACTACGAAAGAATGTGACTCACAGGCACCAATGCAAACCAGTGCACTTGCAAGTGAAATCCAAGTTCACGATTGAGCTTCAGGTTTAATGTACCACCTCCTCAAACAGAGGGAAGAAACATAGGGGAAGGGGAAGGGGAAGGGTCAGGAGGAGCCCACACCCAGTACCATCTTCAGAGGTCGTTCTTGTCACTATTGTCCCCTTCAGAGTAACAACTGCACCAAAGAAAGGGTGTGGAAACAAAGATCACTAACCACATGTGGAAGGTGGCAAGTCCCAGAGGAAAAACTTCAGGAAGGGAAATTGGTGAATACTTAAAAAAATTAGATCATATTATTGCCAATATCTTCTTTATAACTGGTTGCTAAGCTGTTAATTTTAACAATAAACTAGTTGTCCTTTGAGTTGTGTTTGCTGGAGTCCTGATGGGGGGGAAAGAGGCATGCTAATTCCTATGAGGACAGAGTATTTATGGGTTTCTTCTGACAGAAAACAGTATTTTATGGCTTCTTTTTTTTTTTTTTTTTTTTGCCTGCAATAAAAGTGACGGCTTTTCAGAAAAAGCTGGCCACCAGCACAAATGGAAGGCAGTTTGCTGACAGAGGGATGTGGAGAGAACCCTTGTGATTGTGCATTTGGCCTTAGGAAGTATGATGACTAGAGTCTTACACATTTAGGAAGATCCCCACCCTCCGCCCCCAGCACCCCAGTTATTATGCTACAATGTGCTGTCCACGAGGACGAAGAGGTGAATGTGCTGAAGAGCCTCATCTTCCTCAGGCAGTTAGAGGGAGAGACACAGATGCAGAGGTACTCTCAGAATCTGAGCCAGCCAAGTCCCTGGGATGTGTCCAGGCAACTCCTAGGCTGCCTCCACTTTCTTTTTGCAGCAAGGAAGAGAGGGCAAGAAGCCAGGGAATGAGACCAAGGAGACTTTGTTCATACTTTTGGGGGGGGGGAGAAAATTTAAAAAACAGCCTTGTCTTAAAATTTATCTGGAAAGTGGCTTAACATCCCCCCCCCCAAAATTATTCATTTATCAGTAATTAGTTTAGTTTTGTGTGGCAGAAATGTTTGTAGATGCTAGGGAAATCCTCATAGAGATCCCATGGTAGTTAGGGTGGGGGGGTTGGATAGGGATAAACAAATAAATATCCAATACCAGACGGTGATAAATGCCAATGAAGAAAAAGCAAGTTAAGAAGGTACAGACGAAGTCAGGAAGAAGTGCCTACTTTCTGAAATCAGATAAGCAGAGAAGGGTTCTCCAATGGTGGGAGGTTAGGGCAAAGACTGAGCAAGACACAAAAATTATCTGCAGGAAGAGCAGCCAATCAAAGGCCCTGAGGTGGCAGCACATTTGGTGTGCGTGAGGAACAAGGGATCTCGGGTGTCGGTTTGGAATAAGTGAGTAAGGTAGAAAGGAATCTAGAGAGGTAACCAGGGCAGAGATCGTATGGGACGGTTTGGAGCAGAAAACATCTATTGCTGGTAGAAGAACAATCACATTACTTTGGCATCATCACATTACTTTGTTCTTTAAAAGCAGCTAGCTCCTCAAAGGTAGGAAAACCAGACAAGTGGCTCCAAAGGAAGATAACAAGAATTTATTGATTACGAAAGATTTCTTCCTGAGAAGCTGCCCATGACTCTGATTCATCTACATCATATACACAAAACCCCCCATGACCCAGAAATAGGACCCTTTCTTTAGATATCACCATCTCTCCCACACAGACTCGAAAAGCATGATTTATCAGGCTCCCTGCATTCCATACTTCTCAGAGGAACTAAGATAAAATATACTTTGCAGATGATTTACAACAGTCATTTTTCATATTCTCTCTTAAATGAAAAGTCTAAGATTAGGCTTCATTTAAATTGCAAATTCTACCCTAAAAACTTTTGGATTTCCCCTTAACCCTTTAAATCATTCACATCATTCACATTAGAAATGGACAGTAACTTCAAATTTATAAAGGAAAAACCAGCTTGTATGGAATGCCAGAAAGGTCTTGATTGCTGGTGGTTTTGCCAGGTTGGTGGAATGGAGGATAGCCAAGCTTAGAAGGTGGGTTGGGGTCCACTCCAAAAAGTGGGGGTCCACTTTCTGTTGGATAGAAATTCTCCCAGTCATTTCAGTACCTCTTGTTACAGTTTTTGTCCCAGACTATCTTTTTAAGAATACTGAGATAATGTCTCCCTTTGGAAAGAGACCGTATTTGTTTCCTGACCAGGACAATTACAAGTAATCTCTACTCTGGGAAAAAGGTGTCGGGGGAGAGCCCCTTTAAAAGACTGGGGTTCACTGGTAGGTGATACCTCCACCTAGGCCACCTCTGCATCATCCCCATGGGACTCTGGGGCCAAAGGAAAGCAACTGAGCAACCTGACTGTTCTGTACTGAATAATAAACTGCTTTTTGTCTAATCTAGGCTTCTTCTGTCTTCTGCCAGCATGAATGAAATATGGCAAGATAATTGCTTGTAAGAAGGGTAAAGTCTCAGACTTTACAGTTTTTGACACCTCTGCTTCTCCCCCAAACCCAGGAAGTTGTGAGATCCCAGCTACCTCCTGTGATAGAATGCGATTCCAAAAGAGGTTCACGCAGAGCCCCCATCTGCAAAGTTACCCACAAGACTCTAAGAAATTACCCGTCCCCCATACACTGGCCCCTTCCACACATCCCTCTGGAGCAGGCTGAACTAGGGCTGGTTCATTTGGTCATGGGGACGAGGGCAGGCAGGGGAGGGAAAGGGACCAGGGTGACAACAAGTGTTGATGAGTCTCCTTCAGCCCGCTCCCAGCTGTATCCAGAAAGAACAATCCACCGAGAGCTCTGACATCTGGGGAAACTATCCCAACTCCCCAGCCCGCACGTTCCCAGCCACCCCACGAGTTCAGAGAGGCGGGTCAGGAGACCAGGGAGCACAGTAGCGTGGACACATGGAGAGGAGGGAGGCGTGTGCAGGGGGCAAGGCAGCAAGAAACAGAAACTCTCCTCAAGGCAGTCTCGAAATTTCTGATGCGCCCACGCATTTGAGGTGACGACGCAGAGCGGCCAGAGCACTTGCGTACGGTGTTCTTGGCCATGCCCTTGCCCCAGAAATCGTCGGTGAGGATGCCCCAGCGGAGGCGGCCAAGAGGCCGCACGTCGGGGTCGTTCACGTCGTCGGGCACGAAGTCGGCCTGCGAGGGGTGCCCGTAGCACCCACCGCTCCGCCGCCGCCACCGCCACTGCCACTGCCCTAGTCCCTCCCAGGCGTCTGGCATTCTCCCCGGCCGGGGCCCCGGTGGCGCGCCGCGGCTGCCGGGAGGTGGACTCGGGCATGATGCGGCGGCAGCCGGACCCGCCGCTGGCGCCCCGCGCTCCGCCGCCGCCTGCGCCGCCGAGTTGGCCCAGCTGCAAATAAACAGCAGTCCCCCCGCCTCCCCCGGCCATCGCCACCTCCTCCGCCCCACTGCGCATGCCCCGCTCGCTCTCGCCTCCACCCGCCCCCCCTCCATCCCCGGACTAGGGCCGCCCTCCCCCACCCCCAGCGCCCTCCTCCCCCGCCCGGCCTGCAGCCGCACTCAGCCCGGGCCCCCGCGTTCCCCTCGCCGGAGTTCGCGCGCGCAGGTGGAGCGGGGTCGCAGCGCGGGGCTGCCCGAGAGGCGTAGAAGAGGCCCCGGGGTCCTGCCGGGCGCTCCCGCCCGTACTCTCCGCCGCCCCCGGGTCACGCACCCCCACCACCCTCACCCACGGGGCCAGGAGGGCCTCATCTGCCGGCACCTCCCGGCCCAGGACCAGGGTGGGTTTAGCAGGTGCGCACCCTGAAACCCCACAGCCCCCGCTCCGACCCAGAGAAAAGTGGCCCCGGCTTCCCGGGAAGTTCGCGGCTTTCAGCACCCCGGACAACAGCGGCGGCACGGCAGGCCACAGGCTCTCCCGCCCGCGCCCGTGTCCCGTCGCCCTGTCCACGTCCCCTCCCCGGGCTTTTCTGTCCCCGACCCGCCTTCGCCCCGCGCTCGCAGCCTCCACTGGGGGAGGCCGTGGGGGAAACGGAGCTGCCCGAAGCACCTCCCTGAGAGGTGAAGAGCGGAGAAGAGAGGGAATACTCACCACTTTTGCACCGAAGCTCAGAGTCCAAATGTGAAGACTCACACACCTCCTGGCTGGCTCGCCAAAATGATGAAGTCCCAGAACCTAGGTCGGGCTGTTTGCCTTTCAGGGCCCGTAGCTCTACTCGCACTTAGGAAAAGTCCCAGCTTCGATTTGGGGTTTGGGTCTGGGCATGGACTTGCCTTCTGAAACATTCCTTCTCATTTTAGTTTCTACTGAAAGTCTTGAGATGATAGGGATGAGGAGGGAGCAGGAGGCTGGCTGAGGACAGAGCAGGGGCTGATGCCTTGCACCCCCTCTCCACCCACTCCCCTTGGTAATATGTGTGACATTCCTCAGGCACCCCTGACTGCCCTAAAAGAAGAGCAAATGGTTATCTTGCAGAGATCACAGTCCTGCAAGGCAGGAGTCTCTCTTGGTTTGCAAATGTCCTTGAGATTTACAACAAAGAAGTTACCTTATCAATAGCCCAATTTCCAAAGACACATAACTCAGTTCCTCAAGCCCTAATGTCACCCTCCCCTCCATAAAAAAAAAAAAAAAAAAAAAAAAAAAAAAAACGAAGGAGGCGGAGGTAGAAAGAAAAGTAAATAAAGTTAAATTTCTTCTAAACCTAAATCTCACTAACAAGGACGCTTGATAGCAGGAATGTAACATTCCACCAGGAGATTCCTAATTGTCTTTATGTTAGTGCCTCATTAGAGGGAAAGTGGCCTTGGCTTGATAGTAACCAGGCCTTCAATATCCTGACAGTCTTCTTTACCCCAATAGCCCTTCTGAACACCCCTTTGTCCTCACCTACCCAACTCCTGTGTATATAAGCAGCCACTCCTCAGAGGCCCTGGGCAGCCGCATCTCCGCCTGCCCACGGGTCCTGTCCCTGTGCTCTAATAAACCACGTTTTTGCACCGGAGACGTCTTAAGAATTCTTTCTTTAGCCGTCGGCTCCGAACCTCACCCCACTGAACCCGACCTAGGTTCTGGGACTTCATCATTTTGGCGAGCCAGCCAGGAGGTGTGTGAGTCTTCACATTTGGACTCTGAGCTTCGATGCAAAAGTGGTGAGTATTCCCTCTCTTCTTCCTTTACTCTCGTTTCAGGGGCTTTTCAAGGAGTATGGTCTTATTGGAACACTTGCATTCCAATTGCTCAGGCTGTAATCCTCTAGCCCGTGGCTACTCTACGGGGAGAAGAGCGTCTGCCTTTTGGCTGTAAGTTAGTACCCTGGCCGGAATGGCAATAGGACCCAGAAACTCGATGGCCTCTCTTTATTCCTGTTCTTGTATAAAGTTGTCTCTCTTGGGCACGGGACAGCCACCTAAGTCACCAGGACGGCTGCCAATCTTAAGACTCCCGTGTGAGGTTTCCTCCTGATTGATCTAATGTGATCCCCTCCACATCCCTGGTCTAGCCACTTCTGGCCGCGAGACCTCCACTGGGAGCCTGCCGAAACCAGTACCCGATTGAATTAAAATGCAACCGGGGACCGGGGACCGTTTCCTAGGGAAGTTGACTGCAAGGACCACATGTGTTGGAATGTCGCTTAGACCATGATGGATTTCAGTCTTTACTGTTTCTTGTCAGTGTCCTCTACAAATTGCTTAAAGCTGCAAAATTGGGTAATTTCCCCTTGCCAAACATTTCTAGTATTTCCATGGGTTAAAATGGCAAAACAGTATGCAGTCTTCAGGACATACAATGGCATGGCACAAGCATTTTAGTCCATTCACCAGACACCCATTGGCAGCCTAGGATGCAATGGGGAAGTGGAGGGATGCCGGCACCCCTCCAGGGCCTTTAATGGCAGGAATGCCTTCTCAGGGAAGGCAAGAAGGTGATCAATAGCGATTTTTGTTGAGGGACGCCTCCGGTCGCTTTTGACACCTGGAACCTCTGACATACCCTGTGTGGGACGCCACCCAGGAGTCGGGAGAATTATGGTAATGGACCTTCTTTACTTTTTAGGAACATGGGATCCTCCTCTTCTGTACCCAAGGACTCTCCCTTGGGATGCCTCTTAACCCACTGGAATCAATTCAAACTGCAAGTTTTAAGAAAGAAAAAGATGATCTTCTTCTGTAATTCTGAATGGCCTCAGTACTCCTTAGGATACAGAGAAAAGTGGCCCATAAATGGGACTCTAAATTTTAGGTCAATCTATCAGTTAGACCTCTTCTGCAGGGAAAAGGGCAAATGGACTGAAATTCCATATGTCCAAGCCTTTATGGCCCTATATCAGGATCCGAACTTGCGGGCTTCTTGCAGAATGTGTCTAACCCCCAGCCAGGTTAGTGGCCCCCACCCTGCTCAGGATGTATTGGATGATGACCGTCTAAACAGGCCGATCCCCCTCAACAAACCCAGGATGTTAAGGGAACTGCCAGACAGTCCCAAAGAAGAGGACACTGGCTCTGATGCTATCCCTCCTCCTTATAAACCCCAAGAACCCTCTGCCCCTAGCCCCGCTGGACATACCAGGAGCGGGACTCCCTATTTACCAGGAGCTCCATCTAAGTATGGGATGCATCCTCTTAGGGAAGTTGCCAATGGAGAAGCAGGCACAATTAGGGTTCATGTCCCATTCTCCATGGCAGATCTGGCTCAGATTAAACAACTTTTAGGACGGTATTCAGAAAATCCCTCTCAATTTATTGATGGCTTTCAGGAAATATCTATTATGTTCGATTTGACCTGGAAGGATATATATATCATTTTAACTCACTGTTGCACCCCTGAGGAAAAGAGACGAATCTGGGAGGGAGCACAGGAGTTCACTGATGAACTGGCAGTAAGAGACAGGAATCATTACCCAGTTGGGGGTACTGCTGTCCCTAACACTGAGCCGCACTGGAACTATCAGGAGGATAGTTCAGGGAGAGAAAAACGGGACCATATGATTACCTGTTTAATAGAAGGAATGAAAAAAGGATTTTCTAAACCTGTAAACTTTGACGAACTCCAGGAAGTTACACAGGGAATTGATGAAAATCCAGCCCTATTTCAGGGTCAACTGGTAGAGGCCATCCGTAAATACACGAATCTGGACCCAGCCTCACCTGAGGGAATAACCATACTGAACATGTATTTTATAAGTCAATCGGCACCTGACATCAGCCGAAAATTAACTAAGATGGCTCTAGGCCCTCAGACTCCCACCCAGCGCCTATTAGAGGTAACTGAAGTCTTTAACAATAGAGATGTGGCCTTAAGGCAAGAAAAGGACTGGAGGACTAAATTGTAGGGTAAGATACAAGCTCAAGTAATGGCTGCCACTATTGCGGATTCCCCACAGCACCAGACTAACCAGGGGCCAAAGAAGGGGCCGGCAGCAGGAAAGGAACTAGGTAAGTCCCCATGCTATACGTGTGGCCAGATCGGACACTGGAGCAGAAAATGTCCAAACAAGCACTCTCCACCAGGGCCATGTCCTGTCTGTAAAGAAACAGGACATTGGAAGAGAGACTGTCCTCGTCTCCAGAGAGAGAGGGGGACGGGAACTCACTTCCCTGCCCGAGAGTCGAAGCCGAGGGAGGAACTGGCATGACGGGGCCCTGAGGCTGGTCCGGCTCCCTTTGTCATCAAGATGACTGAGCCCCGGGTTACCCTGGACGTGGGAGGTAAGTTTATCAATTTCCTTATTGATACTGGAGCCACTTACTCTGTCCTTATTCTGCACTCCGGCCCTACTTGTCCTTCTAGCCTTAAAATTGTTGGCATAGAGGGAGAAACTAAAACATGCCATCAGACAATGCCTTTAACCTGTAAATTTAGGAGTCAATTGGTAACTCATGTTTTTCTAGTCCTTCCGTCTTGTCCCACCCCACTACTTGGACGAGACTTAATGTATAAACTGGGTAGCCGATTTGCTCTTACTGTAGAGGGGGATGGCTTGTTCTCTTTAACGTCTGGAGAGCTTGATCCATACCCTACTATCCCTTCCAATATCTGGAAGGAAGTAAACCCACAAGTCTGGGATTGTGATGTCCCAGGACAGGCTTTTACAGCCCAACCTGTCCAGTTGATCTTGAAAGACCCAGCCAGTATACCTCATAAGAAACAGTATCCTCTAAAACCTGAGGCCAAAGCTGGGTTACAACCGGTTATTGATAAGTTTTTAGAACATGGTATATTAAACCCTTGTCAATCTCCTTATAACACCCCAATTTTACCAGCAAAAAAGGCAAATGGAGAATATCGGATGGTACAAGAGTTAAGAGCCATAAATGAGGCAGTAATGCCTATTCATCCTATAGTGCCAAATCCGTATACTATTCTCACCCATGTCCCCAGTGGCGCCAACTGGTTTACTGTACTTGACTTAAAAGATGCCTTTTTCTGTATCCTATTAAGTGAGGAAGCACAGCCACTATTTGCTTTTGAGTGGACTTCACCCTCAAGCTCACAGGCTGCTCAGTTAACTTGGACAGTCTTACCACAAGGATTTAAGAACAGTCCTCATCTATTTGGAGCTGTACTAAGCAAAGATCTCCGTGATGTGTCCTTATCTAATGGGACAATAATTCAATATGTAGATGGCATTTTAATCTGTAGTCCCACAAAGGAAACATCTGATGAAAATTCTATAACTTTACTTAACTTTTTGGCAGATAGAGGGTATCGTGTATCCCCCCAAAAGACACAAATTTCTCAACAAAAGGTATACTATTTGGGATATGAACTAACACCTGGTCACCGTGTTCTATCTACCCATAGAAAAAGGGCCATACTAGATCTCGAGCCTCCAACTACAAAGAAACAACTTCGCACTTTTCTAGGTATGGCAGGTTTTTGCAGCCTGTGGATTCCTGGGTTTGGACTTTTAGCCAAACCAATATATGACTCAATTAAAGGCCCCGATGAGGAACCTTTGTTATGGACTAAAGCTCAACAGAAAGCCTTTCAAACATTAAAAACTAAACTTCTGTCAGCTCCAGCCTTGGCATTACCAAATTTAGAAAAACCTTTTACTCTATATGTGGCAGAAAAGCAAGGCCAAGCCTTGGGAGTTCTCACCCAGAAATTAGGGAATGAAACAAGGCCAGTGGGCTACTTTTCAAAGTCACTTGACAATGTGGCCCAAGGGTGGCCAGCTTGTCTTCAAGCAGTGGCTGCCACAGCCCTCCTAGTAGAAGAGGCCTCAAATCTCATGATGGGACAGTCCCTGACAGTGATGACTCCGCATCAGGTCCAGAGTGTCTTAGAAACCAAGGGTCACCAATGGATGACAGGAGGCTGCCTTACTAAATACCAGGCTATGCTCTTAGATACGCCTGAAGTAGTACTTAAGACCTGTCAAACTTTAAACCCAGCGTCTCTGATGCCTGTACCTGACCATCCTGCTTCCATAGAACATAACTGCTCAGAGATCGTTGATCTTGTCTATTCTAGTAGGCTGGATTTAAAGGGCTCCCCTATTGAAAATGCGGATGATAACTGGTTTACTGATGGCAGCAGCTTTATGGATAAGGGAGAAAAAAGGGCTGGATATGCTATAGTTAGTTTGGTTAAAACAATCGAGACAAAACCCCTTCCAGTAAATACTTCTGCGAAAAAGCAGAAATAGTAGCACTTACTTGTGCCCTTCAATTGGCAGAAGGCCTAAGAATTAACATTTATACTGACTCCAAATATGCTTTCCTGGTACTACATACCCATGGAGCTATTTGGAAGGAAAGGGGATTGCTATCAAGCCATAACTCTCCAATCAAATATGGGCCTGAGGTCACACCCTTCTTGAGGCTGTACACTTGCCTAAGGAGGTAGCGGTGATTCACATCAAAGGATATCAAAAGGATATGACCTTAGAATCTAAAGGAAACAATTTAGCAGACCATGCAGCCAAAGAGGCAGCAAAGGGTAAATGGATATTAAGCCTTATACCAGTCTTGACTCCAATGGAGTCCATAACTCCAGTCTATTCAGACCAAGAAATTCATATTGCTCAGGAGCGAGGATATACTAAAAATGCACAAGACTGGCTTGTTAACGAAGAAGGAAAGTTCTTTATGCCTAAAATTAGTCAATGGAAAATAATACAGGGCTTGCACCAGGCTACTCATTGGAGCAAAGATGCTTTAAAACATTTAATCAAAAATATATTTGATGGAGTAAATTTAACAACCACACTAAAACAGGTGTGTCAGTCCTGTAGTATCTGTGCCCAAGTAAATCTGGATGGTGCAGCTCGCCCCCACCTCTCTTAAAACCAGTCCAGAGGCGTGGATCCTATCCAGGAGAGGACTGGCAACTTGATTTCACACAAATGCCACCTTGCAAAGGCTATAAATATCTATTAGTATTTGTTGATACCTTCACCGGATGGGTCAAGGCCTTTCCCTGTAAAACTGAAAGGGCCATAGAAGTAACTAAGGTTTTGGTGTGAGAAATTATCCCTAGATTTGGCCTTCCTCAATCTCTTCAAAGTGATAATGGTCCTTCTTTTACTGCTCAGATAACTCAACAAATATCCCAAGCCTTAAAAATTAAATAATTCTTACATTCAGCCTGGCATCCACAGTCCTCCGGAAAGGTAGAGAAAGCTGATCATACTTTAAAACGTCATCTTACTAAAATTAGTCTAGAAACCCAGGAAAATTGGGTTACTCTCCTACCAATAGGACTTCTTAGGATGAGAACTGCCTCAAAACAACCTATAGGATTCAGCCCTTTTGAGTTAATATATGGAAGACCATTTCTTTCTGTAGATCTGCTATTAGATGAAGATTATAATGCCTTACTAAATTATTCACTGGAAGCTGGGTTAATCCATAAGTTACTCAATGAGTATACAAATCATATTCTCCCCAAACCTGATTTAACTATAACTGAAAAGCCACCCCATGTAAATCCCAGAGACATGGTTTATTTAAAAAATTGGAAGTCAGATATAGCAGAAAACCTACATCCAAAATGGAAAGGTCCATATCGGGTCATACTATGTATTCCCACTGCAGTAAAACTAGAAGGACACTCTTCATGGGTCCATATATCTAGACTAAAACCTGTACCTCCTCCACAGGAACCGAGTAAACAAACCAACATGACTTCTTACTCCTGTGAGCCCATAGAAGACCTCAAGCTTCTCTTCAAACAAAAATGAAGGTTATATATATTCTCTTTATCTTCCTTTCATCTGTCTTAGCTGACAATTCCTTTCTACAGTGGGCACAGCATTTTGCTGAACTACAAAATCAGACAAATTGTTGGATATGTGGAATTTTGCCTACTTCAAGTACGTCTGGGTTACCCTGGTGGGATTCCCCTTTGCAGGGTACTGATTGGCATTCTCGGCAAAAGTATATTTCAGATATGGTAGATGGAGACAGTACATACCGGGATAAATCTATTACTAACCAAAATGTTTCTTCCTGGCCCATGATCAGTAAAACATGGGCTTCACCAGGACATAATCAAACTTTTTCATATTCTTGAACTATTAAAATCCTAACTGACCGAACAAGCTCACAAGATAATACTCACTGGCTAGGGCCTAAGTTACAAAACCCTCCTTATCGCTATACTAAGGATGGTATATATCAAATCTGGGATACATATCTGTGGCTTACACCCACAATTGGACGGCTCAGTCAGAAGGCAGTTTTATGCTGGGAACAAAGAAATCATACGAGTGATACTTGGGCAATAACGCACGATATCTGGGATGGCTGTCACTAGAAATGTGTTCCCAAGTAATAGTACTCCAGGCTACTGACTGGTTTGCTACTGACTGGGCAAGGCGACCTGGCATTAGATGGCCAGCTCCAAAGGGAACCCACTGGATATGTGGAACCAACCTGTGGCCCTGGCTTCCTCCAGGGTGGATAGGTCGCTGTACTTTAGGATTCACCTGGATTTATGGGAGCATTACTAAAACCATTACAACTCCAGCTAATCTCCCCAACTTGAAACAAAGATGGACGTGATCTGTTTTTAAATGGTATGATCACTTAGCATCCATTTTTGTTCCATCTTCGGGACTAGAGGATGTCATGTGGCATGTAGAAGCCCTTAATAAATATACTACAAAGGCACTCAATGATTCACTAAACAGCATCTCCCTACTTAATACTGAAGTTTCACAAATACGTAAGGCAGTCCTACAGAATAGGATAGCCTTAGATGTCCTGACAGCAGCACAGGGTGGCACATGTGCAATTATCAAGACAGAATGTTGTGTATACATCCCAGACTATCACAAAAATGTCACAGGACTAATAAAAGATATGAATACACAGATTAAGGCCCTATAAGATCCTTCTCTCTCTCTCAGTGAATGGTTAAGTTACTGGTTTGAAGGAGGACTATGGTCAACAATTAGAAATCTCCTTTTCAGGCTTCTCATTCTTATCACCTTATTAACCTTAACATGTTGCTTTGTTCAATGTTTCTCTACTTGGTGCCGAGACTCCATTGCTGCAATGACTTCACCACGACAGATGATCCCTACCACACGCAAAGACACTTCTTCACTGTCAGCACTGGATTCAGCTGCCTCCGCCTTTCGTAACTCCCCTATACATTCTTCCACTGATCAATGTTGACCTGAGTAGGTAGGGACAACTCTACGCCCCTGTTCAGCAGGAAGAAGTTACAGAAGATGAGACCTTCCACCTTCAACCACCTTAAAGATTTAAGGGTCAAAATTGTTCAGGGGGGAATGATGAGGGAGCAGGAGGCTGGCTGAGGACAGAGCAGGGGCTGATGCCTTGCACCCCCTCTCCACCCACTCCCCTTGGTAATATGTGTGACATTCCTCAGGCACCCCTGACTGCCCTAAAAGAAGAACAAATGGTTATCTTGCAGAGATCACAGTCCTGCAAGGCAGGAGTCTCTTGGTTTACAAATGTCCTTGAGATTTACAACAAAGAAATTACCTTATCAATAGCCCAATTTCCAAAGACACATAACTCAGTTCCTCAAGCCCTAATGTCACCCTCCCCTCCATAAAAAAAAACCCGAAGGAGGCGGAGGTAGAAAGAAAAGTAAATAAAGTTAAATTTCTTCTAAACCTAAATCTCACTAACAAGGACGCTTGATAGCAGGAATGTAACATTCCACCAGGAGATTCCTAATTGTCTTTATGTTAGTGCCTCATTAGAGGGAAAGTGGCCTTGGCTTGATAGTAACCAGGCCTTCAATATCCTGACAGTCTTCTTTACCCCAATAGCCCTTCTGAACACCCCTTTGTCCTCACCTACCCAACTCCTGTGTATATAAGCAGCCACTCCTCAGAGGCCCTGGGCAGCCGCATCTCCGCCTGCCCACGGGTCCTGTCCCCGTGCTCTAATAAACCATTTTTTTTGCATCAGAGACATCTTAAGAATTCTTTCTTTAGCTGTCGGCTCTGAACCTCACCCCACCGAACCCGAACTAGGTTCTGGGACTTCATCAGGGAGATGCCGAGCAAATTCCTTTTTGTTCTCTTTCAAGTGGATCACTTGGGTCTGAGGATGATTTTCTGGGCACTGTAGGTGTTTCAACAGTTTCTGCTAACAGGACTGAGAGAGCTGCATAAGTGCTCTGCTTTTGCTCCTATACTTCCTTAATGATTTTGTATTAGTATATGTAAACGAATTAGATATCCCAAGGTGCTTGGTTACTTGATTTATCTTGAAGATTGCACATCTTTTAACTCTCAAGCTCCTTAAAACTTAGCATTGCTAAATGTTACTGTATTTAGTTATGTGAAATTTGACACATCCAATTAAGAGAAATTAAAATGCCTAATTTACCATTGATTTGGCTTTTTAAAAAAGATTTTATTTATTTGCCAGAGAAAGAGAGAGACAAGCAGTGCCAGAGATAGCAAGAGAGAGCAGAAGCAGGAAGGAGAGGGAGAAGCAGGTCCCTCCTAAGTAGGAAGCCCCGCTAAGTAGGCTCAAACCCAGTACCCCCAGTAGCATGATCTCAGCTAAAGGCAGTCATCTAAGAGACTGAGCCACCCAGGCACCCCTGATTTGGCTTTTTATTGTCCAAGATTTTCCCAAATAAAAGGATTTAATGCCAAATATTTGGGCTTGGGTTTTTGTTTTGGAAAATTTCAGGCAAAATATTTTTGGTTAGTTGACCACTCACTCAACAGGGTACATTAGTCTCGAGCAAAAATGTTCCAAGGCAGCACCAATTTCTCCATTTTTGGTTCATTTTTTGGTGACCTAAACTTTAGTTAATGAGAAATGAAATTGAAAATTCAGAGCATGAATGTTTACATCCTTTCATCAAAATGATCATACACAGTAATAGCTTTAGCTCTTCCTTGGGCTGATTCTGTCCCCACACTCAGGGCATTACCTCCTCCCAGGCAGTTTACACTGGAGCCATTCCCTTTCTTGTCTGTCAGACTAATACACTTACACTGTGGGCATAATCTGGTAAAATGTGTAGTGGACTGGGTCCAATGCCCAAAACTGCTCAAAGTTGGTATGTGTGAAATTAATTCCATAATATTCTAGATGTTTATATTATGGTCCTCCAGAGAAACAAAACCAATAAAACATATGCGTTCTGTATAATAAGGAATTGGCTCACCGGATTATAGAGACTTATAGGCTCCAAGAAAGCTGGAGACCTAGGAGAGCCAATGATGGAGTTCTAGCACAAAGGCTGGAAGTCTCCAGACCCAGGAAGAACTGATTGTTTAAATTTGAGTCTGAGGCAGTTAGCAGGAGGAATTCCCTCTTACTCGTGGGGAAAGTCAATTTTTTAGTTTTATCCAAGCCTTCACCTGATTGGATAAGGCCAACCTTCCCTGAGGAGAGTGATCTGTTTTACTCAATCCGTCAATTTAAATGTTAAGTTCATCCAGGCGTGCTTGGGTGGCTCAGTCGGTTAAGCATCCGACTCTTAGTTTCTGCTCAGATTGTGATGTTAGGATCCTGGGATGGAGCCCCACATCAGGCTCCACACTCAGCAGGGAATCTACTTGAGATTCTCTCTCCTTCGCCCTCTGCCCCTCGTCCTGTTCTTGTGCACACACTCTCTAAATTAATAAATATATGAAATCTTTTTAAAAAATTTAATTTCCTCTAAAATATTGTCACAGAGTCACCCAGAATAATATTTGATGGAATATGTAGATACCTCATGGCCTAAACAAGTTGGTACAGAAAATTAGCCATCACAGTTTCTAAGTGAAATAGAGTATTATTTCACTTAGAAATACTCTATTGAAATAGAGTAGTAAAATTGTCCTTGTAACTATGTGCAATAGGTTGGTGTGTTATGCTTCCAGGAAACACGCTTATATATATTTTTATATGAACTTTCTAGAGACACTTTTATCCCCAAAGGGTGATTCTAATAATACTTTTTTATAGAGAGCAGTCCTTCTCTTCTTCCTCAAATCACCTTCAAAGCTAGCCCTGCCCACTCTCTTTTCTGAGTTGCCTCCTTTTTCAGAGGGAACCAGGTGAGGTTCCTTGACGTTGGAGAGCAGTGAAGAAGGTGCTGAAGTACAGAGAGCTGGGACCCCAGAGGGACAGTTGAAAGGGAGAGAAGAAAAAGAAATTTCACAGCTTGGGCCCTGGTTTCTGAGCCCTTAGTGTTTCATTAAACTTTCCTCTTGATTCAGGGGCATCCATCTTCCATCTGATTCAGATGACGTGTTTAGGATTAATTTTTATTTAAGATATTCAGGTATCTTACATCCTCTCAGACATAAAACAGTATTTTGAAATATTAAGCTTTTTTGGGGAGAGGGAAATCTTCATCTTTCCTTGCTTCAGTACTGCTCTGTGTTAAAAGAAATAGTATAATTGATATCCATTTTATGTTAATATGCCAGTTATAGACAAGAAACTATAGCCTGCTCAGCCACCATAACTGCAGGAGCCAATTCCTATTACTCTCTCTCTTTCTCTCCTTGTGTATATGGGATATGTATATCTAAATAGTTTTGTTGTTTTGGATGTCTCCAACTTATACAATTTTTTACCATAAACTCACAAAGAGAATGATCATTTACTCTTATCAGTCCAAATTGCACCTTTTTTCTTTCTTTCTTTCTTTCTTTTTTTTTTTTAAAGAAGTTACTTATTTATTTAAGAGAGAGAGAGTGCATGGGGGTGGGGGAGCGTGGGTAGAGGCAGAGGGAGAAGCAGGCTCCTCTCTGAGCAGGGAATCCTATGTGGAACTCAATCCCAGGACCCTGAGATCATGACTTTAGCCAAAGGCAGATGCTTATCCCACTGAGCCACCTAGGCACACCCCCCTCCCCAGTTGCACTTTTCTTTTAGGTGCTATACTTTTGACAGTAAAATCTACTACTATATCCATCCCTCTCTTCTCAAAGACAACAAACAACCCACTCGGTAGGCATCTCAACCCCCAAATGCTTCTTGTCACCCAGCTGACAACTAGGCCCCTTGGTCTTTTGACTCAGAAATATGCTTTCATTTTTGTAATACCACACCAGCCAAATTAATCAGGAGGGATTTTCTCGATAATAGAATTGTCAAATTAGAAGATCTTTGAAATCCCTGAAGCGCCCCTACACATAATCAGATTTGGCTACTTTGGACACAGACTTACATGTGTCTTATACTTAAATTAGATACAATTTGAAGAACTCTATGAAGCTTCAGATTCCTTACGGGAGAAAAATTCTGCCAATATTGTCAGGATTGGAGCTGAGGCATACTCAATCTTGCAAAATACCCTTGACATCAGAAGACTAGGAAGAAATAGGCCTATAATAGAGTGATTAGTAGAAAAGGACTAATTTTACCTTACATTAGTCTTTGTAATGCTTCTTGTCTGCCTATTGAAAACTACTGGAAGGAGGTATGGACTTGTTCAACATCTTAAGCTTCAGTAGGATAATTATAAATTACTTTTTGGTGATGTTGAATCCAAATAGGATCCTTCTAAAACTGATAACCATAACACTTAAATTATTACATGAAATTTAAATTTTAAATGAATAAGACTTTTCAAACTTAACCTTAATTTAGTAATGGTGAAAGGAGGAGAAATAGGTATGTGGAGTTAGGAATATTTTTGTTGTCATTAGTTTTTGTTGAGAAATAACCTATAGAGAAGTTATTAAATCTTTTTTTTCCTTTTTTTTTTTTTTTGAAATAAAAATTCTCAGGGGAAAAATGTGAAAGATTTTGAAATGAGAAAAGAATTACTGGGTGTCCTTTCACTGGAAGGCTGGGCATTGCCTACATGTCCTGGCTAGGCTTATCTGATTCTTTTGTTGTTTTCTGCTGTTCTGCAACTCTGTAAATTGTAGAAAACTGGTAGTAATGCATCGCAAATGAATTTTGTCAGGTAGAGATGCAAGTGAGTATTACTCTGTGGATATTGCCCACGTTTATATGTGTATTACATGTATTTGTAAATACATAAATAAATTACATATATTTATAAATTTTGGTCATTTGCTCTTAGAAGGAATATTTTGGAAATATTTTTGACCATGATGGGAAAGAAATAGTTCTAATATTTAAGCCTAAAGACATTGTTATTTTAGACATTTCAAACCCTTCATCATATTTAGAACAAATATATTACAACTTTCCTTGTTGACCCAAAGAGAAATGAGCTCCCTAATGAGTTGCTCATGCATTTTATTCAGTGGTTGCTTGTTTTTTCAAGATTTCTCGGCTAAACATCAAAAAGCCCTGTGTTATTGAGTTAATAAGTCAAAGGGATTAAAATGTAAGAACTATGAATGTTTTTTACTTTTTTAACTAAGTATTTGTAGAGGTCAATGATTTAAGCACACTCAGAAACCTGCTGGTTTTACAGAAGTTTTTTTATTAACACTAGGAAGCATTCTTTTAGGAACCCTAAATATATAAAACAAATACTAACAGAACTGAAGGGAGAAATGGATAGCAATACAATAATAGTAGGGGACTTCAATATTTCACTTTCAACAATGGATAGATCCTCTAAACAGAAAATCTTTAAGGAAGCATTGGCCTTAAACTATATGTTAGACCAGATGAAAAGAACATTTAGAGAACATTCCATCCACCAGCAGCAGAATACACATTCCTCTCAAGCACAGAGTTGCCAAGAGAATATATCTTAAATGTTCTCATCACAAAAAGAGGGAAATGGTAATTATGTCACATGATGCAAGCCTTAGCTAATGCTATGGTGGTAATCATTTTGCAATACAGTGTATCAAATCAACACCTTGTTCACCTTCATGTTACACAGTGTTACACAATGTTATATGCCAACTATGTCTCAATAAAGGTGGCAGAAAAAAGAGAGAAGCTATTCTTTTTAACCCACATTGAAATTGTAATGGGATGCAGGAATATCTAAGAGAAGTAATCTATTAAAAAAAAAAAATCTCATTTTCTTTTACCATCTTGCATTCCCAAATTTGGTGTCCTTAATCAACAAATCTGGAAATTTGGTGTCAGTTTGTCCAGATTCTTTTTTTTTTATACAATTTTTTAAAAAAGATTTTATTTATTCATTTGACAGCAATCACAAGTAGGCAGAGAGGCAGGCAGAGAGAGAGGGGGACGCAGGCTCCCTGCTGAGCAGAGAACCCAACTGGGTGACTTGATCCCAGGACCTTGGGATCATAACTTGAGCTGAAGACAGAGAATTTAACCCACTGAGCCACCTGGGTGGCTTGTCCAGATTTTTGAAGAACACCCCCCCCCCGCCCCCCGCCGCCCCGCCAAGCTTAACTGGCCTTACGCACATTACTTTATTTATTTTTAAGACTTTATTTATTTGAAAGAGAGAATGAGAGAGAGAAAGCAGGGTCAGTGGGGGAGGGAAAAGGAGAAGCAGACTCCCACCTGAGCTGAGAGCCCAACTCGGGGCTCAATCCCAGGATCCAAGATTATGACCTGAGCCCAAGTCAGATGTTTAATTGACTGAGCCATCCAGGCATCCCACATTAGTTTAATTTTTGTCTGAAAATATTGGTATTTCACAATATAGAATAACTTTTAGGATGGTACCATACTTTAGAAACCAAGTTAGCTTGGCCAGTACAGGGAATTAGAGGATGCTCAAGGAAAAATGTTTCTTAGAAGTATTCCTTTTCTCATCCAATAGTGAAGATGAACTACTTCCAGTTCTCTTCAAGATTTTTTCAACATTCCAATTGATACATTAATTTCAATCAAATCACTCATAAGAGAAAGATTCAGAAACTATATAACATCACATAAATATCAGGCATCAATGTTAGAAATCCCTTTAATATCAAAGCTTACCTGGAAAGTGGAAATGTTTGACTTATAAATATCTATATATGTACATATGCATGTATCTTATACATTTCTATGTATTTCTAATGACAAAAGCTATGGAATTTTTGTTCCAGTTTGTTTTCGTTTCTAGGAAATTCTGAGTTAAATTTTCTGTTCAATTGTGATAGTTATCCTTAGGCTCAAATTTCAAAACAATTTTCCTTTCCATGTTGTTATATAACCTTTGTCATTTTGTCATTTGTGCTAATAGATTTATTTTAGCTTTTTAAAAAAGATTTTATTTATTTATTTGAGAGAAAGAGAGAGCATGAACAGGGGGAGGGCAGAGGTAGAGAGGGAGAAGCAGGCTCCCCGATGAGCAGGGAGCCCTGATGCAGGGCAATCCCAGCATTCTGGGATCATGACCTGGGCCAAAAGCAGCTGCTTAATCAACTGAGCCAACCAGGCGCCCCATTATATGCCTTTTATTTTAAACCCGTATCAAATACTGACACGTACAAAGGATATACATAATGATAATGGAAAGAGGAAAATATTAAGGTTTCTTTTTTTAACTCATTTGACCTTTGAAAGATTTATAAGGTTTAACCTAATAGTGAACAAATGAAGATGTTACCTATAATTACTTCAACTCATCTGGGGAAGTGATTATTTACCAACGTCTTGGTAAAATTTGCATATTAATTGGATAAGCACTTTGCAACCACAGGTATATTCACTCCCTACAGCACCACCTGCTTTCTTAAAAATTACTAATGGGTGATTGGAGCTGGAAAAAAAAATCGTTGAATATTGTCTCTATTTTTTTTTCTTTTTCAAGATTTATGTATCCATTTGACAGAGTTGAAGAGCACAGGCAGAGGGAGTGGCAGGCAGAGGGAGAAGAAGAAGCAGGCTCCCTGCCAAGCAAAGAGCCCAGTTTGGGGCTAGATCCCAGGACCCTGGTATCATGACTTGAGTCAAAGGTAGACACTCAACTGACTGAGCCACCCAGGTGCCCAATAATCAACTCTATAGTAGTTTTAGATTTTTATCACCTAGTAGCTCTTTACTCCTACATGTCTTAAATTTCTACTCCTACACATGTCTTATATTTTCTGAGTAAAATATCCTCAGAAACCCCTTAGATCCTAATTTTAACAATAATTCTAGAATTAAAAAAATATGTTTTCCCTTCCTTCTAAGTGGAAATAAAACATGCCAATTTCTTTAAATCTGTAGACAATCTGCTGAAAATTTCCCAAGAACAATGTGAATGTCTACTTCAAAATCAAACTCAAGTTGCCCTTCTTAACAACATATGGAACAATAATATCACCTACATAGTTCAGACAACTTATTTTAAACACCAGCTAATGTGTAATCGTACTGGCAATAGCTGGACTTAATTACAAATGCTGGCATGAAATTCTTGTTCCTGATTTTTTCTGCTATGCGCTTACTGTGAGTGCACTGGGGCAATTATGAAGTTCACCAGGCCTTCTGTGGACAGAGAATCTTTAGGAACAAAACATATCCAGGCACATCATTATAGAAATAGGATAAAGTTTGCATTTATTAGAATAAAAACAGCAGAAGCGACTATAAGAATCTGGAAGAACAATGCCATTCAGGCTGTCCCAGTTTTTTTCCTGCCATGTTCTTCAGTGGAATCCAAGGTATTGGATAATTTGCCAAGGAGCACTTTAATGTCTCAATGGCAAGTCAAGGCATTTTATGGCTGCTTATACGCAACACACACCAGAAGCAATTTAGGTGAAGTTGGTCTTGTGACCTCGTGATGGTTGATTTTATTCAGAGAAGTAATCATTCATGTGTTAAATATTAAACACATATTAACATATGAACATGTGAACATATGACTATATATATCTAATATTAACATATTAGATGTGTTAATATTCATCTGTTAAATATTTGTAAAAATGCTCAACATATTCCAAAATTAGAAGAGGGTTTATCTTTTAGATAAATTATCAATATTGTCTTCTGGGCAACTCATGTTACTCAGATGTGTAGAGAAAAACTAGTAATTGATTAAATGTATGACTTATTTATGTGGGAGGGAAATCTGACAGCCCATGAATATAGTCAAGATTTTAATAATTCTGGGTTGTATATAGTTCAATTTCCAGAGAGAAAAGAATGGTTTTCTGAGAAAGGTTCATTTCCTTTTGGAAATTCCCCATGGCTTTGGCTTGAGGGAGTGTATGAACATGTGCACATTTACACACATATTCACACATGCTTTTAAAGCTTCCTTCACAAAAGTGTTCCATTTCAGCTGGGAGAAGATACAGGAAGGAAATGTCCAAGATTTGGACTTTACTTGGACCATGTCATTAACATTTCCAATTTGTTGAGTGGTTCCCACATTTCCCAGAGGTCCTCATCCTGTGAAAGCTGATGGATGGGCTGACAGAACCTTCCAGGTTTGTGTTGGTGTAATATGAACCACGTGCCTGGAAACAATAAAACAGCAATTTTCTGAGAGATTTACCTGCAGGAAAAGCCAGGAACATAAAAGCCTTTTCCGTTTCCACTTTCTAAGCCTCTTCTTTTCTCTCAGTCCCAAGACGGGTTTGGGAGACTGCATCTTGTCAGGTTAGTTGAGGGTGACATTAAATGACATCTCAGTGGCAGCGGCTATCATGGCTAGAAGGCAGAGACCCCTGGAGTGGGAATCATAAGAGGGAGGCCAGCATGGAGGCTTCAAGTCAGGAACAACAGAAGCAAAGGCTGCAGTGGTGAGAAAATGTCACTCTTTTCTCTTGAAAGCTGGATGAGGCTATCCAGTCATGATTGGACAAACAACGGTTCAGGCTCCAGTAGTGGCTTTGAACTAGGAGAAGGCTTGTCCCAGTTAAGTCCTTCAGAACTGGGTCAGACTGTCTAACTTCATGCGGGGCAATGTCCACAACACTGTGCTCTCAGAGGGTTGTATCTTGAACCTGGGTCTCTTTATGTTACAAGACAAGAAGGAATATGCATCCTAGACTAAAAGAGATTTAGGGTATGGAGTTCTAGACTAAATTGATGGGAGAAGCTACCAGTGGGGTCTTATTCCTCAAGTCAGTCTTGTTTCAAGACTTGGGAGGCTCAAACTGACGGCACTGATATCAAGACCTGAGCTGAGCTCGAGAGCCTGATGCTTAATTAATCGAGCCACCCAGGCGCCCCTCCCCAAATCAGCTTTATAGTAGTAATCACCCTAAAGCCTGAGGCACCCCATCTAAGTCCATAGCCTATGCAGTATTTTTTTTTTTTTTTTTTTTTTTTTTTTTTTTTTACTTAAAATGCACAGAACTGTGTCAGTTCAACCTACCATTGTCATTTCTTCTTTGGTGAAGTAAACTTTGGCATGTAGTATTTACTATTCATTTTCACATATTAATCCTTACCTCTTTTGAATCTTAAATAGCCATAAACTTAAAATAAGCTATCTGGATGTCTTAGGAAAATAATGATAACATAATTTCCTTGGTTTTGGTTAAATAGTGACCATGAAACAATCTATTTCTTTTAGGGTTTAAAAATATAACCTTTCAACTCAGAGTCAACATTTATGGCCATGTGGCAAGATAACACAATGAAGACATTCACTAAATAATGGGAGAAGAGAAACTTTTCCCTCTCCCTTTTCTAAAGGGTGAGCAGTCTGTTTGGTCCAGGAGGCATAAGTCCCCTTACCTTAGGGCAGGGTTATAAGCCTTCTTGAAATTCAGGCTCAAGAGGGTGAAGGAGAAAGGGCAAACTGGTCCCCCCCACCTTTTTTCTAATCCTAGGTTTTGACTGGTGATCTATCTGCCCAATCCCAGGAGGTGCAGGATTTTAACAGCATGGTTGTTGGATGCCTAGGGCATGAACTTGGACATCTTGGAAGTCTCAGTAGAACCAATGGCCAAGCCACATAGGCACAGAAGCAGTGGGTGCCATGCAGAGCAGGGCTGCAAAGAGCAAAGATGCCTGCCTTTGAGGAAGGACATGAGTTCGTACATCATGAGATGCTCTAGGCGGCAATTGTAATGAACTCAAGGTCAGAAACCCTCTTTCAATTTTTCTGATTAAATATGTCCCCGAAGTTTCCTGTCAATCAGAATATTCCAATACATTCAGATATACATTGATTTGGAAAATTTAGAAATGTAGCGATTCTTGCACCTATGAATTAAGGAGATAATTTATACATATTAATGAGGAGCTAGAGGTTTTATTCCCCACTTTTTCACCCTGTAGCTAAAATGGGGAGAAGCAGACTCCCCGTCGAGCAGGGAGCCCGAAGGCGGGACTCCATCCTGGGACACTAGGATCGTGACTGAAGCCTTCTTGAAGGCAGATGCTTAACTGACTGTGTCAGTTTTAGGGTGCCCCTAAAATGAAGCGCAATCACTAATGAGCAGCAATCACTGAGGGAGCTCACAGGAGTGGCCACTAATAAGGAAACTAGTGGGAGTAAGATCAGCATACAAGTTATACAGGCAAGTGTAATGCCAAATACAAATTTTATTAAAAATAATTTGGGTTTGTCTATAAGCTGATGGATGTGATACATAATAGCAGATAGCGGGTAGTCCACAATCTACCTACAAAGGCTGGCATGCAATGTGGTTTGAGTATTGTCTGGTTCACAATTTACCTCGGAAAACTTGTAATTAGCTGTCAGCCAAGATTAAGTAATAATTCCCAGGTCTATCCAGGAATTCTGAGTCCAGACCCACACTTCTAAGTTCCTTGGCTGAGAAATTGGCCCCAAAGTAGCTATGTGCTGGTACTGTCAACTTCTCCTTGTATGGAGCAACAATGGGAAGGCCATCTGGGGCCATCTTTCCCAGCCACAGCCACAAGTCAGAGAACAGGCTGGTCACGAGGCAGAGCAGACTGGACTTCAGATGCTCTGGCTTGGCGTCAGGACCCGTGGTAAGCACGTGAAAACTGGCCAGCCATCATGAGATCTTTCCAGAGAAACAATCTGATTATGCTGGTTCAGCCTCCCATCTTCTGTCTAACCTTCTCCCCCAGCATTACCTCTAGGCTTCTGCTGCCAGCGGTGCCTGACGGACTGACTGCTCTCATTAAGCGAGTTTCAGAGGGTGATTTACTGTCTAAATAGATGAGGGAGCATTTCCCTAAGTTGCATCTCATTTTACTAACATCACTAATTTCTCTGCTTTCTTGTGTCCAATCAATCATTCCACTCAGCTATGCATTTTGTTAATGAGCCATTCACTCCCTCTTCCAGATCATTAGCGAAGATATCAGATTCTGACCAGACCTAATACCAGTTCCCATGGCTCAGAGCTGGCTTCCCTGAGAGCTCCCTGGGGAGGCATTCATCACTCCCGTACATGGGCCTTCATTATCCCAAGCCAGTTTTAACACATTTTTCGTTAACTCACTTTTTAAAATACTTTTGGAAACATAGATATTAATGTTGACCCCAGATGCTCCTACATGGGGGATGAAGGGACGGATGATCACATGATGTATAATGTATGTAAACATGAGATTCTGGTGTCCACTAAGTGCATAGTGCACTTCATTTATTTGTTCCCTTTTGTCTGAAGAACAGAGAAATGATCCCACCCACCGGCTATAATCTTCTCTGCCATCTGTGCCTTCCAGCATCACACTTGTCTACTGATGTACCTTTTCTATTTGACATACCTTCTCAGCTATCTCTCAGGACATTTTGTGTATGTTGGATTTTTGGATAACTGTGAATCTTGTACCGGTGGCTAACATTTAATTTTGGACAAGCCAAAGGTTTCATAACCAGAAAAGCAGGAATTATTTACTGGGCTCCCCCACCTGTTTTCATTGACCCTCAGTATAAAGAGTGTTCTAAGTGTGTGGCTTAAATCAAAGGAAATAATCTGTTAGATGAGGCTGGTTTTTTTTTCTTTGTATTTCTAGGGTTGCTAGGTGTAGAAAGTATTCAAATTCCAGGCAAGTCTTTTCACGAACGTTTCATCTTTGACATGACCACTGGAAGAGGGTTTCTTCCTTCTGTTAAAATACTTTTTTAAAAAAAGGTTGGTATAATGAAAGCTGGATATAAAATTATATCTGTGCTCTCATTTTAACATAAAGATATGCATTTGGACACAATCTGAAAGAAAAAAAAAACCCTTGATTTTCCAAGATCGCACAATTCTGGGTAAATTAGTCTTTATTTTAGAATAATTTCAATTAACATTATAGAAAGAGTTATTTATACAGTATACACATATATTTCAGGTTAGGATATGTTCTTCCAAAACTATGAAAGTCAGAGGTGTTTAAAATGTGTGTGTGTGTGGGGGGGGGGTTTCTCCCCAAATCTTTCAATTTTGAGCCCAGAGTGGAAATGGATCTCCACTCAAAATGCTTTGGCATTTCCTGAGCCAAACTATTAAACATTTCTCAGCCAAAGACTCTCCAGTGCTAGGGTTTTTCTATTTCATTCTGTGTGTCATGTGAACTAGACTATGGGATCAGTAAACCATTCCACAATGTTAAGTATCTCTTCCATGATAACCTTGTATGCATATTCCAGTTACAACGATCCTTATTTAAATTAAAGTGCTAAATAGTATAACGTAATGTAGGGTAGTATAGTATAGTTTATATGGATAGTTGATTGTGGCGTAGTGTACTGTATATTATCTTTTTGTGTGGTCGGTTATATTATAGTTTAACATAGTATGATATAATATAATATGTTATAGTATAGTTTAGCATAGGGTAATATAGTATAGTATAGAGGGATATGGTATAAAGTGGGAAAATCTAGAGTAGTATATGATCTAGTACCAAGCTGCATAGCAGCCATATAGCACAGCAGTTAGAACAATGACTTTGGAATGACAGTCCTAGTTTCAGATCATGGTCCTACCACATACTAGAGGTATGATCTTGAGTATGTTACTTAATGTCCTTGGGCTTCTGTTTCATCATCCGAAAAATGAGGGTTAGAAATAGATTGTGGGGTGACTAGGTGGCTCAGTCAGTTAACCGTCCGACTCTCAATTTTGGCTCAGGTCATGATTTCAGGGTCATGATCTCACAGTTGTGAGATCAAGCCTCACTTTGGGCTCTGCGCTGGGCATGGAGCCTGCTCAAGATTCTCTCTGTCCCTCTCCCTTGGTTCCCAATCTCCGCACTCTCTCTCTCTAAAAAAAGGAAGAAAGAAAAGTAAAGAAACCGTTATCAAGCTTACCAGAGGGGAGGTGGATGGGGAGACGGGTGAAGTATGTGATGGAGATTAAGGATCAGGCACTTGTCATGATGAACACCAGCTGACATATGGAAGTGTTAAGTCACTGTATCGTACACCTGAAACTCATTTACACTGCATGTTGACTAAATGGAACTTAAATAAAAACTTAAAGAGTAAATAGTTCACATGCCTTATGAGGCTTAAGCTGTTTTGAGGACCATAAAGGTAATATATGTGAGGGGGAAGCACAGGCAGGTCACATGCTCTTAATAAACACTCTCATTTTATGCATCTCCCTGACGATGGCTGAGTGGTACGAGAGTGCCTCACTAAAAGCGTCTAACGATTGGCTAGGACATGACTTAGGAGTGGGTGGATGGTTGCATATTTACTTCTCAAGTCTAGCATCCTAAGTGAACTTTCCAATCACTTGCAGTATTTCACAGAGATAGGAGATGACCTTGAAAGGATACGGAGCTATGCAATCTCGGCACTATAGAGGAACACAGGAGAGAAGAGTTTTTAGAATGATTCCTAATGATAAGCAGCTGCAGTCCTCTGTATCTTGGGAATAGCAGTGCGAACACCGTAAACAAGTGCATACGTTTTATTTCGTGATTTTCTCTTCCTAAAGATCCAAAAGGAAAAGATCCAGATGTGCTAAGAGATTTGCTCTTCAGAATGTGAAAGTGGGGGATGAGGTGAGCCAGAATAAAAATGAAATTGGGCATGGGTATCAAATGTTCAAGACATTAAAGTGTGTAAAAATAAATGTGGCACAAATTTCTTTTAGACTTGATTACTTACAACAACCGTGCCCATGGCTCTTACATGGCTCGTACATGTTTCCAATTTAGAAGTGCTTGGCAAAGACATATATATCCTTGTATGTAAGAACCTCTATGACCCCTCTGGAAAACAACAACAACAACAAAAATCTCTACAAGAACATACGGGGCTCAAGAACCACAGACTATGGGAGAAAAGAGAGACATAGGTGTTGTAAATTTAGGACAATTTAATTAACAAAAATGAGATGTAATGGAAGGCACATTAAATTAGGCTTAGAAGACTAAATTCAATGTCTGACTGGACATTTTCTAGGGTGGTGAGCTTGGGAAAATATCTACATTGCACTTTCCACATCTGTGTGACAGAGAAAATATTATTGCCTGCTCCTATCACCCAGAGGCCTGTGGTTATCAAGCGAAACCATGTATGTGAGACTACTTTGAAAGATGAAAATGCTGTATGCTGACCCCATTGTCCTTACTGAACAGAAGAAGAGAGCGTCAGGGGAGCAAGGAGGAAGAGTAAGGGTTTCGGAAACAGATAAGCCTGTGTTTTGTAGTAACTCTGCCCCTTCTCTTAGAAGCTTTGTGGGCCACAGAAAAGTCCCTTAACCTTTCTTGGTCTCAGTTTCCTCAAATGTATAAATGGATTTAATAAGCACTGCTTCAGAGTTGTTTTAAGGATTAAGGGAGATAATATAGGAAAAGTCAGATATTCTTGTTTACTGTCTTGAAGCCATGTCTCCTGCCCCTGAATGTGTCGTCCCTATCTGTTAATCATAAAAATATTTAAATTTGGGAGGCTGAGCGACCGACACCAGCCTACCTAACCATATGCCAGCAGATGTGGAATTCCCACTGGAATTCTCTTGATCAGATTATTTAACAATTCATTTAAAAAATTTTAAGAACCCAAGAGCTGGAAAAAACCTGATTTGACTCAAATTATGATGATTATAGCTCCCATGAAAACAATGAAATACATCTGGTAATTTAGCATTAAGACACAGAGTATTTTAGAGGCTTTTTCTCTTACATTGAACAATTTTTTTGCAGCTACATTTCAACTAAGCTTCAAATGCACTCTTTCTCTGAGGATCAAATTTCTTACTGTTTAAAAAAAGGGGGGGTGCCTGGGTGGCTCAGTGGGTTAAGCCGCTCCCTTCAGCTCGGGTCATGATCTCGGGGTCCTGGGATCGAGTCCGGCATCGGGCTCTCTGCACAGCAGGGAGCCTGCTTCCCTCTCTCTCTCTCTCTCTCTGCCTGCCTCTCCATCTACTTGTGATTTCTCTCTGTCAAAATAAATAAATAAAATCTTTAAAAAAAAAGGGGAGGGGAGGAGGTTAGTGAGATTCAAATTTCCTAAGCAAACCTGATGTATTTAAGAGCACTCTAAAGTTTGTTCCTGTTCCAGTGACTGGAACTAAGTCAGCAGAGTCAGCTTCCTACTGAGATAATAATAATAATATTGTTAACTATATTATATGATATATATTCTAGCATACTATATATAATATAACATATATAATAATAGTTACTATTACCACTATCTGGTCTTCCAGTTTGCACAAAGAACCTTTGAAGCAGGCTTAGAACAGGGCACTGGATGGGTGACATCCCTCTTTATGTATCTCAGTTCCAGCAAAGCCAAACTTCTACGTAACTTGTATCTGTTCTAATCTCTCTCAGGCATGAATTTCAATGGAAACTCTACTTATGTGAATAGAAAAACATCATATCTGAATATCTGATTTTTACCATATCGAGCTAAGGAGAGTTTCCTTCTCGCAACAGTTCTCTCGACAGAACTAGGGCAGTCTCATTATTTTTAAAACAACTGTTGCCTCTCACTTAAGAGGTAAGACCCCGTGCTTGCTTCCCCAACATATGGTGTGCCATGATCCCCATCTCTCTCGTTGAGCACATTAGAGGCAGACATGTTGGGACATTTGTAGATTTGTGATGTCAAAGATGGGTTTGCTGTAGGCTTTGGTTTGACAA
This sequence comes from Mustela lutreola, assembly GCF_030435805.1. Taxonomy (NCBI): domain Eukaryota; kingdom Metazoa; phylum Chordata; class Mammalia; order Carnivora; family Mustelidae; genus Mustela; species Mustela lutreola. The sequence goes on along the minus strand of NC_081297.1, from coordinate 86,331,102 downwards.
GCCTTGAACCGTTTCCCAGCTTTTTGGAGATATTACTCTATTTTCCATGCATAATGGATCTATCTTTGATGCTGCCAAAATGTGGTATATGGGAAAGATAACATGGAAAGTTTCCCATGCCTCCAGAGTTCTAGTTCTTTTCCAATTGTGTGATCTACACATATGAGTTAGGGCTTGGGTTCTCTCAGGAGAGCAATTACCACTATTATATTACATTGCTGAGCAACTCATCTTTATGTCATATGGGGTGTCTAGGCATTCAGGCAACAAAAGCTGAGGTAATACAAAATAGTGGCTAATAGAGTGCCCTCATTGATAGAATTCATTTTTAATTTCTAAGGTGTAGGGGTTTTGCAGTTGAGGCATAACAGTAAACTGAAACACACATACACACATCGTCAGAAACACACACACACACACGAAACTTTCCACAGTAAGTATTAAAAGATATGAGTTAGAATGGGAAGAAATCAGAGAGGGAGACAAACATTGAGAGACATTTGACTCTAGGACACAAACTGAGGATTGTGGAAAGGGAGGTGATTGGGGGTTGGGGTAGCTGTCTGTCAAGGAGGGCATGTGATGTGATGAGCACAGGGTGTTATAGGCAACTAATGAATCATTGGACTCTACATCAAAAACGAAGCTACTGTATGTTGGCTAATTGAATGAAAATTAAAAATAAATAAATAACAGTTAAGAAATTTTTAAAAATACAAGTTATTATTATACTATGTTTCTAAAAAGAATGTGATTGTATTTTTCTAATTCTTTCAACACCGTAGACTCTTATAATTTTCAAGTTTTGGGTGTATAATTTACATATGATAAAATGTACGTCTTGAAGGGCACACAGTTCAGTGAGTTTTGTCAAATGTATACCTCCATGTAAACTCCACTCCAATCAAGATATAGAATATTTGCCTCATGCCTGTGTACATCCTGTTCTATTCTCCTTGCCTCATAAAATCACTACTCAACTTTCTGTCACCATAGCTTAGTTTTGTCTCATCTAGAAATGTATGCGGATGGAACGAAGTATCATGTACTCTGTCTACTTTAAATTCTGTATGTTCTTGAAATTCATCCACACTGTTATCTGTGTTAGTGGTTAGTTCCACCTCATTATTGTAAACAATCTGTCTTCCCATGGTGAAAACCCTCTTTCTCATCTATAACTTTCTCATCTCACCTATATCTTATCTAGATCTATATCTCGTCTATATATTTACTTACTTGTTCTATCCTATGAAACACACAAATTATTTCAGAATTACCTTGTAGTTCATTAAGCTTGTTTTGATCATATTTCTTAATATTTTCTAACAGAAAGGTAGAGATGTACAGTATGTTAGGCTTTGTGAAGTGTTCTGAAAGGGCCACTAGGGCTTCAAAAGTTGGATCAATGAGACACGATGACAGTTGAGCTTGGCTCTGATGATATGACCACTCTAGTTTTCCTAAAATGAGGTGCTTTGAGGTGGTCTTTGTTTGACACAATGGCTTTACAGAATTGCTATCATATTATCATTTTGGCAATAAGCATATAAAATGATATAATAAAAGTGGGTTCTATTTATTAAACCCTGAGCACCCCATACTTCATCTCATTTAATCCTTGTAATAACCCTGCAAATCAAGTCTTACTGAGAACATAACAGCTATCAGTTCTTATGGAGCTTATCATCTAAAGGAAAAAGCAGATGTTAATGAGAGTATGATAGTTGTTATGCTAAAACTAGGAGCAGTGAGAACATTTATCAGGGGGACCTAATCTAAACCAAGGGACAACTAAGATTATGCTGAAGTGACCTTTTCATAGGACCTTGGAGGACAAGTAGAGTTAACTCAGCCAGAAAAGGGACTAAGAGCCTTCCAACGTGAATGGCAGGTATGGAGGCTTGGAGGTGAGAAAGGCCCAGACAGGTTGGAGGAATTGATAAAAGTTTTTGTGTATTTAGAATCTAGAGTTGAAGGCAGAGGGGGCCAGCTGAACCACACTGCACCTGACTACAGGTTTTGGATAGTAAGAATGGGTTTTGAATATTGTTCACTGGATTGGTGGTGATATCTCAGAATTACCTGTGTACGAAGATCCAGAGCACTGAATTCCAGTGGATTGGCAAGAAAATTCAGAGGGGAAAAAAGTCCAGTAGTTTTTCAGGTCAATTGCTGGAATACCATGATGTCAACTCATTTACAACACTCACTTTGTAAGTTACTTTATTATTGAGATCCTAGTTTCTATTTTATCTCACCTATGGAAAAATAATTCTTATCTTACGAGTGGTATTTCTGAGGTAGAGTTCAGAGAACATACGTAGTGTGTAGTGTAAGGACTGGTTTCCACCATTATGCTGTCTTTAGGTAAACAAAAAATTTAATTTTAATGTTAGTCTGGTAATTTTCATAGACAATATTTAATTTTTAGTAGGTAATGGTTACCAACTAGAACACTTCTGTGTGCAAAACCCAAGGAATTGATTAAAAAACAGTCAGTGATAAATATCTGTATTTTAAAGGCAACAATTACATCATAAATTGCATCTCTGTTTTGCATTTATAGTAAATAAATAAATCTAGTTTTTCGAGTCCTCAAGGCAACTGTGGGGAGACCAAAACAAATTCAGTCATTAATCACTTTGTGAAAGGAGATACAGCAGAATGAGATCTGAAATGAAGCTCACTGAACCAAAATAACACAGGTTGGAAAGTGTGTAGATTGCCTGGTCCACTATAAGAGTCAACTAATGTTGGTGTTTCTGAACTCTGTCCTAACCTAAAATAGAGAACAATGATGAAGAAAACATACTTTCTTGGAATGAGCAGGTTGGAGATTGAGGAAATATGTTTTATGTGTTGAAATTATTTTAGAATTAGGTTGAAGTTAGCATCCTCATTGGTATTACCTGTCAGGTAGGACCTGACATTATTGGAATAATATAATATTAGAAAATATTTTTCTAAATATTAAAATATAAATAATAAAATATTATTTATGCTATCAGTTTGAAAATTTTTCTTTAAAGTTTTATTTATTTAATTTTGCTACAGAGTGTTTCTAGTTACAAACCCAGGCTGTTAGGAACATCATAAATGTAGAAAAGCTTAACAAAATCAGGGTTCTGTTGTCATGACTACAGTTCTTTTGAAATTCTAGATATTTGAAGTACTTAAGGAATAACCCCAATGGACTTTAGGCTTCCATCCTTCATAAGGCCCATGAAACCATCTTTCATCTTTCCTTTTCCCCTTTCTCTGCATAGGTTCTTGGGAGTGTTTCCCAGTCTACCCCCCACCAGCATGTTGGGTTGCACGGGTCCAGCTATGTTGTACCCCTAAGCCCTGGCCTGGAAAGCAGCCTTGGCACCCTGACCAGTCTTGTCTCCTTTTGGTGATGAGTACTGTGCCTATTGGTGGTGAGTAGTGTACCCATTGTAGCACTGTACACACTGTACTGATCATGCCATTTCTGGGTTGAGAATCTGCAGAGGCTCCGTTTGCTTTACAACAGGAATCTAAATTCTTCTTCCTGCCTTCAGAACTACCACTACCAGGGCACCTGGGTGACTCAGTGGGGAAAGTGTCTGCCTTTGGTTCCAGTCATGATCCCAGGGTCCTGGGCTCCCTGCTCAGTGGGGAGTCTGCCTCTCCCTCTCCCACTGTGCCTCCCCTTGCTCATATTTGCTCTCTCTCTCTCTCAAATAAATAAATAAATAAATAAATAAATACTTTAAAAAAGAAAAGAAAACAACTACCACTACCTTTTTTTACCTCTTCACCATAAGCAGTTCTTATTTTCTAACATGGAGGATCTATACTTCATGGATTCATTCAGCATTCCTACTGAGGAAAAGCCAGCATCAGATTCATATTTTGAAAAGATCGTTCTTAGAGTGTGCCAAGAGAAGTGGTGGGTGGTCTCTTGGGGGGATGCACAGGAGTCCTGGTGGTTGATGAGGGTGGCTTGAAGCAGGGTCTGGAAGGTAGAGATGGCATGACATAATCAGTGTTGCAACTGATCACAAAACTTATAAAAAAACCTCAATGTCCTTAACTTGCTTACCAACACTTTAACCTTTGAATCCCACTTGAATGGCTGCTGTAGCTATGGGACTCACCAATCTAGTCATGGAATCTTGGAAAGTTGTAGGTTTCGTTTTTTTTATTTTTGTTTTTCCATTCCTGAAAGGAATATAATTATAGTACCTGTCCTAAATAGTTCTTCTGAGGCTTGAATGGCTCATAGCTTGTAAAGGTTATAGCTCAATGCCTAGACTATAATAAGAAGGTAATAAAAGTTACTAGTATTGCAACTGCATCTTTCCTGATTACTCCACACCATTTGGTTTACGTATAGAACAGAACCATTTACTCTTAGAACTGTGAGTGTCTTACCGTATTCTCTCATTTACACATTTACAAATGTAGTCACAGGGGTGGGAAAAGGTGATAGCTCCTTAGTGCTAGATCCAGAGAGAGAACTTTGGTCCTCCACCTCCAAAGGCAGTGCCTTTTTGCCTTTGACCATAGACCTTTTCCTGTATATCAGCATATGTTTTATCTCAACTAAAATTTAAGCAACTCAAATGTGTGGCTCCTCCCTGGCTTTTGGCCCAGTGCACAGCTGGAAGCCTTGCACAAAATGCCTGCGGTAATGTGGAGACAGAATCTGATGCTTTATTTTACCGATTAGATTAAGTGGCTTTATGAGCTAGACCATTTTCAGTTCCTACATGCCACATATTGGAGAGATTAAAGCAACCTAAGTAAGTAATACTTTATTTAATAATCATCTTACCAGGTGTGTTTTCTAGATTATTAAATCTAATACTACCTACGAATCTAATACTTGAACCACTCTCTGGGAGGAAGTGAGGTACTTCTGGCTGTGACAATATGGTTAGGGTACCTCAGAGTCTGCTCAGGCAAGAGCATTTGCAAATTGGCTCTTCCAATTTCCTGGGCCATGAGGGAGAATACTGTTCATTATCAGTCTTCACACAACACCCCCCCCCCCCAATGAAACCAGAGCCAGCAATTAGAAAATATTCATGTAATTTTCCATTGCCCAGGTGGAGACGCATATGCAATCCCTTGCATTGGGTTTAACTGTTTAGGTTCTTTCACAAAATCAGTGGTGCGACGGCAAAGAGAGATGGAGAGAGAGAGATACTGAGATGGCAGATAGCGAGAAATTTGTTCCTTTGGAGTCTTATACTAGGAAAAAATTCTTTCTCTATAACATGGTACTTGTTTTGTTTTGTTATTTTTTAATAGGTTTTATTTATTTATTTGAGTGTGGTGGACACATAATGTCACGTTAGTTTCAGGTATCCAACACAGTGATTCAACAAGTTTATACATCATGCTAAGTTTAACACGGTATTTGTTTTTTGTGATCATATAAAACTGAGTGTCCCTTGGAGGTGGCCTAATCAGTAGAATGTTAACTCTCTTACTGAATAATGGGGAGATTAAATTTGCTAGCTCAGCTACTTACTTACTACTGAGTTGATGGCTTTGTGGCTTTCTATGGGGACATACATTCATTCACAATTGCCGTTGAGGAAACTTTTAGTCCTTAGCTTATGGTGTCAACAAATTTTTAATATTACCTGGGTCTCCTTTTCTTACTCCCCTGATTCCATATTATCTTTCTCATTTTTAATGTCTGTTTTTATTTCAATCTTCCCTTATTTCTTTTCCTCATCTCAGTTTTTAACAATAAACTTTGTTGTTAAAACTTGCCAAATTATTCCCTAAACAGTAATAACTATAACAGCAAAAGACTGTCATTCTATTCTCATAATATCTAACTCCAAGAATACTGTATCATGAGAGTGATAAGCTTGCTTTTTCTTCCTTCCTTCCTTCCTGTTTCTATTTTTTTTTTAAATTTTATTTATTTATGTCAAAGAGAGATAGCAAGAGAGGGAACACAAGCAGGGGGAGCTGCAGGCAGAGGGAGAAGCAGGCTTCTCACTGAGCAGGAAGCCGGATATTGGACTCCATTCCAGGACCCTGGGATTATGACCTGAGTCGAAGACAGATGCTTAAAAATCTGAGCCACCCAGGCGCCCCAGAATGATAGCTTTAGAATCAGAAGTGATGTTGGGCAGACTGATAGCTATTTGGATTGCCTTGTCACATGCCTTTGCCGCCTGAAGGAGGTTAAATATAGACCTGAAAGGTCCCCCACTAATGGGTCCATGATTAAAGGAGCAACCAAGACTGGTATAAAGCGAAGGTCAGGCAAAGCTTTATTTCACGCCAAGCATCAAGAATCAAACCGACCGGCTGGGGCCGCACCTCTTACAGAGAGGGCGGCCTCTCTCTGCCTTACAAGGGCTTCTCTCTGCTTTAAGGGCAAAGGCCATGCGGTTGGGCCTGGCCATGCACAGGTGGCCAAAGAGATTGTAACACACAGAGAAAGCCTGCACAGTCATGTTAGGTCACGCATAAGTGACCAATTGAATTACAATTTACCCTATAGTAGACATTTGAACTAGCCTATCACCTTGGTAAGTGCCCAAAAGGCGCCCAAAGGGCAGGGCCCATCCTCCTTGGTAGCTAAGGAGACAGTATGCGTCCTCCCACTGATTGGATGTCTCCACCTGGCCTGACCCACTCTTATATTTGGGCTTTGTTACCTGGGACTGGTTTCCGGGACTTGTTTTTAAGTAAGTCCCCTGGGCAGGGGGACAGGGTCAGTTTAAGTTTTACTGCATAAACAACAAAATGACTGTTTAATCCAAGATAGAATCGCTCTGGCTAAATAGGTCCTTACATTCCCTCCTTTTCTTTGGAGATTAGTCAAATCTTTGACTTTTCAGCCCGTTCTATGTCCTCTTTTGCCAGACTGTCTTTAATGACTCCAGTGTGATTTACCCAGAAACAGCATTTCTCTCCTAGGTCTATGCAGAGCCCCCCTTTTCTAGAAATAGAATGTCAAGCCCTAATTGTCTATATTTCCCACCTATACTCTAACAATAGGAGCGACAATGAACTCAATGAACTCATTGTTTTTTTGAGTCTTAGCTTTAGTCCACAGTCAGCAGGGTCCATCGGCAGCGGCATCCATCTCTGGGGGGTGTCCTCGTTCTCAGCTTGTTTGACATGACCTGCATGAACCCAGGCCCTGATGCCTTTTACTTTTATTGCCGTGAACCCAGGCCCTGATGCCTTTTACTTTTATTGCCGTGCGGGTGGTTAGGATGACAGTAAATGGTCCCTTCCAGCGAGGCTCCAAGTTTCCCACTTGGTGGCACATCCAAACCAAGCCCCTGGGTTGGTAAGGATGTGGTTCCACCTCTGTCTCCGTCTCCATGTGGGCAGTTCAGATCCCTGCGTGGGCTAGACAGACTGATCAGTCATTTCTGCTAGGGCAACCTCTTGTAGCTGAAGGCAGAGCAGGGAGGGGGGGGGTTCTCGAACATTTCAAATGGGGTCACCTTGTTTAAGCAGGGTGTACATCGCACCCCAAGGAGGGCAAAAGGAAGGCGATCTACCCCTTCATCGCCAGTCTCTAGAATTAGCCTGGCTAAGGTCTCTTTAAGAGTCCAGTTCATTTTCTCTACTTGCCCGGAGCTCTGGGGCCAGTAGGCACAACGTAGCCTCCAACTAGTGTCCACGACTTTGGCCAATACCTGTGAGACTTGAACTTACAAATGCGAGGCCATTGTCTGACCCAATCACGAGAGGCAGCCCAAACCTAGGAATTATTTCTTCTAGTAGCTTTTTGGCTACCATTCCTGCCGTCTCATGTTTGGCAGAAAAAGCCTCTACCCAGCCTGAAAAGGTATCTACAAAAACTAACATTTACTTGTGCCCGTATTTTCCCGGTTTCATCTCTGTAAAATCTATTTCCCAATAAATTCCTGGTTCCTTACCTCTTTCTCTTTTCCCTCTTCCCATTCTAGTTCCTCCCACATTGACTGCCTGGCATTGAGCACATCTATCAACCACATCCTGAGTCATACATCCTAATTTAGAAATCTGGAACTGCTTGCCCATAAGCTCCTTAAGCTTGTGTGTCCCCAGAAGAGTGCCCTGATGTATTTGGCTTACTAATTTCTTTCCTAGTCTTCGAGGAAGAATTAACTTTCCTGTTCTAGTCTTAGCCCAATTCCTTTCATAGTCTAATTTAGTCCATTTCTGTAAATATTTTAAATCTTCCTCTCAGTAGTCTGGTTTTTCTGGTAGGGCTGGAGCTGGGAGTGTAACCAGCTCTTGTGCTGTTTCTTGGGCTTCTTGCTTCGCCTCTTGATCTGCTAATTGGTTTCCTTTTGAAATTAGATCAGTCCCCTTTTGGTGTCGTGGGCAATGCATAATGGCCACCTCTTTTGGGTCCCAAATAGCCTGGAGGAGAGCCAACATCTCTCCTCTGTTTTTAATTCCTTTTCCTTCTGCCATTAATAGGTCCCTTTCTTTATAAATAGTTCCATGTATATGGAGAGTGGCAAAGGCATACCTGCTGTCTGTATAGATGTTGGCAGTTTTACCTTTGGCCATCTGCAGTGCCTTGGTGAACGCAATCAGCTCCACTTTCTGTGCCGAGGTTCCATGTGGCAGGGCTGCCATCCAGAGTTCCTGCTCAGGAGAAACCACCTTAGCCCCCACATACCTCTTTCCATTGACCATGTAACTACTCCCATCCGTGAACAGAGTCATCTCTGCATCTGCGAGGGGAATGTCTCTGAGATCTGGCCTTATTCCTGTGACTTGGGTTAGGACCTCCCCGCAGTTGTGTGAGTGGTCAGCCAGCTCCTCTGGCAGCAGTGTGGCTGAATTTAGCACTGCTGGGGGCCAGAAAGTCACTTTCAGTTCATTGAGGAGGAGGGCCTGATACCCCGTCACACGGGCAGTTGTCATCCACCAGTCCGGTGGGGTCCGGAGGAGGCCGTCGATAGTGTAGGTGGTGGTCAAGATGAGATTTTGACCCAAAGTCAATTTAGTTGCATCCTTGACAAGGAGGGCTGTGGCAGCAATTATGCGAAGGCAAGGGGAGAACCCGGCAGCTACTGGATCTAGTTTCTTGCTAAGATAGGCTACTGGCCTTTGCCAAGGCCCTAGAGTCTGAGTCAAACCTCCTTTGGCCACCCCTTCCTTTTCATCCACATACAAGTGAAAGGGCTTGGTAACACCTGGGATGGCCACTGCTGGGGCACTCAGTAAGGCTGTTTGTAATTCCCGAAATGCTCCTTCTGCCTCAGCTGTCCACTCTGTCATAGTGAGTCCTCCCTTAGCCAGTTTGTAGAGAGGTTGGGTCATTTCTGTGAACCACGGTATCCACAACCTACAGTAGCCCACCATTCCAAGAAACTCCTTCACTTGTTGGGGAGTGGTGGAGCCGGGGTATCGGGTGATCACTTGTTCCCTGGACTCAGCGAACTCACTCTCTCATGGAGATCAAAGCCTAAATAAGTGGCGTGCCTTTATCTGCCTTCTGGTGTTACTTTGCTCTGTTCTTCACTCTCAGGAAATAAGAAGAGCACCCCACTAATGGGTCCATGATTAAAGGATCAAGACTGATATAAAGCAAAGGTCAAGCAAAGCTTTATTCTGTGCCAAGTATCAAGAATCAAACCAACCAGCCAGGGCCACGCCTCTTATAGAGAGGGCGACCTCTCTCTGCCTTACAAACTAGCTTTTAAGGGCAAAGGCCATGTGGTTGGGCCTGGCCATGCACAGGTGGCCAATGAGATTGTAACACACAGAGAAAGCCTGCACAGTCATGTTAGGTCACACATAAGTGACCAATTGAATTACAATTTACCCTATAGTAGACATTTGAACTAGCCTATCACCTTGGTTAGAATTGGTGCCCAAAAGGCGCCCAAAGGGCAGGGCCCATCCTCCTTGGTAGCTAGGGAGACAGTATGTGTTCCCCCACTGATTGGATGTCTCCACCTGGCCTGACCCACCCTTATATTTGGGCTCTGTTACCTGGGATTGGATTCCGGGACTTGTTTTTAAGTAAGTCCCCTGGGGAGGGGCAGGGTCAGTTTAAGTTTTACTGCATAAACAACAAAATGACTGTTTAATCCAAGATGGAATTGCTCTGGCTAAATAGGCCCTCAGAGGCCTTAAAGTTATCCCTGGAATCCATCAATGTTATCTTATTTGGAAAGGGTTTTGCAGATGTGATTATATTAAGGGTCTTGTGATGGGGTAATGATTCTAGATTTATCTGGGTGGGCTCTAAATGCAATCACAGGCGTTCCTATAAGGAAGGAAGGTTAGCAGGAAGAACAGCAGTTGCCTCCAGGGCTACATTCATACTCATTGTCTTTCCTTCTCCATTATCCACTCTAAATTCTTCTCACTGCCAGCTCTCACTTCTGCAGCGCCTGGTGGTTGACGGGTGTGCTACTGTGATTTACAATAAATGTACATTTGGTCTTCTTCTGGAACAGGGTTCCTAAAACCCTTGGAGTTTCTGAAGTGATAAGAGGGACAAAGGAAAAAAAAAAAAAAGGAGTGTCTTTTTTTATTCAAAACAAGCCCTTTTCAACCATTACCAAGTTCATGTTAATGGGGTGACTAGAAAACCCCTAAGGATGGGGGTAAGTTGCTGGTTGCCAAAGGAACCAACCCAGTGATTAGGGGATTCAAACTTTCAGCTCTATCCCTCCTTCTCCACCTCCAGGGAGTGAGGACTTGGAGGTTGTGTCAATCATCAATGGCCAACAATTTAATTAATCATGCCTATCATATAATGAAGCCATCATAAAATCCCTCACTGAAGGAGAGCTTCCAGCTTGGTGAACACATGGAGATGCTGGGAGGGTGGTGTGCCTGGAGAGGACATGGAAGCTTCACATCCCCTCCCCCACACCTAGTCCCATGTATCTCTTTCCTCGGGCTGTGCTTGCCTTGCTACCTTTGATAATAAACTTGTAATCTAGGAAGTTAACCATTTTCCTGAGATCTGTAAGCCATTTTATTTATTCTTATTTTTTATTTTTTTTAAAGATTTTATTTATTCATTTGAGAGAGAGAGTAAGAGAGAAAATGAGCAGGAGAGCAGCAGAGGGAGAGGGAGAAACAGACTCCCCACTGAGCAGGGAGCTTCATGCAGGGACTCCATCCCAGGACCCTGGGATCATGACTTAAGCCAAAGGCAGATGCTTAAACCACTGAGCCACCCAGGTGTCCACCATGAGCCATTTTAGCAAATTATTGAGGTGGCAGAAGCCTCCATTTATAGCCTGTGTGTCAAAAACACAGGTGATCACACAGACTTGTGACTGGCATCTGAAACAGAGGCAGTCTTGTGGGACTATGACCTTATTAACCTGATTTGATGCTGTCTCTAGTTAGTGTCAGAATTGAGTTCTGTTTTAGGACCCCCAGCTGGTGTCAGAGAACTGCTTGATGTGGGAACCTTTATCCCCCATATTTAGTGGTCAACGGTGGGAGTGTGCTAGTAGCAGAGAGTGGAGTGGGAGAAAAAGACGTTTTCTTTTATAATCCGGTAAAATAACTCAAACCCTCATTTCTGAGGCATTTGGGTCCTTGGAAACCATTTCTTTCTTAGGCCAGTATTGCTGTGCATGCCCAGTTTCAGCTACATTTGGGCAACGAAATACTGAAAGGCACCCAAATGGATTACCTGACTTTTTCCATGTATTCTACTCTGCCTCAATTTGTTTTCTAAGATTTTTTTTTAAAGATTTATTTATTTGAGAGAAAGAGAGACACAGCATGGGAAGGAGAGGGGCAGAGAAAGAGAGAGACTCTCAGGCAGACTTTCCACTGGAGCTGGAAGCCCCACAAGGGGCTCAGTCTCACAGCGCATGAGATCATGACCAGAGCCAAAACCAAGAGTTCGACAGTTAACTGACTGAGCCACCCAGGCGCCCCTATTCTACCTCATTTTGTAAGCGCAGCTTTACTTAATCCTTCTGATCAGGGTCAGTCACTCCTGCCAAGATGGTATCTTTTCGTACTTGACAGCACTTGGACACCAGATGTCCAAAGTGTCGGGAAGCAGTCATAGGTCAATGGGTGCCTTGCTTTGTCTCTGAAGAGGACAAAAACCTCTATGCACACAGAACCCAGGGTGTGGGAGGACAGGAAGCACTATATTCCGCAGGAGCATGGGAGTCACGATAAGTGGAGCCATTCCTGAGTCCAATCTTTGTTTCCAGAATCCAGGTGTTCTTCCTATTAGGAAACAGCACCAGACAGAGGTCTTGGAGGGGAGCACTTCATACCTGAAGGGACTTGTCCATGAACCGCCCTTTCAGAGGCACTTTCAGCAGGGCAGTTCAGTGCTTGATCAGACTGGCTGCTTCTGGGTGCTGTGCCATGTGACCCAGCCAGTGCACATCATGATACTGGGCCCACAGCCACACCTCCTTCACTGTGAATGGGATACCTGATGGGATGCCATGTTGTCTGAAATCAGGCATTCTGTAAGCTCCTGGATAGTGATGCCAACTGAGCATCCGTGGGCAGCAGAAGCAAGCACATACCCAGAAGAGTTGCTTATTGGGACTTTTCCCAAGTGCGAGCAGAGCGATGGGCCCTGAAAGGCAAACAGCCCGCGGCGCCCCTGAAAAAACCCGCGCAGGGCGGGCGGGAAGCCCTCGGCCCGCAGACCCTTTCTCTTGGTTTCGGGGAGGTGCTTCGGGCAGCTCCGTTTCCCCCACGGCCTCCCCAGTGGAGGCTGCGAGCGCGGGGCGCAGGCGGGTCGGGGACAGAAAGGCCCGGGGAGGGGACGCGGACAAGGCGACGGGACGCGAGCGCGAGCGCGGGCGGGAGAGCCTGTGGCCGGGCGCCGCCGCCGCGTTGTCCGGGGTGCTGAAAGCCGGGAACTTCGCGGGAAGCCGCGGCCACTTTTCTCTAGGTCGGAGCGCGGGGTGTGGGGTTTCAGGGTGCGCACCTGCTAAGCCCGCCCTGGTCCTGGGCCGGGAGGTGCCGGCAGATGAGGCCCTCCTGGTCCGGTGGGGTGGGGGTGGTGGGGGTGCGTGACTCGGGGGCGGCGGTGAGTACGGGCGGGAGCGCCGGGCAGGACCCCGGGGCCCCTTCTCCGCCTCTCGGGCAGCCCCGCGCCGCGACCCCGCTCCACCTGCGCGCGAACTCCAACATCATGTTGGTAATTTTGTTTGGGCGCCCACAGCTGAGCCCGAGTTTTCCAGGTTTTCGGGTCGGGCGCGTAGGTGTAGCGGTGTTCTGGGCAGGGGCGGGAAACGGGGCCCAGGCATGCGCAGTGGGGCGCAGCAGGCGTTGCGGCCCAGGGGCTGGCAAGTGGCCCGGCGTCTGCTGCCGGGCAATAGTCGACGAGCGATCTTCGACGTGCGGCCGGGCGCCCCGCTCCGCTGGGGCATCTTCACCTACGACTTCTGCGGCAGGGGCATGGCCGCGAACACCGGCCAGAAGTCTCACCGGCCGCTCTGCGTCGTCACCTTCAAGTGAGTCTCTCGGGTCGCGCGCAGCTGGCCGCCAGGTCCGGAGAAGTTGTGGGAACAGTTTTTTGGGGGGGGGGGGGGTTTGTTTGCTTGTTTTGCCACCGCTCCCTCCACACTTCGCTCCACATCTGGCTACACCACTGTCCCACTTTTTCCACAAGAAAGAGTTATAGAGAAGCTAGTGGTCTTCGGGTTGTTTACCTTATGAGCATGTAGACTGCCTTCAGTTCTTAGGGAAACCTTCCCGGGCCCAGGGAATAAAGGTCAGTGAGTGTTAGAGATGGTCAATGAAACCGTCCATTCATTCAACAGATGTTTATAACATAACCTTCCTGTGCCGTTCCTGTTCCAGCCTCTGGGGATAAGGGTCCTCCGTGATACAGCTCAGGTGAAACACGATTGAAGGCAATGGAGGTGTTACAGAGAAAAAGAAGGTACCAGCCAAGTTAATATTAGCTGAGGTATCCAGAGTACATGAGTTAATGACTGGAGACTTAAATCTCACCCTTGTTGTGTGGGAGGAATAAAAGGGGGGTGTGACACTCTCGGATAATGAAGTTTTTCCTGCGCGTCACCTAGTGAGTCCCTGGATGAAGGCATCTTCAGAAGCCTTCAATTTTTTGTCACCTAATTTACCTGACTTCCTTTGGAGCAATAGTCATACTTTCCCTAACTTGGAAGACTGTTATTCCACTTAACACACACACACACACACACACACACACACACGAGAGAGAGGGGGAGAAAGAGAGAGAGAGAAATCCTTGATTATACCAAAGTAATATCATCTCCACTCTCCAATACACATACATGATAATAGGTACTTAGTATGCACAAGGCTCTGAATTCTGACTCCTTACCTCTGGGATTTAATCTTTCATGTCTTCAGCTTGTTCATTACACACTCTTGTTGCATTCTAGAACCGATGTTCTCTGTGCATTCCAAGCTCACGCAGGCACGCTGCCCCTTCAGGTCTTTTGCACTTTCTGCTTTCTCTTCCCCCACATATTCTCCAGGTTGGTCCTTAGTACAGTGTAAGCCCCAAGAAGTGTATCTCTAGCCCCTAGAACATTCCTTTGCATGCAAAGTTGATGCTTAACAAATGTTAGTGAATATGAAGATTTTTGTGACTGTTAGGAACTTTTCCGGATAATTAAGGTTAATAAGGTTTGTCTCTACCTCTTCTCTTTTCTCTTTCTTTCTTTTCTTTCTTTCTTCTTCCTTCCTTTCTTTCTTTCTTTCTGGAGGTATGAAGTTTCCTTGGTCCTTTTGCTTAACTAGGATGTCCCTGAACACACCAGAGGTCCTGGTTAGTGGGAAATTAGAGTGCTCTGATTCCCAGTAGGACTCTTATGGCTCTCAGCTGGAATCTGCTGTGACTGTAACTTTCCATGGAGAGTGAGGATCCTCAGCACTTCCTCCAGGCCAGTGTAGTGAAGGTTGATTGTTGGTGGATAGTGCTGTAGAGGTCAAGTCTGTAAATGCCTGGAGGGGAACCTCAGAGCTACCAAAGTTCTCTTCCTACACTGCTAACTTAGAACTAAATTCCTGCTATGTTGCTTGCTTTTTTAAAGAGGATCCTTTTTTTTTTTTTTTTTTTTTTTTTTTTAATTTTTTATTTTTTATAAACATATATTTTTTATATACATATATTTTTATCCCCAGGTCTGTGAATCCTTTTTTTTTTTTTCCCCCTTTCAGTCCACAAGCAGGAAGCTATGGAATCTTTTTTGCCTCCTTAAACTATAGGACCTGAAAATAGCTTCAGCTCCAAGCAATTAACACGAATCCCTGCTCCCTTCAACACTCCAGCAGTCACAGATCTTTAAAAGAAGGGCAAACCTTTACTAAAAACCATCAACCTAGCAATCACTTTTGAAGAAAATAATGTTGGTTTTGTTGTTGTTGTTGTTTTTAAATCTAATTTGCATTATTTGCTGACTTCCTTTTCTGAGGGTTTTCTTTTGGGACTTGCCACCTTCTACATGTGGTTAGTGACTTTCTTGGGTGCAATTTTCTCTGGATACTAAGTGACAGTAGTGACAAAAACTACCCATGACCTTATCATAGGCTCCTCTTGAGCAGCTCCCTTTTCCTTTAAAGCCATGTGAGGATGTCATGCATTAAACTTGAATCCCAGCCGTGAACTTTGCTCTCACCTCCAAGAGCACTAAATGTTGGCAGTGGTGCCTGCGAATCGCATCCTCTGGTACTTTGGATACATGAAGATGATAATTTGCCGATTTGTTTTTGGTACTGGATGTAATGTGGAGGAAGAGCAACCAAAATGATGAAGGGCCAGAGAGACTCACCTGAGAGGAAATCAAGAAGAATCAGATGATGTTTATTGGTTGAATGATTTAAGAAAACTGTGAAAACCAACCACTTTGAGCATTTAAGAGCTGAGATGATGATAAGAGATGGGAAGAAAGACCAGCAGCCTCAGGGGAAGACATGAGAATGTGCTGTTTGTGATTGGGCTGCGGAAACTCACCTGGAAATTGTTGTAGAACCCTTCACTCGAGACACTGGAAATGGATGATAAAAGAGTATATTTAAATTTTTTTCTTGCTGTAATTTCATTTTAAATGATAGTGAATGCATATGAGTTACCAGAGAGAGCAGAGTTTGGTTGGAAAGTGTGTCAGTTGGCTCTCTATCTCTTGGTCTACGATTTGTAGACCTATGTTTCTTATTGTCTCAGCTCTGCCTGCTTTTATTTACTGAAGGTGCTTAGTGAATAGGCAGATCTGTGGGCTTCCTGCCAGGTAGAGTGAATTAGAATCTATGGACTTGGGTTTAGGGAATTTGCATTTGCAGGATGCAGGGATTCCTAGATACTTAGAAATTTAGAAGCTGGTATATTTAGCACTTAGAGTTTGAAGTATTTTCTTTGCATTAATTTGCTTTATCATGAAAGGGAACATATGAGGAAACTGAGGCACAGAGAGATTGAGTTACTTGCTCAGCTGATGCAGCTAAGAGGCGTCAGAGCCAGGATTGCCCCTCACCTGGCAGGCTGGCTCCTGATTCTGTGCTCTTTTTTTTTTTTTTTTTAAAGATTTTATTTATTTATTTGACAAACAGAGATTACAAATGGTCAGAAAGGCAGGGAGAGAGAGAGGGAAGCAGATCTCTGCTGGGCAGAGAGCCCGATGCGAGGCTCCATCCCAGGACCCTGAGATCATGACCTGAGCCAAAGGCAGAGACTTAACCCACTGAGCCACCCAGCCATCCCTGATTCCGTGCTCTTAATCACTACACAACGGGCAGCCTCTCCAAAGAGTTAACTTTGAAATCCTGTTGGCCTTATGGGATGGAACAGCCAGGGGAAGTGGTTTACACTACCCTTTTATCAGTGGTGAATTTGTCTTTTCTAGAGACACCTGCGTGGCTAGTGGGTTGAATGTTTGACTCTTGATTTTGGTTCACATCAATATCTCAGGGTCTTGAGATTGGCCTGTAGGCTTCTTGCTCAGGGGGGACTCTGCTTCTCTCTCCCTGTGCCTCCACCCCACTCTCCTAATGCACTGCTCTCTCACTCTCTCTCACTCTCCCTAAAAATAATTAAAAAAAAAAAGTAAATTCATCTTTTCTTTTTACCCCGAGATGAATGAATGATTTAAAGTGCACTATGGGTATTAATATGTGGTTAAAACCAACTTTGAATGGAAAACTCTGGGTTTGTCATTTATTCTGACAAGAAAAGGATGAGAGAATTTTATTTTGAAGAAAGTTGCTTTCTTGAGGGTTTTTATTGCTTTTTCAAAAATTAGATTGAGGGGCGCCTGGGTGGCTCAGTGGGTTAAGCCGCTGCCTTCGGCTCAGGTCATGATCTCAGGGTCCTGAGATCGAGTCCCACATCAGGCTCTCTGCTTGGCGGGGAGCCTGCTTCCCTCTCTCTCTCTCTGCCTGCCTCTCTGCCTACTTGTGATCTCTGTCTGTCAAATAAACAAATAAAATCTTTAAAAAAAAAATTAGATTGAAATTGCCGGCCTGCAAAAGTAATTCAACTCTAGGCTTAATAGACTGGACCTCAAGGAAGCATACTACAGGTCTTTTCAGGTTAGTATCCTTTAAACTGTGAATCTTACACTATCAACTTTGTTTTATTTGTCATTCTGTTAATCATCAATTCTATACTTTTTAAATTTATTTGTTTGTTTATTTATTTATCTTTTAAAGATTTTATTTATTTGTTTGACTGATAGAGATCACAAGTAGGTGGAGAGGCAGGCAGAGAGAGCGCCGGGGAAGCAGGCTCCCCACTGAGCAGAGAGCCTGATGCAGGGCTCGATTCCAGGACCCTGAGATCATGACCTGAGCCGAAGGCAGAGGCTTAACCCACTAAGCCACCTCTATACTTCTTCTATTTTGTATACTATCATGGTATAGAAATTAGTGAGGCAAGAGTTTGAAGTATTTTTTAGTTATTAAAGAAAACTGAAATTATGTTCTTTACGTTTTCATGTTAAACACTTCATCAGGAATTCAATAATCTATGAATTTACATTTAATGCACTTATCTTCATGTTAGACTTAAACTTGAGCAAGACAGATGAAATTCCTATCCACAAGAAATGTAATCTATTAGGTTGAACCATAAGAAAATGCTAATTTTTAAGAGGTTTTTGAGTTTGAGAATTGGCAATTTCATAGCAGGAAGAGGCAAACAACAAACAAATATTTTAATGTATAACTAAGAAAAGTTAAAATAAGTACTTTTGCCAGGTATCAAACCGTTTTCCTTTGCTTCCAAACCCTTTCTGGCTCTTTCTCTATTTACCGTGGTGTTGCTAGGGATGAGTGTGCAAACCACCTTTCTGCTTTGCCAGCTGGATCCCTATTTAGGTCTGCCAACAGAGAGTAGGAGGGAGAGACTGTAAGGCTGGGGGTGCGGGTGGGAAGACGGGGCTCATTCCTTCCTGTCCATTTGTGATTCCCTTAACATCACTCATCAGGCTTCTTCCAATCCCTGTGCCAGTGCCTCTCTTGCCGCAGGAGCTGAGTCTGGTGTGCAGTTGTCTCTGTATGTGCAGAATGCCCTTCATGGCCTGCCCTGCAGGAATAGCAGCACCAGCTGGTGTTAATTTCACTTAATTTCAGCTTTGCCAGGTCCCTATTCCAAACTTCTTTTGAATAATTCCAACCTCTTTCGTTTGTTTCTCCAGCCCTAGGGTTGGAACCTGTTTCTAGTGTTGCCTTCCACCTAGTGTTCTCTTTCTGTCTTTTCAGTTACACGGTTAACAACTTCATGCCTGGTTATCATAATATTAAATTTTCTCTTAAAATACCTGGTATGGCTTTTGTCTCCTGCCTGCGTCTTGACTGATGCAAGGCCATACAAAGAATTAAGGTAGGGCTATGTGAGGGATGGCTATTTAAAATTAGGTGGTCAGAGGGGTGAGGGGAGGAGAGCTCTGCAGAGGTGACATTTAAAATAAAATCTCAAAGGCAGGAGGGCAGGGAGCCAGGCAAAGGCATAGCTATTTCAAAGTATTAGGGTGGAAGGCTGGGATGCAAGGGGAGGGCAGAGAGTCTTAACAGTTGCCTGGTTTTTGAGGAGAGAGGTAGGCATAAGTCAGAAAGGGAGCTCTGGCAGCAGGCTAGGGAGTTTTCATTTGGTTCTAGTAAGCTGGAGGTTTTTCAGCAAATTAATGGGGTGGTTTAATTTCCATTTTAAAAGCACACTCTGGCTTGATGTGGAAAATGGATTGTAGGGAGCGAGAATCAAAATAGATAACTGGCTAGGAGGTATTTGCTGTGGTCCAAGTGAGAGGTGGTGGTGGTTGAGAGAGAGATAGTGAGGTTCAGCCAGGTATCAGGAGAGATGGTGAGAGAAATAGACAAATGGGTAAGAAGTCGATAGGTACTTTGGAGAAGTGAAAGGACCGTGCAGCATTGATGTGTAGAGTAAGGAAAAAAGAGGAATTGAGGAAAATTTGCAGTGGGTGTGTAGTAGCTCTCCATTAAGCCCACTCACCCCTTCATATGTAGCAACATATATGTCCCCACATTCACACACTCAGTTCACACACACGTAAGCATATAGTCACAAGCTGGAGGCTTCTCATCAGAATAGCATGGATTCATTAATCACTGCTCTGTGACTCCTACCAGTGCACCATACTGGGCTCTCATCTGACTCACATTTCTCTATCCTGTAGGTAGAGATTTTTTGAGAGATTTTGATAAATGCCTTTTCAAAACTAAATATGAGTGTCTTTATAGCACTCCCAGCTTAATGATCCTATTTTAAAAATGAGGTTAATTAGTTCAGTCTTTGTTTCTAAACCCGTATTGCTTTCAGGCTAATCAAAGATTTTTTTTCTAAGTGCTTACAAACCACTTATTTAGTAATCTATTCCATAATGTTTTATCATTTGATGTCGAGCTCATTCATCTAGTTTTAGAGCTTACTTGCTGTATTTTAGAAATTAGGAAATATTTTCGACTCCAGATTTGTGTCTCTTTTCTATTTCTCGATCATTCTTACACATGAAGGTATTTCACGTAGTTCTCTCATTACTGCAGCTGCCCCATATTTGGTAATTCTTTTTGATGTTCTGAAATCTAATTGAACACACTTCAAACGTGAGGCACTCTCTCCTAATCTGTCACAGGAGAGAAGAAAAAGATCCATGTAGATCATACACGCACACTTTTAGATAGGAGGCATGTGGACCACTAAATTTGAGGTATGCCTTCCACTTCATATCACTTAATGTATCTTGGAAGAGAGTAGTAACAGAATAATACCATCTTTCAAAATGTTTATTTTTGGGGAATATAATATGTTCTTTGTCTTTTTTAAACAGTGCTATGTTGTGTAATCTGAATATTTGGTTTGACTTAATGTATCTGTGGGAATCAGTTATATGTATTAAGGATATGACCTAATGGATGTCTTACCTTGTTCCTCTCCTTCATACCTAGGCTTTCAACACAAAAAGAAAATGTGGAATCACCAGTGTTTAGATGTCACAAAGTGAGAAGCTAGGATGGGCTCTTTGTGGCTTTTACTTGCAAGGGAATGAGCAGCAGTGTTGTAGATAAGAGTTAATCTGATAATGAAAATAAGTATTGGTAGAAAATTGGGAAAATTCAGAAATGTAAAAAATGAAAAATCATGTGTAATCTTACCATTGTTAACATTTTGGTGTGCATTCTCTCATTCTTCATACATAGATGATATTGTATATATGGTATATATGGTTTAACAAACACTCATATATATTAAATGAATGCACACACTATATATATGCATATTTATTATTATTTTATTTAACTGGTCATCATAATGTAATGCCGTTCTACAATTTCCTTTTTAAACTTAACAATAGATCATCAATATTTTCTTCTACAATTCAGTTTATAACTTATTTTATTACACAGATAACTTTTTAATGTATTCATGTCTTTTAAAAACTCTACAATTCAGTTTATAACTTATTTATTACACAGATAATAACATTTTTATGCATTCATGTGTTTTAAAAACAAAATAGGAACCTACCGCACCATTTAATTTTCTTCTAAAAATACTTTTTTAAAAAGAAGATTTTATTTATTTATTTGACAAACAGAGATATAAGTAGTCAGAGAAGCAGGCAGAGAGGGAGGAGGAAGCAAGAATCCCAGGATCCTGGGAAGATGACCTGAGCAGAAGGCAGAGGCTTTAACCCATTGAGCCAGCCAGGCACCCCTAAAAAATATTTCTATAATGAAAATATATTGTGGGGTCAGTATAGTTTCACATTATCATTTTTAATGGCCCATAATAGTTCATAGGGTTAATTTGATTATTTACCAAAACCAGTTTGATCATTTCCTTATAGTCAGACATTTAGTTTATTTTTTTAAAATATTTTCTAGTTTTTGCTCCTATAATAGTATGATAAGGAGCATCTCTGTACACATACATCTTTGTGCATTGCCTTGGTTATTTCCTCTCATGATAATTCTGGAGGTGGAATTGCTTGCTCAAACATCATGTGCTTTTTTAAAGCTTTTGATACATATTGATACATATGCTTCTGCAACCTGGACATCCACCAATGGTATAAGATTGCCTTTTTCCTCTCACTGTGATCATAAGTGTAAATGATTTTAAACAATGGCTTTGTTGTTCTGGAAAGTTCAGTCTGAGGAAGCAGGAAATAGTGTAAAGGCAGCCACAGGGAGAGGGACTCCAAGGTAGCGAAGCCTGCCTTCTGGTGACTGGGAGCCTCCATCTTGCCCTTGTCTCACAGTTTTGTTTTTCTGGTGCTTTCTGATGTCTAGTAGAACTCCCACTCTTCCATTTACAGAGTGTGATGCTCTGTCCAGGTCTCAGTGGATTTCCTGTCTTGTCCACTGCTCTGTTTTCATTCCTCTGAGGGGGGCTTGTGAAGTGAGTCATTTCACATCAGGCTCTAAGAAAGCTGAGTTATGCAGAACCTTGTCCAGACACACTGGGTCAGGTCTCACTTCAGAGCACTAGCGTTAAATCTCACCCAACATTTAATTCTTCTGGCCTCTGGTGGACACATAATTACTTCAGTTTATTCCAGTGGGAGTGGAAATGGAATGGACAAAAAGATCTCTTCTATTCTCATTCAGTTGGTTGTCAAACTATAATTTGGGATGCTCAAAGTGTTGTAGGTTATAAGGGCTCCATGCTCTTTCCCTGTATCTTGCCCTATGCAACTTTTCCATCTAACTATTCTTGAGTTATATCCTTTTACAGTAAACTGGTCATCTAGCAAGTAAAATGATTCTCGGAGTTCTTTGAGCCCTTGTAGCAAATCAATTGAACTTGAGGATGGGGTTGTGGGAACCTCTGACTTAATGATAGAAGCATAGATAGTAACCTGGGATTGCGACTGGCCTCTGAAGGATGAGGGGCAATCCTGTAGGACTGGGTTCTTAACCCAGAGTCTGATGCTGGGTTTGGGTAGATAATGTCAGAATTGTGTTGCATTATAGTACACCGAGTTTTTGTCAGAGAATCGTTCATTAGTTTGGAGAAATCTACATCTTCCCCTCAGTTGGGTCCAGCAGCCCAAAAAAGTGCTGTATACTCTTTTCTAGCAACAATAGTGATCTCAGATACAAGAATTAACAAACCATACCAAACCACATCTGAACACTCAAAATAACCACTTCCATCTTTATCAAGAGATGCATCTTTTATATTTAATATTTATTTGTAAAAGATTATAATAGGGTTATATTGATTCTATATTAATAACTGTAATAGCAACTTAAAATAACTTTAAATATTTGTAAGTTTTTATGGTCAAAAGGAAAAATTTAAATTTATGTACATATTTTGATTCAGAGAAATAAGACAATCAACAAAAGAATTTCAAGCATAAAAATGTCTTATAGTAAGATGAAATGCTGAGAGGAAAATGGAATGGAAATACGAGTTTCAGGAGAAAAAAGAATATAAAATGTGTTCACATTTGTATAAGTAGATGATCATAGGCTTCAGTCATTATTGCATTTAGATACTTGGGGTACAAAACCGTGATATCACTTTTATTTTATTGTGCCAGCACTTATAGTGCACTGGATATAATATTGTTTCAACAAATTAAGTTTAGGATGACAAAATTTAGGTATCAACTTAGAAAGGTAAAATTTAATACATAGTTTAAAGAAATTATTTTAGCACATACAGGAGGAAAAAATACAAAGAACATTATTCTAAGTTCTATAAAATGTCTTATGACATTCTTTGTAGGCAGAGTCTTCCTCTTTTTATCGTTTTATTTTATTTTTTAAAAGATTTATTTATTTATTTATTTAAATAAATCTCAGAAGAGAGTCTCAAGAATCTCCAGCAGACTCCATACTGAGGGCAGAACCTGATGCAGGGCTCCATCGCACAACGCTAAGGCTCTGATCTGAGCAGGAGTCAAGAGCCAGCTGTTCAATACCGAACTGTGCAGGGGCCCCCAGCTTCCCCTTTTAAAAGTGAAGCTCACATTATACCTCTAGCAAGCAGTTTTATTTTAGTCCAGCTAAAAATCTGTGCTAATAGTAGTGTGGGGACAACTATTAGAAGAAAAAACAAAGGAGTAGGGCAGGGAACTCTCCTAGTTCAAAGCTTGCAGAGAGAGAGAGTGCGTTAAACTATAGGGAAGTTTGGTCAATATGATCATAAGCTGATAGAATTTACTTGGAGACTAAGAAAAAGTGAATAGCCTCTTAGCAAAATGACCTTTTAAAAAGGTTTTAACACACTTTGGGCCTAATTGAAAAGAATCTATGGGAACAAGATAGAAGAGCAAAGTAGTTGAAGAGTAGGACATTTATTTAGGAAAAGATGTTCAAGAAGGCCATTTGCATTCACAGAAAGATCCAAGAAGGAGATGTAGGAAGGAGGTGAGAAAATTTGAGGAATCAAGTTATACTAGGAAATAAAAAAGAGAAGACTCATTTAAGTGGACTCCAGGTTGGGCTCCTAAGGAGAACATGAAATAGGGGAAAAAAGATGCATTTTGTGGATGACAAAGGGTGAAAAAATATATGGGAAATACCTCTTTATTGTTAAGTGTTGAACAAATAACAAAGACCTTAAATGATATCAGAAATGATGATAATTAATTTACTTCGTTTCATTGAGACATAATTGATATATAACATTGCCTTTTTTTTTTTTAAAGATTTGTTCATTTTAGAGAGAGTGAGCCACTGACTGAGCCACCCAGGTACCCCAATATTGTCTTAATTTTAAGTGTACAACATAATGATTTGGTATATGTGTATTATTAAATGATTATCACAATTTAATTACCAGTAAATGATTAGCTACCACCTGGGTAGCTCAGTCGGTTAAGCACCAGACTCTCCATTCAGCTCAGATTATGAGCTCAGGATCTTGAAATCAAGCCCCGTGGCGGGCTTTGTGCTCAGTGCAGAGTCTGTTGGAGATTCTCTCTCCTTCCTCTGCCCCTCATCTTGCTCATGCATGCCTTCTCTCTGTAAATAAATAAAATCTTCTAAAAACATGATTACCACAGTAACTTTAATTAACATCCATGAACTCACATATACATAAATTTTTTCTTGTGATGAGAACTTTAGGTTCTACTTTTTTTAGTTTAAATTGATTAATTAAAAAAAAGATCTGCTCTCTTAGCAACTTTCAGATGTACAATGCAGTATTGTTAACTATAGTTACCATGCTGTAAATTAAATCCCCAGAATTATTTTTCTTATAACTGCAAGTTTGTACCTTTTAACTACCTTCATCTATTTTCCCCACCTCCCAACCCCCATCTCTGCTACCACCAAACCATTTTCTGTATTTGTGAGTTTGGTTGTTGCGTTTTTTTGGTAGATTTTACATACAAGTGAGATCACTGTTTGTTTGTTTTTCTCCTTCTGTCTTATCTCATGTAGCATTAATGCCCTCACGGTCCATCCATGTTGCAAATGGCAGGATTTCCTTTTTTTTCTAGGGCTGAATAGTATTGCGTTATATATATTACATTTTCTTTGTTCATTCATCTGTCAGTGGATACTTAGGCCATATACATGTCATGACTAATGTAAATAATGCTGCTGTGAATATAGGGATAAAGATGCCTCTTTGAGGTAGTGATTTCATTTCCTTCATATACATTACCAGATGTGGAACAGCAAACTTAGATTGTTTTCTTTTTGGCCTAGAATAACATGTTTTATTTTATTTATTTATTTATTTTTAAGACTATTTATTTGACAGAGAGAGCACAAGCAGGGGGAGTGGTAGGGAGAGGGAGAAGCAGGCTCCCTGCAGAGCAGGGCGATCCCAATGCAGGAGTCTAGCCCAGGACCCCAGGATCATGACCTGAACTAAAGGCAGACACCCAACCAACTGAGCCACCCAAGCACCCTAGAATAACATGTTGATGTGATGTAATGAGACTATCTTATCTTCCATATTATTTACACACTGAACAAATGATGAGTAACTAGTTTGCAAGGTTTTCTCCTAGGTTTTAGGGTTTTTTTTTTTTTAATAGATACAGCCTTGTCCCTGCCCATACATTACTTAAAATATCAAAGAAAAATACCAAACATAAATGTCTACAGAAGCAAGCAGTAAACAAGAGAAGCAATTTTCAACTTGGGTAGACAGGGAAGAATTAATTACTCCTTTTTACAAATATTCATGTCCACAGTAAACAACAGCCCTGAGAGGAGCTAGGATGCAGCAGTGACAATGAGGGACCTAGTTTCCACCCTCCTGGTCATGCTGATCGTGCAGAGGGATATGAAGTCACCCTGGTGCTACTGGCTTGCAGTTTGAGGCAGAAATACTTTTTTGCTAATTTGCATGCATTTTTTTTTTATTGTTTTGAATTAGTCTTTTAGTAGTTCCTAGTCCCTCACACTTTAGCACTGCCTAATAATACACTTAATTCTACTTGTCTTAGCATGGCATTCAAGGCCTTTCATAGTGTGGCCCCAACTCCCCTCCAGCTTTGTCTCCCAATACTCTCTCCCACACCTTCCATTTATTTCATTCACTTATCATTTTATGCTTTGCTTCCAAAAACATCTCCCATTATTTTAGACCTCTGTTCCTTTGTTCTTGTTGATTATTTTATCTGAAATGCTCCTTTTCCTTTTGGATCTTGAATGCAGAGCTTCCTGAAATTCTTCTGATCTGTCTTTTCAGTCTCAGTTTATAGGTCAGTTCTTTTATGAAACCCTCCCAGGTCCTTCAGTCAAAATTATTCCCTTCCTTCTGTATTTTCCCATGGAACTTAGTTTTCTTTATGATGTATGTAATTTCCAGATGTCTTGACTCCCCATCAGATCTTAAACTCCTTGAACAGCACTTGACAAATAGGTACTTTAAAAAATATTTGTTCACTGGAATAAAATTCTCAGTTATTGAATCTGGTAGTGTTCACTAATTGAATCACAGTTTGTGCACTGTGTAGACATTTAGTGGTTGATTTCTAGTACGTTGTTTTTCAGAAATTTGATCCCACCCTCCAAGGACTCCAGAAGAACATGGGATACAGCATAAGTGCTCAATGCTTGCTTGGTGCTTATGTCTGAGTGTACAGTTGTGGCTGAAGAGGTCAGATGAATAGCTTCTTCTCAGTGCATTTATTCACATGGTAGTTGATTTTCAGTCTGGCATTAGTGCTAGCATCTCTGACACTGTTTTACTCTCTGAGGCTCTGCTCCAAGGGATGCTACACTTTTTATAGCAGTGTGCCTTGTGCAAGCACTTTCTACTGCTATTGAGGCTTCCTAGTGGTGCCTAGTGGGACAGGGAGGTGACAAGTAGAGCTTCAGGGTACTGTGAAAGCATGAGCTATGCTTGCCCAATCTGTGACTTCTTCATTCCGGCTTACCACCCAAGGAGCACTTGTAAGTCACGGTGTTATCTGTGTTTTGTGTGCTCACATGTGCAGGGCTGGGTGTTCATCCAGGCCCAGACACCTGGCTTTGCTCTAAGACCTTGCTGCTGATGAGCCTAGTTGTCTGTTTCACCTTCAGGAGGCCTTCAGGTGGTGCTGAGCTCAGCACTGAAGGAGGCTGTGTAGATGGAACAGATCTAGGCCTCCCAGCTGCTCTGCTCATAATCATTGCTTTTGACTGTGAGTCAGAGCGAGTCAGAGTGAGTCAGATGTGAGTTTTGACACCGTGGTGAAACCACACTTTCCTTCCCTACCTCCTTTAAATCATGCTGGCCTTCTTGAGTTCTTAGTTCCTCTCCGATTCATAGATCAATGGCCAGTGTGTGTTCTAGCAGCAGCAACATGGCAGTGGCTGTAGCTCTCTGCTCCCAGCGACAATATTCAGCTATGTCCAGGGTTTCCTGGTTGTACCAAAAATCTATTGCTGCATTAGAAACTACTTAGAGGCTTAAAATATTTTATTATTATTACTGTATCTATGATTCTGTGGATCAGGAATTCAGGGCACAGGAGGGATGATGCATCTCTGCTCCATGTTGCTTGGAGATTGGTCTGTGATGCTTCAAATCGTGGGAGGCTGGAACAACTGAAGGTGGTGAGGCATAGTTGGTCTTCTTACATGGTGGTTCAGGGCTCTACACGTTAATGTTTCAAGATACAGGAAATGGAAGCTGCCAGTCTTTTGCAGTCTGGGCCTGGAAACTGGCACTAGTTTCATTGTATTCAGTTGGTTGGAGTCACAGAGCCAGACCAGACTCAAGACTGAATGCTTGGGGGAGTTGTTTCTCTGGGGTCTCTTTGAAGATAAGCTTTCCTGCCAGTATAGGTGGTATAAAATTTCTTTGTGTACTAGGTATCAATACATATGTATGTATATGATTGACTTTATGTGGATTTGTAATGAATAGATTTACTAGATAATCTAATAAAGTTAACTAAAACCAACATCCATTTAAGCCTTAAATTATTAAGACAATATCCATAAGCTATACAAGGAAACTTATCTTATTGGTTTGTGCCCCCCACTTAGTCTGAAAGGGAATAGAGGAAAGACCCTCATATTTACTGAGCACTTTCAATCCAATTTATCCCATGATTTTTTTTTTTATATATTATCCCATTTAATACAAAATTGTATAAGGCTTCTTGTATTTATAGACAAGAAAACCAGGCAGGTGGTTGCAAAAATGACCACAAATTCTTCCCTTACCATGAAGAGGGGGATTCTCTTTCTCTAGCCTTTGGATTTGTGCTCGCTGTGTGCCCTGCTTTGCCACACAGAATGCTGTGGAAGTGACAGTGGGGAAGTTCTGAGCTTGGGCTACAGAGGTTTTGCATACATCTGTTCTCACTCTTTGAACTTTGTCACCTCCATGGGAACAATCTAGGTCACCTGCTAGAAGATGAGAGGAGGAGAGACTGCCTGGTGCAGAGATGAAATGTCCTAGTAGAGGCCACTGGCAGCTAAAATTAGCAGTAGACTGAAGATGCATGAGTGAGCCCAAGAGAGCCACCCAATATGGACTATACCCAAATTGCTGACCAACACGATCCTGTATTAAATAAAAAAAAAAATTTAAGCTACTAGATATTGGGGTAGTTTATTATTCAGCAAAACCTTTCTGATCCATGAACTCAGAGGGTTTAAATAAAATTGTATCCATGGGAGAGGGGATGGTGGCAATGGTGTAGGAGGACCCTAGGTTTTCCTTGTCCCATGAATGTGACGAGAAATAATGAAGAATAGAGCAGGAAGTACATGAGATAGAAACTAACAAAACAAAACAAAACAAGCTCCCCCTGACCATAAATAAATAAATAAATAAATAAATATGCAGTGGAACAGATCAATGAAACTAGTAGCTGGTTCTTTGAAAAAATTAACAAAATTGATAAACCTCAAGCTGACTTAATTAAAAGACACAGAGAGAGAGAGAAGGGGGAATCAAATAAATAAAATCCTAAATAAGAGAAGAGAATTAACAACAAACAACAAATAAATACAAACAATTATAAGAAATTATTATAGAAAACTACATGCCAACAAATTGGACAACCTGGAAGAAAGGGATACATTTCTAGAAACATATAAATTACCAAAATGGAAACAGGAAGAAATAGAAAATTTGAAGAGACTGATAACCAACAATAAAATTGGATCACAATCAGAAAATTCCTAACAAATTTCCAGCACCAGATGGCTTCACAGGCAAATCCTACCAAACATTTAAAGAAGAGTTAATGTCCATTCTTCTCAAACTATTCTAAAAATAGAAAAGGAAGGAAAACTTCCAGATTCATTCATTCATTCATTCATTCATTCATACTAATTCATTCATCAGTATTATCCTGATAACAAAACCAGATGAAGATACCACAGAAGAAAGATAACGACAGGTCAATATCTCTGATGAATGTAGATACAAAAATCTTCAGCAAAATTTTAGCAAACTGAATTCAACAGTATATTAAAACAATTATTCACCACAACCAAGTGGGATTGATTCTGTGTTGCAGGGGTGGCTCAATATTTGCAAATCAATCAGTGTGATGAATCACATTAACAAGAGAAAGATGAGAACAATATGATGATTTCAGTAGATGCAGAAAAAGCACTTGACAAAGTATAACTTTGTAGGTCTAAAGGGAACTTAGCTCAACATAATAAAGGCCTTATATGAAAAGCCCACAGCCAATATCATACTCAATGGTGACAAACAGAACTTTTCCCTTAAGATCAAGAAGGAAACAAGGATATCCACTCTTACCACTTTTATTCAAGATAGTACTGGAAGTCCTCGTTATAGCAATTAGACAACATAGAGAAATAAAGGCATCCAGACTGGTAAGGAAGAAGTAAAACTTTCACTATTTGTGTATGGCATGATACTTTACACAGAAAACCTGGAAGACTCGAGGAAAAAGCTACTATAACTGATAAATGAATTCAGTAACGTCACAGGGTACAAAATCAATGTACAGAAATCTGTTGTATTCATATACACTAATAATGAAATGCAGAAAGAGAAATTAAGAAAATAGTCTCATTTAGGGGCGCCTGGGTGGCTCAGTGGATTAAAGCCCCTGCCTTTGGCTCATGATCCCAGGGTCCTGGGATCAAGCTCTGCATGGGGCTTTCTGCTTAGCAGGGAGCCTGCTTCCCTTTCTCTCTCTCTGCCTACCTCTCTGCCTATTTGTGATCTCCATCTGTCAAATAAATAAATAAAATCTTTAAAAAAAAGTCTTGTTTATAATTGCACCAAAAGCAATAAAATATCTCTTCACTAAAGATATGAAAGACCTGTATTCTGAAAATTATAAAACACTGATGAAAGAAATTGAAGATGATGCAAAGAAATGGAAGGACATTCTATGCTCATGGGTTGAAAGAACAAATATTGTTAAAACGTGTGTACTACACAACCAATCCCTATCAAATGCCAGTTTAATGCAACCCCTAACAAAACACCAACAGCATTTTTCACAGAATTACAACAAACAGTCCTAAAATATGGAATCACAAAAGACCCTAAATAGCCAAAGAAGTCTTAAAAAAGAAAAGCAAAGCTAGAGGCAGCACGATTCTGGAATTCAGTTATATTACAAAGCGGTAGTAACTAAAACAATATGGTATTGGCACAAAAATAGGCACATAAATTAATGTAACAGAATAGAAAACCCAAAAACAAACCCACCATTATACTATCTTCAAGAAAGTAAGAAATCCAATGGGAAAAGGACAGTCTTTTCAACAAATGTTGGGAAAACTGGACAACAACATGCAGAAGAATGAAACTGGATCACTTTATTACACCATACACAAAAATAAACTAAAAATGGATGAAATACCTAAATGTGAGACAGGAAACCATAAAAATCCTAGTGAAAAAAGGCAGTAAGCTCTTTGACATTGGCTGTAGCAACTTTTTTTTCTTAAATATGTCTACCGAGGCAAGGAAAATCTTTTTTTTTTTTATAGGATTTTTTTCTTTATTTATTTGACAGAGATCACAAGTAGGCAGAGAAGCAGGCAGAGAGAGGAGTAAGCAGGCTCCCTGCTGAGCAGAGAGCCTGATGCGGAACTCGATCCCAGGACCCTGGGATCATGACCCGAGCTGAAGGCAGAGGCTTTAACCCACTGAGCCACCCAGGCGCCCCTACCGAGGCAAGGAAAACAAAAGCAAAAATAAACTGTTTGGACTACATTAAAAATAAAAAGCTTCTGAACAGCAAAGGAAACAAGCAACAAAACAAAAGGTAGCCTACAGAATGGGAGAAGATATTTGCAAACGATGAATCCAATAAAGGGTGAGTATCCAAAATGCATGAAGAATATACCACTCAACACCCCAAAAACAAATAATCTAATTAAAAAATGAGCAGAAGACATGAACAGACATTTTTCCAATGAAGACATCCAGATGGCCAACAGACACATGAGAAGATGTTCATTATCACTTATCAGAGAAATGCAAATCAAAACTACAATACACCTCACTTATGTCAGAATGACTAAAGGTGACACACAAGAAGCAACAATTGTTGACAAGGATGTGGAGAAAAAGGAACCCTCTCTCCCTGTTGATGGGAATGCAAACTGATGCAGCCACTGTTGAAAACAGTATTGAGGCTCCTCAAAAAGTTAAAAATAGAACTACTGTACAATCTAATAATCAAACTACTGGGTATTTACCCCAAAGTACAAAAACACTAGTTCAAAGGGATGCAGGCACCTTGATGTTTATAGCAGCATTATTTATAAGCCTGTGTCATGATTTTGAGCTGGACACCTGTGTGTAGTTGTGCACTTGCTTGTACAATTTTCCACAAGCTTATTTGGGCGGCTCTGAATTTTAAAAAGGTCTAGGCAAAGTGTAGCTTCTAAATTAATGACACATTTATAGAAGTTCAGGTTTAGCAGCAGATGGGTAAATCATGTTTGAGTGTCTATTCTCAGCTTATGAGCTCCTTAAATTATGAAAAGTGTCTGCAACCTCAGGGTCTGGCATGAAGCAAATGACAGCTAAATCAAATGGGAAGGGTAAAGTGATTAGGCCACTGAATATTTTTTGAATTGCTAGCTCATCCAGACAGTTCTTGTCTTATCATCCACATAGAACAACCACAACAGATTTAGGCAGCTGGACCTATTTGCAAACCAGTGGGCTACCTTTTTAGACTACAAGACCACAGTGGTGAGATGCTAGCTTATTTGACACCCATTTTCTGCCCACTGGAGGAATTAATGTGATGTGTGGAAATGCTGAATTAATTAATAGAGTAGAGATGGACTGTTTGATCACCCCCAGGGAGAGAACAGGTGGTGACCACTCCTGCTTCATTGAGTTAGCACTGATGGCAAGGGACAACCTGATTGAGGCCACTGGTTTTATTTTGGTTAATATTTGTTTTCTTTATTTTTAAAATCTGTGAAGGTAGATAAGGGATTTTTTTCTTTCTGCTTCTTGTAACAATGCATAGGTAATGTGATGGAAGCTCATAATTTTAAATAAAAAGTGCTGGTACTAGGTAGATCTTTAATTTGTGAAGGAGAAATAGGATTCATGTTTGCGTTCAAATCCCTCTTTGCTTTCTCAGTGTAGCAAATCCACCCTAGAGCTAGAACCACACAATGTTTTTCAACATTTAGTATTATCAAAAATTGGATCACACTAAAAATATGTAGGGAGTGGAAGAATTGGGGATATGAGTATTTAGATAATAGCACTAGTAATCACAGCATTGTAATTTTATAACTCTTTATGGTTTTAGAAGTGCTTATCTATAGATTATGCCATTAGTTGTTTCCCTGTGGAATAAATAGGGTTGTTATTTCCTCCCATTTTGAGTTGAAGACACTGAAGTTATATGACCTCTGCTAGGTTGGTTTCAAGGACACAGACTGAGGTAGAATTTAGTGTGCAGAATGTTTATGAAGGATTAATACCTGGGATTAATACCTGTGGAAGACGTGGGAAGGAAGCAAGACTAGGCAGAGGGAAATACTGAAATGTGATGCAGGCCCAATGATAGCCTTGGTGCCCCATGTAGATCTTTCTAGCTAAAATGGCCCTTCAGAGTTGTTATGAGTTGGGCTGAGATGGCCAGGCCATCAGTTGGATGTGGGCCATTCTGGGAAGGGACATGACCTTGGGCAAGGCAGCACTCTGCCACTAAGGCAAACCCTGAACAGTCTAACAGCTAAGGGCTCTCTGTCCACAGCACCAGGAGAGTTCTTCATTGGAGAGAGATTTGGGCAGTCCATTCCTCATTCTGCTTGAATGAGGTTTTCCCTTTCATTCTGGGACTGGCTCTTCCAGAATTCCAACAGATCTCTTCCTGGGGGAAACTTGGAAGAGGAGTGGGATGAAACTATGAGTTCATTGTTGGTGCTGGGCTCAGGGCCATAGTTGCTGCTCATGTCCTTCCCCAGTACTCATTCTAGATTCCTTCTGCATTCAGCTAGCACCTCTGCCAGTTTAGTGCTTACTTGGAAGGATCCAGATCCTTAATCAGAAATCAGCACCCTGTTCACCATGCTTTTCTAAGGTGTGGATTATTATACTTGTCTAATTATAATAAAAATTGGCCAAGGAAGTGCCAAAAGGCACCCTTCTGGATTGCCTGGATATCAGACTTATTCCTTTCTATTTCTGTTGTGTAACAGCAATCCTACCTCTTCTTGGTGCCCAGGGAAAATTACTCCTGCTTAGAATGGTTACTTTTTTTCATGCCTCCTTGTCCTTTGGCACAAGAAGACTGAAGTGCCCAGGAGAAATCATTGTTTATAAATTAAATGAGGTTCTTCATGTATCGTTTGTCAGAAGTGACCTCTGTTTAGGAATCAGAACCTCTAAACTTGTACAACCTCTGGGAGAAGAGCAGAGATTTGTCAAGTAGGTCACGGAGAGTGATAGGAAGTGGGGTCACTCTAGCTTCCATCCCTTGGTGCCTAGGGTCATATATTTCTCCTTTTGGAGACCCAGTGCCATATAAAGTTCTTTGATTCAACATATATTCTGCATCCTGGAGGATGGTGTCCCATTCCTTAAAGTATTATTTCATCTACGCCTTCACTCCAGTACTGTATCAGGCCAGCAGCTTCTGGTTACTGTGTTATTTGCTATGTCCAATGGATCCTATAGTCATGGATCCACTTTCACATCTTCTTTATTATCAAGAGTGTCCCCTGGTCTGATACAATGAAATGTCAGATTCTGTGCCAGTAAAACAGACATTTATATGTCATCAGAGTGGTGTTGGCTGAGGCCTTACAGGCAAGAAATTTCTTACCCTTCTAGGGTAGAGGGGACTCACTGTTGTCAACTTGCCATGCACTATTGGTCTCTATTGCTAGCAGGTTGGATATTTTCCAGTGGCAGAAGTTAAAGGCTGTTGGGCTCATGCTGTTGACCCAGACATACTCTCCATCCCTGCTGCCTAGTTTTTCTCCTGTGCCCATCATGTCAACACTTGCATAGCTGATTACAGAGGTTCACTGATGCCAACTGGTTGAGTTGGTTGTTTAGTGCTCTCTGAGGGAGCATTAATATGCAAATAAAGATCACATTTCACACCTGTTTCATAGGTCCATCCACATGCCCCTGCACAAGACATCTTTGTCCCTGATATCCCCAGAAATTCTCCCTTGAGTCTCCTGACAACCCAAGCCAGTTTCCACTATCCATAATTCCACATATATTTTAATCTTGGGCTACTTTTATTCAGAACAAAGTGGAAGACTAGGTATGCTACTCAGTTTCTGCCCATTGGGACAGTTTTCTCTTGCCTCTATTCTTCAAGTATACTATGGAATGAAGCTGAAGTAGCTGTCTGTGGGCTTGGGGCAATTTAAGAAGCTTAAATTTGGCATTTCCCCATTATGATAGTGTTTACCTCATTGGCCAAGGATTTAATATGTGTATTATGCTACCTACTAAGTATGTTTGTGCTAGTTGTATATTCAGAGATTTGGAAAATGATTACCAGGTGAGTATGTGGACCCTGCTGACATACTCTGAGCAGAATCTCGGCCAGGACTCCACATATTACCTGGTTCACATATACTTTCAATCTGAGACAGGCTATGGTGGTGTTTCAGGACTCCAGGCATTAGTCAATTGGACCTAGTTAGCTGGGAAGATGGTGGACTAGGAGGACTGGATAACACCCATATAAGTGTAAATAACCCAGGAAACAACCTGAAGCCTGGCAGAACAGATTCTACAACTAAAGGCAAGAAAGAATCTACATTGAATGTATAACCGGGAAAAAGGTGGCCTGGGAGTGAAATGACCCTGGCTGGCCACAGTGGAGAGGGAGCAGAAAACAGACTTTCACACCATGGAGCCTGTGAAGGTAAGGATGAATTTCAGTAATATTTGCCTTTGAAAGTGAGGCTGAATTTTGCGAGTTCTTAAAATGAGTGAAACTTAAAGCCTGGAATTTTAAAAATCAGCAAGCTTTGCTGGGGGAGCCCAGAGAGCATTAGGAAGTGGAGTCCGTGCTTTTAGACAGCATAACAAATAGCCCATGCAGATACAATGTGGAACCAGCAGTTTGAAGGTGGCAGATGGAAGGGATTTGCTAACTTTGATTTGCTAACTCAAAGCATGGCCTGGAGAGATATGGATCACAGGGAGACCCCTCCCCCTCCAGGAACAAAGGAACTGGCAGGTGCCTCTCCTAGCATAAACAATGGGTACTTGTGGAAACTAGGAAACTAGTAACTTGCTTGTACCAGCAAGCCCCCTCCCCACCAAACCCCTACCCAGTGCTTGGGTGGATTTGCCCTTCCCAGTCATGCATCTGCCCTTCCCAGTCATTCTAGCCTGAGTCCTGGCACTGTGGGCAAAGGAGAGGAATGAAGATTATGCAAATTGAGAATAGTCTTAGGAAACTCAGTGACTTTATCAAGAATAATAACATGTGTGTTATAGGGATCTCAGAAAAAGAAGAAGAGAGAGAGGAAGGAGCAGAAAGTTGATCTGAAGAAATAATTGCGGAGAACTCCCCTAATCTGGAGAAGAAAACAGACATCCAGATCTAAGAGGTACGGAGATCTCCCCCCAAATTGGACATAAGTAGGTCCAAAATAAGACACATAGTAATTAAAATGGCAAAAAGTAACAATAAAGAAAAAATTTTTAAAGCATCAAGAGAAAAGACAGTTACGTACAAGGGAAACATATGGAAAAACCCATCATGTTATCAGGGGATTTTTCAGCAGAAACTTTGCAGGCCAGAAAGGAGTGCTGTGATATATTGAAAGTACTGAAAAGGAAGAATTTGTAGTCAATAATACTCTATCCAGCAAGGCTATCATCCAGAATACAAGGAGAGATAAAAAGTTTCCTATATAAACAAAACTAAAGGAGTTCATGATCACTAAACCAGCCCTACAAGAATATTAATGGGGACTCTTCTAGCCGGAAGGAAGACCATAAGTAAGAGTATGGAAAGTAGAAAAAAATATATAATAATATTTTATTTTATATAAAATAAAAGTCAGTAAAAATAAATTTTTCTGTAAAAGTTAGTCAAGGGAGTCATAAAATAAAGGGAGGTAAAATATGGCACCATACCTAAAACATGGGAGGGAGAAGAGTAAAGAATATGTTTAAACTTAAGCAACCATCAATTTAATATAGACTGATATATGCAGAAGATGTTATATACAAACCTAATGGTAACCATAAATCAAAAACCTAGTATTAGATATGCAAAGAATAAAGAGAAAAGAATCCAAATATATCACTAAAGAGATCCAACAAACCATGACAACAGGAAAGGAAGGATCAGAGAAAATCTGTAGAAACCACGAAACAAGTAACAAAATGGCAATAACTACATATCTATTTATAACTACTTCAAATATGAATAGACTAATTGCTCTAATCACAAGACATAGGGTGACAGAGTGGATTAAAAAGATAAAACCCGTCTACCTGCAGCCTTTAAGAGACTCATTTCAGACCAAAGACACCTGAATATTGAAAGTAAGAGGGTGGAGAAATACTTATGCAAGTGGATGCTGAAGGAAAGTCGGAGCAGCGATACTTGTATCAGACAAAATAGACTCTTTTTTTTTTTAAGATTTTATTTATTTATTTATTTATTTATTTATTTATTTATATTGGAGAGAGAGAGAGGAAGAGAGAGCTCATGTATGTGTGTGCACTTGGAGGGGGAAAGGGAGAAGGAGATAGAGGTAATCTCAAGCAGACTCCCCACTGGCAAAGCCTAACCTGGGGCTTGATCCCACAACCTTGAGATAATGAGCAGAGCTGAAACAAGAGTGGCACACTCATCCAACTAAGCCACCTAGGTGCCCTGGGCAAAATAGACTTTAAAACAAAGACTGTAGGAAGAGACAAAGAAGGACACTGTAGGTTCATTGAAGGCACAATCCATCAAGAGGATAAAATGATTGTAAATATTTATGACCTCAACATAGGAGCACTCAAATATATAAAGCGGCTATTAACATACATAAACTAACTGATAATAATACAGTAATAGTAGGAAACTTTAACACTCCACTTACATTGATGGACAGATCATCCAAACAGAAAATCAACAAGGAAACAGTGGCTTTGTATAATGCACTGGACCAGATGGATTGAACAGATATATTTAGAACAATCCACACTAAAACAGCAGAATACACATTCTTTTCAAGTGCACATGGAACATTTTTCCAGAATAGATTACATATTAGGCCCAAAACCAAGTCTCAATAAATTCAGAAAAATTGAGCTCATTCCATGCATCTTTTCTGACTACAATGTTATGAAACTAGACATTAACCACAAGAAACAGTTTGGAAAGACCACAAATGCATGAAGGTTAAATACACATGCTATTGATATGGAGGTTAAAGAATATCCTGCTATAGAATGACTGGTTAACTGGGAAATTAAAGTGGAAATTTAAAAGTACATGGAAGCAAATGAAAATAAAAACACAATAGTCCAAAGCTTTTGGGGTGCAGCAAAGGCAGACCTAACAGGAAAATATATTGCAGTACAGCCTACCTTAAGAAGGAAGAAAAGTCTCAAATACACAACCTAATCTTACACCGAAATGAGCTAGAAAAGGAACAGCAAATAAAAGCTAGTAGAAGAAGGGAAATAATAAAGATTAGACCAGAAATAAGTGATATAGAAACCAAAAAAAAAAAAAAAAAAACCAACCCAGTAGAGCAGATCAATAAAATGAAGAGCTATTTCTTTGAAAGAATTAATAAAATTAATAAACCTCTAGCCAGACTTATCAAAAAGAAAAGAGAAAGGACCCAAATAAATAAAATCATGAATGAAAAAGGAGAGATCAATACCACATAAATACAAACAATTATAAGAGAATATTAAGAAAAATTATATGCCAACTAATGGGGTCCATCTAGAAGAAATGGACAAATTCCCAGAAACATACCAACTACCAAAACTGAAGCAGAAAGAAATAGAAAACTTGAACAGATCTGTAACCAGCAAAGAAGCGGAATCAGTAACAGAAATCTCCCAACAAACAAAAGTCCAGAGTCAGTTGGCTTTCCAGACATTTAAAAAGAGTTAATACTTACTCTTCTCAAACTGTTCCAAAAAAAAAAAAAAAAAAAAGGAAGGAAAACTTCCAAAGTCTGTCTACAAGGCCAGCATTACTTTGATTCTAAAACCTGATGATGACCCCACTAAAAAGGAGAACTATAGGCTAATATCCCTCATGAACATGGATGCAAAGATTCTCAACAGGATACTAGCAGATTGAATCCAACAACACATTAAAAGAATTATTCACCATGATCAAATGGGACTTATTCCTCGGCTTCAGGGGGGGTTCAATATTTGCAAATCAATCAATGTGATATATAAAAAAAGAAAAGGTAAGACCCATATGATCCTCTCAACAGATGCAGAAAAAGTTTTGACAAAACATAGCATTGATTTTTGATAACTCTCAACAAAGTAGGGATAGATGGAACATACCTCAACATCATAAAGGCCATATATGAAACACTGACAACTAGTATCATCCTCAATGGGGAAGAACTGAGAGCTTTTCCCCTACGGTCAGGAAAAAGACAGGGATTCCACTCTCACCATTAGTATTTAACATAGTATTAGAAGTCTTAGCCTCAGCAATCAGAATGCAGACATAAATAAAAGACATCCAAACTGGGAAGGAAGAAGTCAAACTTTCCGTATTTTTAGATGACATGATACTATATGTAAAACACCCAAAAGACTCCACCAAAAAATTGTTAGAACTCATACATAAATTCAACAAAGTTGCAGGATACAAAATCAATGTACTAAAATCTGTTGCATTTCTATACACCAATAATGAAGCAGCAGAAAAAGAAATCAAGGAATTGATCCCATTTGTAACTGCATTAACACAAATAAGGTACTTACGAATAAACCTAACCAAAGAGGTAAAAGATCAGTACTCTGAAAACCATAAAACACTGAGGAAAGAAATTGAAGAGGACACAAAGAAAGGGAAAAGCATTCCATGCTCATTGATGGGAAGAACAAACATTATTAAAATTTCTATATTATCCAAAGCAATCTGCACATTTAATACAACCCTTATCAATGTACCACCAGCATTTTGCACAATCCTGAAAAATGTATAGAACCACAAAAAAACCTGAATAGCCAAAGCAATCCTGAAAAAGTAAAACAAAGCTGGAGACATCACAATTCTGGACTTCAAGCTATATTACAAACTGTAGTCTTCAGGACAGAATGGTATTGACACAACGAAACAGATACATAGGTCAATGGACCAGAATAGAAAACTCAGAAACAAACCCATAGCTATATGGTCAACTAATCTTTGACAAAGTAGGAATGAATATCCAATGGAAGAAAGACAGTCTTTTAAACAAATGATGTTGGGGGGGGGGGTGCCTGGGTGGCTCAGTGGGTTAAGCCTCTGCCTTCGGCTTAGGTCATGATCCCAGAGTCCTGGGATTGAGCCATGCATTGGGCTCTCTGCTCAGCGGGGAGCCTGCTCCCTCCCAGCGGGCCCCCCCCCCCACCTCTCTGCCTGCTTGTGAACTCTCTCTCTCTGTCAAATAAATAAATAAAATCTTTAAAAAAATAAGTGATGTTGGGCAAAATGGACAGCAATATGCAAAAAAATGAAACAGATCACTTTCTTACACCGTATACAAAAATAAGTTTGAAATGGATGAAAGACCTAAAGGTGAGACAGGAAACCATCAAAATCCTAGAAGAGAACACAGGCAGTAACCTCTTTAACATCAGCTGTAGCAACTTCTTATTAGACACATCGCCAGAGGTAAGGGAGACAAAAGCAAAAATGAACTATTGGGACTTCACCAAAAGAAGCTTTTGTACAACAAAAGAAACAATCAACAAAACTGAAAGGCAGCTTATGGAATGGGAGAAGATATTTGGAAATAACATCTGATAAAATGTTAGTATCCAAAATCTATAAAGAACTTACTAAACTCAACACCAAAACCCCACAAATAATCCAGTTGAAAAATGAGCAGAAGATAGGAATAGACACTTTTCAAAGAAGACCTCTAGATGGCCAATAGGCACATGAAAAAATGCTCAGCCTTACTCATCACAGGGGAAATGCTAATCAAGACTATAATGCGATACCACCTCATACCTGTGAGAATAGCTAAAATAAGAAATACAAAAAACACCAAATGTTGGTGAGGATGTGGAGAAAAAGAAACCCTCTTAGACTGTTGGTGGGAATGCAAATTGGTATAGCCATTGTGGAAAACTCTATGGACTTTTCTCAAAAAATTAAAAATAGAAGTACCCTACAATCCAGTAATTGCACTACTGGATGTTTACACCCAAATACAAAACCACTAATTCAAAGTGCATGCACTCCTATGTTTATAGCAACATTATTTCTAATAGCCAAACTATGGAAATAGCCCTAATGTCCATTGATAGATGAATGGTTAAAGAAGATGTGGTATATATATGCAATGGAATATTATTCGGCCTTTTAAAAAAAGAATAAAAGAATAATATTTTGCCATTTGCAGCTGTACGGATAGAGCCAGTGAGTATAACACTAAGCAAAATAAGTTAGAGAAAGAGAGGTATCATGGAATCTTACTCATGTGGCATTTAAGAAACAAAACAAAGGAACAAAGGGAAAAAAGAGAGACAGGATAAGCCAAGAAATAGGCTTTTAAGTATACAGAACAAATTCTTGGTTACCAGAGGGGAGGTGGCTGGGGGGATGGGAGAGATAGGGGATGAGGATTAAAGAGTGCTTATCATGATGAAAAAGTGATCAAGAAAAAAAGATATCCGTGCACCCCTATGTTCTTTATAGCATTTGTTACAATTGCCAAGATATGGAAGCAACCTAAGTGTCTATCAACAGATGAATGGATAAAGAGGTTGTGGTATTTATACATAGTGTAATATTATTCAGCCATAAAAGAATGAAAGTTTGCTATTTTCAACAACATGGTTGGATCTAGAGAGTCTTCTGCTGATTGAAATAAGACAGAAAAGAACAAATACCACAAAATTTCACTTATATGTAGAATTTATAAAACTCAACAAACAGAACAGAAAGTGATTCATAAATAGAGTACAAACTGGTAGTTATCATAGGGCGTGGGGCACGGGGATGGGTGAGATGGGTGAAGGAAAATAAGAGGTACAAATTTCCAGTTTTAAAATAAACGAGTCATAGGGATGAAGAGTATAGCATAGGGAATATAGTCAATAATGTAATAACACTGTATGATCACAGATGGTGACTATACTTACTGTGATAACTGTTTCATAATGTATGCAAATGTCAAATCACTATGTTGCACACTTAAAACTAATAAAATACTGTATGTCAACTATACTTTTATTAAAAATAATTAATAGATTGATTTTAAAAATGTTTGGACCTTTTCCCAGTGCACAGTAACCTGAGTAAATAGCCATGGGTTCCTTTGGGGAAGGATCTGCACTCAGCTCTTGATTTCTGTGTTTACTTGGTGGTGGTGTTACAGGGTATTGGAGAGTTCCTTCTTCATAGAGACTTTCCCTATTCCTCAGCCAGTGGGTTCCATGTATGAAAACTTGTTCATGCCTGAAAACTTTGTAAGGGATTCTGACTTTTAATTGGATATGTTGTTAATAATCCATGCTTGATTTATTTTGATGGTTCAGACTGAGGGGTATTTTTATTGCTTGCTCATCTGTTCGATCCCTAGGACCACTGCATTCTTTTAAACATGTTAGTAACTCTCTGTAGTTCAGGTCGCTTATTATGATAATTGCTCTCACTTGGACTTTGACAGTTCTATACTGCTAAGTGGCCTCTACTGCTTGGAGATCCCATCTTCTATATTGTAATTAATGAATCTCCTGTGGAATTGCCTCTCCTACTGTCAGTCCTGGTCTATAGAAGAGAGATGTTGATGCCCCTCTTACCAGTTTGTTCCTTGTGGCCTTAGCAAATCTAATATCCTCCAGGCCTTCCAGGCAAATACAGTCATTGGTGGGTTTTTAGACCTTACACAGGATATCCACTTCAGCATATCTCTTCTCTCAGTGTTTTAAGCTTTTTTTTTTTTTTTTTTTTTTTTTTTACTACTGCAACCAGTTCTGGAATTTCAGTCTAATTTATCATAGGTCATGGCTTTCACCATACTTCTTGGAGCCTTGCTAGTAGTAAGTTCATAACAACTCCTGGGCTTTTTGCTAAGGGGTTAGATATTGTTTCCCGGAAGAATGTGCCCAAAATGATAATTTTTCTTTTCTCTAACTTTATGCCTTGGCCCTCTTGACCATGCACCCTCAGTACAATCCCACATGCATTCTTGCTTGTCCAGGCTGGCTAGCTCTTGAAGTAGCTTTGGGGGAGAGTGTCTCATTGGAGAGATACGTGGTCTCTCCTGGAGGGTGAGGCCCCTGCATCATCTTTTGAGCCAGGCTGAGAGGAGTGTTGTTTCGATAGAAGAAGTAGGTCGCTTTTGTAGCCTTCAGAGTGTTCTGGGAATTCTAACGTGGGAATTAAAGACTTTTTTTGTGGGCATCAATCCGTATATTTCCTCTATTCAGAGTCCCATTCTTTCCCCACCAGGGACCTGACCTTGGCAGAGCAGACCTGGCTTGGATGGGAGTGTAGCATTCTTTGGAGCTCAGCTACTAAGACAATAAACTCCTGAATCTTGTTCCTTAGCTTTCTCTGCTCTCTCTGCAGACGAGAAGCCTTTTCATAGGTTACCAAGGAGGCTGTCACACATAGCTTTTAACTGGCAAGTAATCCTTCAACTCCTCATTACCTACCTTTCTTGTCCCTGCCACCTCCTCTGTAATATCTAACATAGCAATAACCAGCTAATGCCATTGTCCTATAGCTGCTTCTTCCGCTATATATTTCAGATACCAACTAATGCATTCCCTTCTATTAGTATACTGACCATGACAAAAGCTTTAAAAATGGAATTGCTGTTCTGTGCCAGGGACATGTGTGCTTCCCTTACCATGGGGAAGAGGGTCCTTTCTGCTCTCTGGCAGATAGTGACCCATCATCCAACTCCAGACCCCATCTTAGCACCTTTTCTGGACCATACATGGTACCAAATGTTTAGATTGAGTCCTAAAGAGAAAATTACCAAATGGAGTTTTACCTGCAGGCTGTTTATGGAAAAGTGCTCTTGAGATCAACATCTTTATACTCCTTCATTGATCAGTTGTTGCTTACTGGCCTTCTGGGAAGGAATGCGACCTTAGGTGAGGCAGCTCTTCTACTGAAGCCATGTCTGAAGAGCTGGGAAAACAAGGCTTCTTTTGAAAGGCAGTCAGGGTGCATATCAGGGTGACCACATCGTGGCTTATCACCAGTGCCTGTACTGAATAGCTCTGCGATCCTCTTTCCAAGCTTTCTGAGGGCATAATGGCCCTTGCTAAACTGCTAGCTCTGAAATATAGTAAATTAACCGAGGCTGTGCCTGTAGGTGTCACCAACAGCTGACTGGCATGAGATACAAGTAGAGAGAGAGATTTGGTGCAGAAAAGAGAAAAACAGAGTTACCCCTATTGACTGGGGCAGCAATCTGGGACCACGTGGGATGGGTGAGGATGCCCATCCAGGACTACACAGACTGGCTGGTGCC
This sequence comes from Mustela lutreola, assembly GCF_030435805.1. NCBI lineage: Eukaryota > Metazoa > Chordata > Mammalia > Carnivora > Mustelidae > Mustela > Mustela lutreola. The sequence goes on along the minus strand of NC_081297.1, from coordinate 86,287,131 downwards.
GACTTCCAGTAAGTAGATGCTGTCCTGGGATCTGTCCCCGTGACAGCCTGGTATGAAAGTCTCTGCAATCAAGACTTTCAAAGATCCATCTTGTAGCCTGCATGATTTGCTTCACTGCAAATTACTTTCAGGCAGTTGATCACACAGAGAGAGCTACTGTGTTTGTCACATGTTATAATCACATTGATGTCATTTATAGATTAAGATCACTAATGAAAATTTGCTACACACACCCTTTGCTTCTAGGTCTTTATGCCACATGCACACATCCCTGCCCTTCTCCAGAGTCTGACCTGTGTTGTCTTTAGGACTTTCTTTGAGCTGTCTATATCCTCCCAGTGTGAAGCCCTAGGGCGGGAACTTCCCCTGTGACTAAGCGTCCACATGGGTGCTGTCCAACAACAGATGCTGCTGACCTTGGAGACTGTTACTTTCTCCAGTGATGCTGCTGGAGAAAAACTGCCCACAACAGTTTTGGGAGTTGTCAATCGCAGTTCTGCAGAGAGTCAGTTTGAAATACATATACATGTTGTTACTTTACTGTTGTACATAATATTCAAACTAAAGCATAACTTTATATAATAGTCCGTTTAACTTAAGGAAAAAAGTGTGAAGCATTTTCATGTGTGGAATATTGATAAGAATGTCCTGACTAAGCATGTTAGAAGTCGAAGCACATAATGAGAATTTCTTTCCCTATTAAATCCATAAATAGCAATCATTTGACATGCAGACTCTAAGTCAGTAATTATAAGGCAAAATCACTTTTGATCTTCCTCTTCACGTGGCTGATTTATTCTCCTACCTTGTCAGATGAAGAATTCTACCTTAAAATGTTCTCTCCCCCACCCCCACCATTTTCCTCTTCTTTATTCTCCTTGACAGGAAGATGACAGTAGCTCTATTGAATGGCAACAAGCTGGGCTATGTTATTAAATTTTAATCACTTTCCTGCCTGTGAAGTTGATAATTGGAGATCATTTAATAGAGCCTGCTGCTCTGTTGGCTCTCTGTAAATCCTAACCATTTGTAAAAGGCAAAGAGCCCAGTTATTACTATAACTCAAGCTCATCTGGAGCATGGCTTTTATGCCAAATGCCCCAGTACCCAAATGCCCCAGTACCCAAATGCCATGAACCTGAGAACCTCCCTTGGGGTAATATTAATTTTTCTTTCTTTTCTTTCCCTTTAACCAATGGAACAGTTGTAAAGTGATGTCATGTAGAAATTGGCAGACCAGCCTTACTTATCAGAGCCCAAGAAACTCTTCTCCCTTGCTTTTTTTCCTCTTTCTTCTCGAATGGACACAAAAGCTGCCTCTAACTTCCTTTTGCTTTGCTTCTGACAGCCCGTGGGTGTGACAACTAACTGCAAACACTCTGTCGTCTGGTCTAGTCCAGAGCTCCTTTCATTTTACCTGTGAATTGGTGTCTCCTGTGGTCCTAGGACTCTCCAGCCAACTGTCGTCTATGCCTCTTACTCCTTTTCATCCCATCTCAGTAGAACCAGGCTTCTTTTTTCAAAGAGGATAATTCTTCTTTCTGTTCCATGAACCATCCTTGACCTTCCTCATAAGAAATTTCCAAGTGTGTATAAGGAATTACATTGCTAACAAAATATGGCTTAGAAACCTCCTAGCTCAGAGTTTCTGATTCTGTACTTGAAAGGAAACTTGTCGCCCTCACACTCAGTATCTCTGCATTAGCAGGGGCATTCGTTCACTCATTCTTCCCTCATGTGTCCATGCAACATAGGTTTATTTTGTTCTTGGCACTCTGTTAGCATTAAGACAATAGCTGAGAATAAAATAGGTGCAGTTCTTATCCTGGAAGAGCTTATAATCTGGTGAGGAGACAGATATCACATAAATAATTATATGAATATTTGATTACAGGTATGATCATTGCTGTAAAGGATACATGCAGAATGAGAGCATGGAACAGGGAGACCTTGCTGTGTACCAGGCACTGTGCCATGCCATTACAGGCAGGAAGTGATATCATGCTCACAGTCAGCCCATTATCCTTGTTTTACAGAGCGGGAGACAGAGGCATGGATGTAGCATCCCGAGTCACACAGTCTGAAGATAGTCATTCGCACTCACAGGGTAAAAGAATTCCCTTTGTGCCACATCCTCACCAGTACTTTGTCATATCAGATTTTTAATTTTTGACAATTTTAATAGGTAGGAAATTATATCCTGATGTGGTTCCAGAGGGAAAGTGTAATTGTGGTAAACTGTAGATTAGTAACAAATGATACTTAACCTGGCCATAATGAAATATGAAAACTGATTTAACTGATACCGTGAAAGTGCTATCTTTGGAGGATGTAGGGAAGGGACATGTGTGTTCCTATATGGTGTATACTTGTGAGCACGTGCGTGGGGGTAGCTGATGGTGATGATGTATGTAAGGCAGCCAATTCCTAGTTTTCCACAGAAAGAGGTGAATGTGATAATGCTAAAAAAATGAAATATCAGGTACTAGTAGTAAACTTGTATTATTTTAAAATATGGAAGAAAATACTAGAAAAAAAGATGTAGGAATGATTGCTTCTAGGGAGCAGGACTTGAGAAAGGGATGAATGGATCAGGAGACTGCTGTTTCTAGTTGCAAGTCTTGTCATTCTGCTTGTTTCCTCTCAATTCCATGAGTACTCAGGGCACTGGGGCCCCCCATCAGTGCAGCCCACAGCAGCCCGGGAGCCTCCAGCTCCCCTCACTACCAGTGCACCTTCACTGGGAAAATAGGAAGCAGCAGCAGTTTCCTCACTGCAGAGCTTGGGGTTGCTGCCACTCACCATTACCACCAGAATCCAAAAGCAGTGGATTCCTCATGTCTCCTCAAGCTGGGTAGTCCATGATATGGTATTTCTCATCCACGTTGGTTTTATTTTATTTTAGATTTTATTTATTTATTTTGAGAGGAAAAAAAGGAGGAGCAGAGGAGACCATCCCAAACAGACTCCATGCTTGGAGCAGAACTTGCTCTCATGGCCCTGAGATGATGACCTGAGCCAAAATCAAGAGTCTGATGCTTAACCAGCTGAGCCACTCAGACGTCCCTCTGTGTGGGTTTTAATGTTCAGCATCACCTAGTGCAGAATAAAGCTGCTGGTGATGAATGAAGCTGGTGGAGAATCAATGCTTTGTGACTTCCACATTTCTATCCCTTCCTTCCACCCGACCTACTACCCATTCTTCTTTTCTCCTTCTTTTCCTATATTAAATTAGAGAAAGCAACAGTGGAAGGAGAGAAAGAGGAGGAAGTAGAAACCCTGCTGTTTGCCATCACTTGGAAACCTGAGATGTTCTGAAAAGCCTCAATTAAGAAGAACAAACATTTTGCTGCTTCCCTGGTAGAGGTGTCTCAGGCATCAGAGAGCAGGCGCATTGGGTTCTGTGGGGGAGGAGAGTACTCTACTTGCCTCTTGCTGTCTCTCCATACTCTCTGTGTGTGTTAGGAATTTATTTCAGCACAAGTATGGAAGGAAGCCCAGAAGAATTATGGAAGCCCAGGGGATAGGATTTTGGATTGGCAGGAAAATGCTTTTAGAGTATGGGATTTTCCAAAGTCTTCATAGTTTCATTGTTGTCTTCTTTGACCTAACTGGAGATTGATATAGATTTACAAGCACAGGTGTTCACTCAGTGAACAGTTAGTCTGCTTCTAATGGACAAGAATTTTAATAAATATGAAAGTTCTATTTATAGTGTTTGTACTTAACCACTTCAAGTTTCATCTTCTGCGCAGCCCTGGAAAACAGTGTCTTTTCAGGGTCTCTGCTCCTAGTTACTCCCTCCTTTACCTTCTATCTATTCATTCAGCAAATACCTAGTGAGCATCTACTATGTGCCTGGCATGTTGCAAGCACCAGGGATGTCCTGAGCAATAAGGAAGATAAGGTCTTTGCCCCTGTATCCTCCCTTTGAGTACAGGAGGATAAAACCTAAATAATGAATAATGAACAAATACTGATGAGCACCATGAGAGTGGGGTGTCAGTTTTTGCTAATAGTTGTATCCCCAGTTCCCAGCACAAGGCTTGGCAAACGGCAGCTGCTCCAATATTTTTGAAATGAATGAACAAACGGACTGGCGGTAAGGCAGTGTTGGAAGTGACAATGAACATTTGGCAATGAAGACATGGAGAAAAAGGATATTAGCTGGGACAATGGCTGGTTTTATATTTATTTTCAATATCATAGACAAGGGATTCCCAGGCATAGTTATAGTCTCCTGGAAGGAGACCCCTAAGGAGGACCAATGAAGATGGTGAAACCAGAGAGTAACTCATAGAAGGAGGTCCTAGGAGAGGTGGTGGAGAGGAGCAGGGTGTTGGGGACAAGGAGGGGAGAAGGGGAGAAGGAGCAGAACTAGCATGGGGTCCAGTCTCCTAAGTACCAAGGTGTGCTTGGTGTTTAGGAGTATGTTTACCTGTAGCCATCACATAACCATTTGGGATAGATATTATAATTCTCAGTTTACATGTGAGGTGACTGAGGGCTAAGAGTTGAAATCACTACCTGAGGTTCCCAGGTGAGTAAGGGGTAGCACAGGTGGATTTGTGTTGGAAGGTGACTCACAGACTTAGGCTGTGTTGTAGGCATATTGGAGTTCTGAGCCCTGGTGAGGAGCTAGCATAGGTGAGGGGTCAGGTGGTGGGCTTTCGAGACTGTTTTCATGTTTAGCCCCAAACACCAGCAATTTTAGAGAGAGGTAACTAGATTGCAATACTAGCTCTGTTAAAATTGGGACAGGGGTTTATAGGTTGTCCTATTTGTGAGCAAGGAGGGCAACTTCTTCCTTTTGAAAAGAAAGCTGTTATAATTCTCTGTGTAATGTCAAAGTATTAGTAATTTGGGGAATTATTTTTGTTCTTTTGTATCAGGAGGTGGATTAGTTGAACTTAATAAAAAGTCTGAAGAGGTGATATGTGTGGGACTTAAGAGCTCTGACTCTGTAGGCAGGGAGCCTTGGTTTAAATCACGATTCTGGTGCTTCCTAGGAGATTTGTTCCATCTCTCGGAGCCTCAGTTTCTTCATGTGTAAAATGACAGGTTGTGGGGTTAAATGTGACAGTGCAAATCTATACTCTTAATGCAGAGAAAACTCTTTCACAACGGGACTTTCTTATCACTCCTATTGTTTTCTTTTATGTATGTCTTAGTTGCCATAGGCTGCTACAACAGAATACCATAGATGGGGTGCTTGTAAACAATAGAAATTTATTTCTGGAGGTCAGAAAGCCCGAGATCACAGTGCTGGCTGATTCACTTCCTTGGTGAGGGCTCTGCTCCTGGCTTGCAGATGCCTGTCCCCCCGACTGTGCCCTCACCTGACAGAGAGAATGAGAGAGAGTGTGAGAGAGCAAGAGTGGAGAGAGCTCATGTAGGTGGATAGGCAAGCTTTTCTGGTGTTTCTTTTTATAAGGGCACTAATCCTATCAAGGGTCTGCTGCTCATGATCTCATCTAAATCTAATTACCTCCCAAAGGTCCCACTACCAAATACCATTACATTGTGGGGTGGGGCTTCAACACATGAGTTTTTGGGAACACAATTCAGTCCATAGCAAAACATAAATGCAATCTGAGAGAGAGTGAATCTGAGATTCTGAAACACAGAGTTGGAGAAGGAAATATTGAAGTTGTGTGAGTTTTTTCGTTGCTGTTGTTTAGTTCATTTGTGAGACCTGTTTCTGAGCAAAACCCTAGGGTGAAATTATATTGAGCTCATTACTCTGAGGCTGACACAAATACTTTATCAGGCAAATAAAATATGGGTTACAGATGTCAGGAAGCATGGGGAAAATCCTTTTCCTCCTCATTTCATTTGTTTAGTTGCCTGATTTGATCTTCTTTGTAGCAATTGGCTTAAAAGTAGAATTTACTGTATTGGAAGTCCTGGACTGTGAATGTATACCCAGCTCCAGATTAGAAGTTCATTTAGTGTTATGTTTTCCCTGAATTGCTACTTATGAAATGAGAAATGCTTTGTATTTAGGTACTTTTCCCCCACCCTGCCAATATATCAAAGTAATGCCCACAACTTTTAAAAATTAGAAAGCTCGGGGATTTGTATATGAAGTCTTATCTTTATTTTTCTTATTCCTTACACATGTAGGAGTGTGTGTTTCGTATTTTGATGGCAGTCACCACAATATGCACTGAGATGATTCCTGGCTCAGTGAATTCATGGGTAATTTATTTTTCTTCTCTGCAGTAGCTTATGCTGTAGGGTCTCTAATATTCCCTCATTAATTTAACAATATTTGTTGAGTGTCTGTTATTTGTCAGACATTATTTCAGCTTTTGGAGGGATATGACAGTCAACGAAACAAAGTCCTGCCCTCATGGAATTCATCTGGTTGATGACCGTGATGTTTTGCTTAAAATGCACTCATTTTCTACCTTTTGTAGAAAGGTAGAAATGCACTCATTTTTCTACCTTTTGTGAATCTTAAAACTCTTTTAATTACCTTGTACAAGGCATGTTAATCAAGGTACTGAGATGGGATTAGATTTAAAGAACATTTTTACATTTGTCACTAAGGCGAAATTGTAAGATATATAAAATTAGGAGACATAAGGAGCATATAACTATCTCTACTGGCATTGTTGGACTGAGTAACCCTATTGGTCCATTCAGGCTGCTGTAACAGAGTACCGTGGACTGGGTAGCTTGTAAACAATGGAAGTTTATTTCTCATAGCTCTGGAGTCTGGAAATACAAGATTGGGGCATCAGCAGAGTTATCTGGTGACAGCCTTCTTCCTGGTTCATAGATGGCTGTCTTTTTGCTGTGTTTTCACATGGTAGAAGGAAGAAACTCTTACCTCCTTAGCCCTTTCTAAGGGCACTAATAACATTTATGAGGGATCTGCCCTCATGTTTTACTTACCTCTCAAATGTCCCATCTCCAAATACCATCCCATCAGGAATCCAAGCCTCAACGTGTGAATGTTGGGGGGCACAAGTATTCAGTCCATTGCGGTAACCAAACTTTTAAATATCATTTTAATATTATCATAGACCTTTATGCTTTGTTTTTTTTATTCAAGTTAAGAAAACATTGTATAAATTATCCTTATATTATTTAATCTCCTTGGGTGGAATGTTAAAGTTTTATTTCATGCATATGATGTCATAAGACACCAAATGTATTTCAAATCATGATTAACAGCATTATACTGGTTTGAAAGAAACTTGGTAAGGTAGGGCAGTGAGATTTGTAAGTGATAGAAAAATAAATCTGTGACCACATCATGTATTTTAAATAGATGGTAACATTTTCTTCTGAAGATAGTTGGTCACCTATTATTACTCTTTACACCTTTCCTTATTGACTGAATTCATATGAATAGTTCTTCACTTTATTCAGCTGCTACCTGTCAAAAATGAAATAATGGAACGAATAGGGTGTGAAGTTGAATAATGAGTCTACACAGAATATATAGCCACCATTTAAAGTCATGTTGTGAAGTCATGTTTGCTTAATAGATTAATCTCTTACTTTAAAAGTATCTTAATAAATGTTTTAGCCTAATTAATAAGTACATGTTCTTAATTCAGAGCATAAGCAGTGACATGCAGATTATGACATTTCAGATTATTTGAGGGGTTTTTTTGCTCTAGCTTCTCTGCATGTCACTACTGGTTTCTTCCTACTTCCTTTCACTCATTTTTATGTGAAATTACTTTGTCAAAAGGAGTCTTAGGACAGTGCTCGCTTCGGCAGCACATATACTAAGAAGTCTTAGGACATATGCTGCTGTGAAAGTTTTTATTTTCTTGGGGGATAGAAATATTCTAGTCTTTAGTTGTAGACTTTATGATGGCTACATCAACACCATTATCACTTAACCTGGCAAAGCAGGAGGATGGGGGTGTTGGGCACTAAGGGTGGAGAAAATTTGCTGCAGCATTTGTTACTGGTACAAATCAAACAACTAACAAAATTATTATAATATCACTTATTGAGTGTTTGAACTCTGTACTTAAGTTTATATACATTTGGGATTGTTATGTCTTCTTGATGACTTTATCACTATGAAATGCCCCTCTTTATAAATAGTAATATTTCAAAAGTAATATTTCTTATTAGATAGCCTGATATTAATATAGTCATATTAGCTTCCCTTTGATATGTATTTGAATGGTATATTTTCCCCATCCTTTTAACCCAACTATACCTTTATATTTAAAGTTAATTTCCTTTAAAAATTATATAATTGGGTCTTGCTTTTCTTCATCCAATTAGTAATCTTCACCTTTAATTGAAATGTGCCTACCATTAATGTAATTATTGATGTTTGCATTTAGATCTGCCATCTTTTCTTTGTAGTTCTAGCTCTTTTCTATCCATCCACCTGTTCTTTGTTCCTTTGTGTCTCTTTTACTCCTTTTGACTATTTTTCATGTTTCTATTTTATGCCTCCTGTTAGCTTATTAGTTACATGTTTTTAATTATTTTGGTTCAGTGGTTTTTAATTAATATCTTTAACTTATGATGGTTCAATTTCAAAGAATATTATAGGACTTCCTGTACTAAGAATCTAATCATAGCATATACTTGACCCTTGAACAACACAGTTTGAACTACATAGGTCCTCTTACATGTGGATTTTTAAAAAAATAAATACAGGGGGCGCCTGGGTGGCTCAGTGGGTTAAGCTGCTGTCTTCGGCTCAGGTCATGATCTCAGAGTCCCACATCGGGCTCTCTGCTCAGCAGAGAGCCTGCTTCCCTCTCTCTCTCTGCCTGCCTCTCCATCTACTTGTGATTTCTCTCTGCTTCTCTCTCTCTCTCTCTCTCTCTGCCTGCCTCTCCATCTACTTGTGATTTCTCTCTGTCAAATAAATAAATAAAATCTTAATAAATAAATAAATAAATAAATAAATAAAATCTTAAAAAAAAATAAAATAAATACAGTACAGCAAAGTAAATATATTTTCTCTTATGATTTCCTTCATAAGAATATAGTATATACTAGTTATACAAAATATGTGTTAATGGACTGTTTATGTTAATAAACAAATAAGTTAATCAATAGTAGGCTACTAGTAGTTATGGTTTTGGAGAGTCAAAATTATGTGGATATTTGGCTGCATGGTGGGGGTCAGTACCCTTTATCTCTACATTGTTCAAGGCTCAACTTTCATTTACTCCTCCTTTTCCTTCATGCTACTGTTCTCATATGTTTTACTTAAACATATTTTATGAAATGTACAATGCTTCTTAAGTGTTTTTGTTTCAGTTGTCTTTTAAAGACATTAAAATTAAGAAAAATGTCTGTCATATTTATCCAGATTTTTCCTTCTCCTGGGTTCTTTATTTCTTTATTTCTATTTTGTATCAGATTCTTTTGAACTGAGGAACTTTTTTTAAGAACAATCTTTAACATTCTTTGTTGTGCTGGTCTGCTTGTGATTAATTCTCTCAGCTTTTGTTTGTCTGGAATAATCTTCATTGCCTCTTCATTTTTGAAAGGTGTTTTCACTGGCCAGAGTTATGACTTGTCCAATTTTTTTTCTTTCTCTCAGTTCTTTAAAAATATGACTTCTGGGGCACCTGGGTGGCTCAGTGGGTTAAAGCCTCTGCTTTCGGCTCAGATCATGGTCCCAGGGTACTGGGATCAGGCCCCGCATCGGGCTCTCTGCTCAGCGGGGAGCCTGCTTCCTCCTCTCTCTCTGCCTGCCTCTCTGCCTACTTGTGATCTCTATCAAATAAATAAATAAAAAAAATTAAAGTCTAAATAAATAAATAAATAAATAAATAAAATCTTTAAAAAAATAAAATAAAAGTATGACTTCATTGTCTTCTGCTTGCTTAATTTCTGATAAGAAATCTGGTCTACTTCCTTATCTTTGTACCTCTCTAGGAAATATTTCTTTTTTTCTGGCTACCATCAAGATTTTTCTTTTATCTTTAGGTTTCAGCATTTGGACTATAATGTGACCAGTGAGTTTCTCTTACTATTTATACTGCTTGGGCTCTCTGAACTTCTTAGATGTGTGGTTTGTTGTTTTATTGCTAATTTTGAAAGTTATCTCTTCAACTATCTCTTTCTATCCTGTTCTCTTTTATCCATCTAGTACTCCCAGTACATGTGTATAAGACTATTTGATATCATCCCACATCTCTTAGATGATCTGGTTTTTTTTTTTTTTTCTCGGCCGTTTTTTTTCCCTTTGTTGTTGAGTTTGGATAATTTCTGATGGCCTATTTTTAAACTCATTGATTCCTTGTTCTGTGGTATTCTGTTGATAAGCCTGTACAATGAATTTTACATCATTTATGTATATGTATATGTATATGTATATGTATATATATGTATATATATGTACATAAATGTGTGTGTATATATATATGTATTTATAGATTCTGGATTATCTATTTTGTTCTTTTTTTATAGTTTCTATCTCCTGTGGAAATTTCCTATTTGTGAATGCATGTTGTCTGCCTTTTTCACTAAATTTTTTAGCACATTAATCATAATTATTTTTAAGTCCCTGCCTATATGAGAGTTCTAACATGTGAGTCATTTCTCAGTCTGGTTCTTTTGACTACTTTTTTAACTTGATAATACGTCTTTTGTTTTTTTCTTTTTTCTTTTTCTTTCCTTCTTTCTTTTTTTTTTTTATCACAGTTTTTCATTGAACACTGGATTTTTTCTTTTTTTTTTTTTAAAGAGTAGAGAAGCTGGAGGTCAGTACTATTTACATCTGAAACTGGCACACCTCTTTTGTCAGGCCCTGAGTGGTTATCAGTAGTTGTGCTGGGCTTGTTGTTGATATAGTTGCTGTCAGTGTGTCTGTCTTCAGTTTCCTCCAGTGTTGGGTTACTGCCACTTTGTGCTTAGCTTAAGGTCTGCATTACCACAGGGCTTTTCTCAGGGTTTCTGTTCTGCTGTCAGGAGGTCCTGCATACCTGAACTACCCATGGGTATTTTCCCTGGTCTGGCTCCTCTCAAGCAGCAGATTGCTATTGTTTGTTATTTGGTGGAAAATTGTGTGGAGGATAGATAGGATGTTTGGTTCTCCTGATCTAGCCTTTGTCTCAGGAAGGCCTTGTTTGCTTACATTTTGGGGGTGGAGCTTTCTTAATGGTTCAAACCTCTGTCCTCACTACAGCCCTTCCCCACCTCACCCTGCCACATAACCATAGTCTGCCCTCAATTTAGGAAGGGGTCTTGAAGGGACCACTTAAGTGGGCGCATGTGTCCTGCCTTCCCTCAGTGACAGTAGACGTCTACTTTGTACCAATTTAGGGGCCTGGGCTCAAGCAGCTGTCCTGTCCTTTCCTTAGCTGCAGTTTGCTGCCTGTGTCTGAGAGCAGGCCAGCAGGCTTTCGTACACCACTTCCTGTGTCTTCCAGATTTTGCTTCAGACTAGATAGTGCACTGAGAGGGTGCTGTGGCAGGTACCATCTCTGTCCATTTTTGTGAGCATCCTAGAGAGGCCCTTGAATGAAAGCTGGTGAATGAGAATAGACTCTTTTTAAGTCTGGGGATCCCAGAGATCTAAAGTGACAGACTAGTCCATACTTAGCATTTAAGAATTTCTTAAAATTTTACCTGTTTTTTTCTTACTTTTATAATGGTACTATGCCAAAGGTGAAACCTTCTTCTTCAGCAGAGCTTGTCATCTGTTGGATTTCAATATAACTTGTTGCTTTAAAAGACTTTATTATGAAAAAATCCTTTATAACATGTTGTAATATTTGAATTTAATAATTCATATACCTCTATGACCTTTAAAAATCTTTACCCAATTGCATAAAAATTATTTAATATTGTTTACAAAATATTCTTTATTTTTAAAAATGATGAACTGTTCATAGATTCTGTTACCACTGAGTACCCTGAGGTACAGAATTCTTAGTGACTATTAAGGCATTAGAGAGGAAGTTGGGTGATACCAATGCCCAGGCAAATGTTCCTAAGTAGGTAAGGAAATACTTAAATGAAAACATGCTCAGATAACCTCAGTTTTTGCATAGGAACAACAGAAATAATGGGAACCATTAAGAAATTTATTTTAAAATAAATTAAACAAATTAGTATTGATAGCTTTCTAAATTATGAGCCATCTTCCACTGAGGATTCTCATTAGGGAAGAGGGTTTTCTGAAAAGTTCTCTCTCTGTTTTAGGTGGGATTAGCTGATATACCAAAGCTGGACTATCAAATTCCTTTATAGTGAAATGGAGTGACTATGTTTTATTTTTTATTGTTATTCTTTCTAATTGAGTCCCCAGAACAAGTAGTAAAACAAGAATTACTTCGACGTGTTCATTTGAAAGTTTATTGGAGACTGTGTTGGTTGGTACTTGAACTGAGCTCAACACTAAAATGGTTCATTTCAATAAAATGCTTTTTGGTTTCATTCAGAAATTAGCATTAAAATTTTTTTCCAAATAAATTACTTGCTAAGGAGACAACATTTCTTTGATTTATGGGTAGCATTTGGTAAAGATTCTAGCTACTGTTGTCCTTGGTTCATTTTGCTTGATGTTGATTAGGTACTGGTGCTTGGCAATCTTTGATGGCCTAGGTGAATTTCAGTTAATGGAAGATAAATTCTTTCCTTTTATCAATTGAAACTCATCAAGTTTAGATACCTACTTTATAGTAAATGCCCAAGGTCCTATATTTGGAGAGATACTATCAGAATGTAGGCATTTCTGATCGTTAGACAATTGAGTCACTGTCATACTGGCTTCTTGCTGGTGTATCCCCAGTCTCAAGCTTACCCATCAAATAGTTACCACACAGAATCTTCTAGCTTTTGTTAAAAGCTTTGATTTTAAGGTCACCAAACATCTCTCCATCCTTTTACAAAACACAAATTAGCACTTCTCTCTTTCTCTCCCCGTTTTCCTCCATTCTTCCCACTTTGCTTGTAATGTAGCCTGTGGAACAATGGTGATTATAATAAATATAGTTAAATTTTATAGCATAAAAATTGAGAAGCTATAGAGAGAATTCTTTCATGAGAACATAATTCTAGAGGAGATAGCAAATCCTATGATTCCAAATTACTTAGTAAAAACTTCAGCAACTCCCCTCCCCGAAACCATATGTCACATTTTGAACACTGAGTGATACTGTGTTTTGTAGAACGCTTGTGACAGATGCCAGAAATTCATGTTTGAAATATTTAAAAAAACATGATGAGTTTAGAGGGCCAGTTATGTTTTTCAGCAGAAAAAAGTGGGATTATGCATATAAAAATAATTTAGAATACAAAAGTAAAAAGCATCATGATTCATAATCATCATTATCAGCCCAATAGGCATGATGGTGACCACTATAGTTACATTTGTCTGGGTACTCATTAAAGGGTAGGAAATATGCTGCTTGTTTTACATATATTTTTTAACTTAACTATTACAAAAGCATAGGAAGTATGCAGTATACAGAGTCGTTAAGAGCGCTGATTTCATGCTGGAGTGCCTGGGATCCTCTTCTTCTCCACAATTTGTCAGGTATGATCTTGGGCAAATGTCTTAAACTCTGTGCCTTAGGTTCCTCATATGTACAGTGACAAAAGTAGTAGCACCTACCCCACAGGACTGTTATGAGGAATAATGGCATAATACATGAAAAGAACTAAAACAAACCAAGACATAGAGGCAGCTAATAAATGCTAGGATTTCCCCATACTTATTTTATGTCAGATCAGTGTTGAAGAATTACTGTTGCAACCGTTGTTCTTTCTAAAATGTCTCCTTGTTTTCTGTCATGTTCATTAGGAAAAATGAGATGGTCTTGATTTGACATATCTGTGATATAAATTATTGCTCTCTTTTTATGAGCTTATAGCAGTTGAAATGGAATAAAAACAGACTATAAAAAAGTAGAAAATAAGAAGTATTCTGAGATAATGTTGTGAAGTTCATTAGTGTTTAGAAAGCACATGAATGCCTGAGTTAGTGCTCATTCTTAACAGAAGGGTGTATTTTTTTAACCGATGAATGTCATCCTCATTATAAATCGACTGAAAAGAATTGCTTATATGTATTCTTTATTTTTCTATGACTAACAATTAGTGAAGAAAAAAATACCCTTTTCACATTTTTAGTCTTTACTGACTAAAGCAGCATTCATTAAATGACAAGTAATTAGGTTGAAATACAAGAAATAAACAGATGTAGTTTACCAATTTTTAGATAAATAAACTTTATTTTCATTTGGGAAGCTCTACTTTCTGTATGTAGAATTTTCAAATATTAATATGGCTTGCATTATACAAATCATGATTATCATTATTATATATAAGCTAGAAAACACATATTGATTTTGAAATCATTCTAAGCAGTAGCCTCTATGAGAAGAGTAATGTTAAAGATTTACCCTTAAAAATTTAACCTCCCAAAGTATTGATGGAGTGTTTAAAGAGAACATAAATCTGCATTTCTAGGGGATGGAAGCAACTCATTTATCATAATTTGAAAAAGAAATAAAACGCACTCAAATAGCCATCCAGAGGTGGATGAGTGAAAGAATAATGCTCGTGTTGAGCTTAAGGGCTGGCACCCATCTGGCACCTACTGAATAATCAATGCATCTTCATTAATGATTGATAGAGCTTTATGTAACTGAATAGCTAAGTCGTTATTATAGATCTTTTATATTTTGCATTTAGCTTTAAGTAAACTTGAAGTTTACTTTAAGTGACTGTGAAAGTAATCATGATACATATGTCAAATATGAGGAACATATATTATCTGTAAAAAGACTAATTCCTTACTTTGGTAACTGCAATTTTGATTTTTATGCAAAGAAAATAAGAGATCGTCTTTTATATCTCTAGTGACTCTTTACTAAATCAACACATTGACGGCTAGGATTGAGAGCTGCCCTGTACCATCTTTAACACCTTAAGGTTGATTATAGTCGAAGACAAAAAGAACAGAGTATCTTAAAGTTCTGAACTCTTACATTGATCCTTATCCTACTTTTGAAAAATCTGCAGGCTATAAAACCACTGTGGTTCTGCTCTTCTGAAAGCTCATGTCACAGCCTAAATGTTTCCCTGGTTGTGCTTGAGTCAAAGGTATTTGAAAACATGTTGGGGGGAAGAGGAGAGACGACTTGTCTGATAAGAAGCCTGGGCTCTGTTGTGATTCTGATTTGGTATATGACCCCAGGCAGGTTATTTCTCCTCTGGGTCTCCATTTTCTCATCCTTTAAAATGGTAGCAGTTGGAGAAGGTTCAAGTTCTTGAATACTTATTAAGGTCTTTCTGTATTCAGAATCATGTCAAACTGCACTGCCATTTTTCTTTCGTTCTTTCTTTCTTCTTTTTTTTAAATTGCTATTCTTTCAATGGTAGATGCCAACTAGGAGGTTCTCCTCATGATGGGGGCTGAGAGGGAATCCTTGCTCTGAGTTAATTCATTATGACAAAGTCACAGATTCATTTAACAGGCATATATATTTTCCGCTTACAATACGTAAGTGTCTTAGAGATCATTTGCCTGTTCAAAACAGAAATGTTTTCAAATTGCCTAAGTGAAATGGAGACTGTCTTGGGAAGGATATATGAAAATCTCCCAGAACCCAAGGTTGCATTTGTGAACCTGGTTTCTGAACACAGGGAGCAGTATATCAAACTGATTTGTTTTTGCCTCGTCAGGATTTGTGGCTTCCCTTTTCATTTTTGTTCATGTCTTCTTTCTTTTCCTCTGGTTTCAAAGAGTGGCTTTCCCAGTTTGGTGATTGCAGAGTCACCTCTGTTCTAGCTTTGTGTGATCTCTCAGTTTGTCTTGAGAAGAGCATACTAGAATTACTGTGTTCTGAATCCAGGTTCTCATAAAAGAGACTGATTGACCCAGCCTGGGTTAGATGTCTGCTTATACTTTAGTAGATAATTCATAAAACTAAAAAGCACAATGATAGATGTATGCACAAGGTGCTACAGGACCCTGGACAGAGCATCTTACCGAGCTTGGAATGTTTAGCAGGAGCTGAGTCCCAAGACAGTGAGCGAAGAAAGATGGGAATGTCTCTAGGTAGAAGGAGCAGCACAAGCAGTATGTGAGGTTTGCAACCACAAAATGTGTGTGTGCGACAGCAACCAGCTCAGGACTTGTGTAGCGGGAAGGGCGAGGCTGGGGAGATAGGCACTGAGTCTGGCCATGGAGGGAGATGCCAAGGGGATTCTTGTCTCTGGCAACAAGTGTAGTGGCCTGGCCATCTTTGATTTAGATTCCTGTGTGACAAAACATGGTCAGAGCCAGAAAGAACATATTTCTTAAATGTGAAGATTAAAAAAAAATCTCAAGCCACTTGATATTATTTTTTTTTTTAACAATTTACTGAGAGTGACAACTAACTGTTGAGAATGACAAAGCAGGCTTTGCTCAGTGGCAGTATCATAGCCAATGAAGTTTATCTGAGGCACGATTATTGCTAATTGAGAATGACAAAGCAATGGTTCTGAGATTTTTCCCATAATTGAATCCTGCATATCTGTGAAAGCTCAATATTGATTATCTCTTAAATAAAATTTTCTCTATACATATTTGTAGCTTGAAAGAATTCTAATATTAAACAAATGGCATTAGGAGCCTTCAGGGTATAATTTTATCACATGGGATGGAGAAACTATATCATTATACATATATATTAATTGAGTTGAGCCTCTAAAAATTTCGATTCTCCTCCAAAGAACATAAAATCATTGGGAACTTCCTTAATATTTATCTAGTGTGTTAATTTTATAAATTTATTTCTGGCTTTTAATTAATTTAATCATTTCTGAACATGTACAGTTGGATATAGTTGGGTAAAATGAGAGTTGTCTACTGGCCGATGAGATTTGAGACCTTGTTTGGAAGAGGGGAAATTTGTTCCCACAAAACTGGTAATTGGAAATAAAATGAATACATTGGCAGTAAATCTTGTTTTCTTGTTATTACAAACACATTAAGCATTTTAGCCTCATTTGCAAGTTTGTTATCCAGTTATGATGATGATGTTCTAATAATGAAATGGCAGCTAGTTTATATTGATAAAGGAGCATCTGAATTCCCTTAGGGAAAGAATAGGGAATGTTATTTCATTAATGGTCTTCCAATGAGAAGTAAAATAAAGTCTATTTATTAAACAGGCCTCCATCTGATTATTCTGGGGTGCCTGGTTGATATGAAAAGCTCAACTAATTACATGGTTTGGTTTAGAATGTAACTCATGCTTGTTGCATCCAGGCAACTGATGAACTTTGTACCAGAGCAGCTGATTGCTTATTTACTTGGCAAAGAAAATAAACAGATGCACAATAAGTGTATTTTTCTAGTTTGATAATTCAGAAGCTTTGTAACCTACTATTGATTGTGTTTTCATAAGTAGTATGGCAAGTGCAGCTCAACATTGGACTCTAGCCATTAATTGTCAAGAATTCACTTTGATCAAAGCTCTTACAGTTAAGACTCGAATAGTAAGAAACAGAGTTTTGTTTTCACATAGGGAAAATTGAATCACTTGGAGGGCTACACTGGTATTCCTTCTTTTTTTCCTGAAAAATGGTCCTGGATTTTCCTTTCTTACTTAATAATGATGGAGTAGCATGGCTCTGTGATTTGGTACATAGGTAGTTAAAAGTACTGGGTTCTTTGGAATTAAAAGTACTGGGTTCAAGTCTCAGCTTTATCATTTGGTAGAAGTGCGAAGTTAGGTTATTCCTTTGCTCCAAAAATGGGAATAATGATAATACAGCCTCATTAGGTAGTTGTAAGATTTAAACGGAGTTAAATATAGAGATAATTTAGCATAAGACCCAACGCAACTTAAAGCGTTCAGTAGACAATTCCTTGATGTTGTTACTATTGTATGATAATCTTCTGCAGTTGGCCAGTTTTTCCGAAATTGGGAATGCAGGGATATAGTGTCAGAACAGAGAAGCTACCTGTATAATGCATTTGTGAGGCTGTTCTTCAATTTCTTGAGTTTTAGATTATTTTTTCATTACCTCTCTGCATTTGGGAAGGAAAAGGAAATTACCATGGAGTGCCTACCAGAAGCCAGCAAATTAATACATTTATCAGTCAGCATGTCCCTGTGAAGTCGTTCTTTTTGCCACACTTACATATGTGAAAGGAAAGCTTGAGGAAGTTGTATAATTTGCACAACATTCCACAGCCAGGAGTTGAAGGTCCAGGGTGTGAAACTCAGAGTTTTCTGATTTTACTCTGTAGCTGCACCAAGTTCTGAAGACTGAGCCCACAGTGTCATCTTAGATAGCTGGAAGCATTCAGTGGACACGAAGACATTGTTGCCCTTTACCCTGTGAGTCTCAAGTGACTTTAGCTTACACTTCACACATGTTGGGCACTGACAATTTATTCTACTCTTCCATGTCATCATCATGCTGGAGATTAGTGGGATTTCACTGTCCAGGGCCTTGGGCTTAGCCCATTTCAGAAGGACCTTATTCACCTTGAAGTAAAATATGAAATGTGTCACACTCCATCTCTAAGTAGCCCTTTAATACATTTTTGAACAGCTGTGAAGTGACAGCCAGCTAGATGATAGAATGAAAACCAGAATTCTGATGATGGGGTTTTTGTTGTTGTTGAATTGCTCTGCTCCTCAGTGAAATAACTTTACATGTAATATTTCTGCAGGATGGACTCTCTTTGCAAGGTCCTAATTACTTTTTTGAGCTTTTGTCCAAAACTCTTCAAAGTGAATGCATGTCGGTGTGGGAGTTCACTGTGGGCATTGCAAAACTGTGTTTCAGCGCAATTGGTCATGGTCATGTACTAGCGACTCATTAGTTTCTTGGGGAAAAAAGGTGAGGCAGTTAATTCAAGTAAGTAGTGGTCTAATATGTGTCCTTTTAGAAATGAAATGTCCTCGAATTTTGACTTTTATGTTTATACTTTTCAATTCATTATCTGGAATATACTATTCTTTACTCAGACATACTTTCTGGTATTCTTTCATAGACTGTTTTTCCCGTTTTTTTTTTTTTTTTTCTAAAATGTTAAAAAAGTTAGGAAAAAATATATAGGAAAAAACACAAGTATCCACAGTCTTCCTGCCCCAGAAAGAAAACTTTGAACATTTGAAATTCTTTCAGGTCCTTTAGGAAATGAAACATTGCAGATACATCAGCCTCCCCTAGATTCCAGTTTCAAGCACACTAATGTCTAAACACTGGCTCCTTCCCTTTCACCTCACTTTCTCTGAGACTTCCTCTCCACCATTTTTTCCATTCCACCACCATCTCCAAGATTTGGATCCTACTGCCTTTCACTCTCAGTCATCCTCCATGTGGCACTGTCTTCCTAGCCTTGGTAGAGTCTGTGGCTCCTCATTATAGTCCTTCTCATGCAACATCAACTTCTCTCTTCCTCTCTACCTTCTTTATATTCACCTGGCAGAACCACAACTCTACTTTAATTACAGTTTTCTACCTATTCTGCAAGAATTCAAGCAATTAAATGTTCATGAAGAAAACTACGTAACTGGCAGATTTATGAATATAAAGCTTAAATACGGACTCAAGTTGCCAGTCAGTCCTACTAAATTTCCTACTCTGTTCACTTCCCCAATTCCAAAATGGTTGTTTATACATTCTTTCTCTTCAAACCTATAATTCTTGTTCTATTGCCTCAGTTTTTCTGTCTTCCTAATTGGCTTTTCTCCCCGCTGGTCTCCTTTGCTTGTTCCTCATCAATACTGTAATAATTTGCTTTACAAATTACCTCAAAACTTAGCTGGCTTAAAACAACAGTTTCTAATGATCTTCCTCAGTTTCTGTGGGTCAGGAATTTGGGAATGGCTTAAGGTCTCATGAGGTTGCAGTCAGATGTCAGCAGGGTCTGCAGTCATCTGAAGATTTAATTTGGACTGACTCACTCATGTGGCCTGTCTGTGGTGCTGCTCGTGTGCCATCCCAGTACGGTGATTGGCTCTCCTTTGAGAAGACAAAGAGAGCTGAGCAGACACTGCAGTTCTTTTAATGGCCACACCTTGAAAGTCATACACCATTACTTCCACAGTATTCTGTTGGTTACACATACTAGCCCAGATTCATTGCACAGTGGCTGGGCTTAGGAGGAAGTACACAAGGCATGGATACCAGGAGATGAGGATCCTTGGAGTCCATCTTAGAGGCTGGTTGCCACTATATGTCAGTCTGATTGCTAAATGTTGGCATTCCCTAGGTCTCTGAAGAGAGGTTTCCTTTCTTCTGTGTCTATAGTCTCTCCCTTAGTTTTTCTCATCCAGTCTTGTGGCTTTATATATCATGTATAAACTGTTGGCACTCAAATTTGTCTCCACCCCTAAACACTAGATCTGTACAATCAAATGCCTACTTGGTGTTTTCAGTTAGGTGTCTAATAGGTGTCTCAAACTTCCTTCTAAAATATTTTCCAAGCCTCCTTATCTCAATAAATGGCATCGGCATCAGTGCCATTGCCATGCCAGAAATCTGAGAGAGTTACCCTGAATTTCCCTTTTTGCTGATGAGATTGTTAATAATACCTTCAAACCATATCTCACGTTTGTCTACTTTGCTTCACCTCTGGTAGCTCTAGCAGCAGCTACCTTGATCTGAGCTGTCATTATTTCTTATCTAGTCTACATTGAAAGCTTCTAATTAACTTCTGTTTCTAGCAATCCACTATTCATCAGAGTTATCCTTAAAAAAGGTTAATATTATGTCTTTATCATACTTAAATACCTCTGTTGGCTTCCCATTCTTCCCATTCACCCACCTAAAAGGCCTTCCATCCATGGCATCTCTACTCCTCTACAACCCCATTTTCTACTACTTCTTCCCTGGTTGATGACATGCCATCCATACTTGTTTGTCTTCTGATCTTGGCTCATGCTCAGTGCATCCCAACGCAGGACATTTTGTGCTGGCTTTCACTCTGAAATGCCCCTCCCCTTGATCTTGGTGTAGTCATCTCTATCTTGTCATTCAGATCCTGGCTTATAAGTTCAACTCCTCAGAGTAGCCAGACCTGATCATTCCATCTAGTACAGCTCCAGGTCATTCTTTATCACATCACCTTATTTTCTGTGGAACACTTAACTCTGTCTGCTGTTTTTTTGCTTCTTTGTTTGTTGTTTGTACCCCTTAGTAGGAGATAAACTTCACAAATATAGAGGCCTCAATTCTCATATTGACCACTCTATTCCTGGCTCCTAGAATAGTGTCTGGCTTGTATTGAAGGCTCAAAAAATGACTTCTAAGTTAAAAACTAATGGTTATTAACTAATCATTCACTAAGGTAACTTTTTTGGTATCATTTAGATTGAATTACCCTGGAATATCTAGTTTATCACAAGAAAAAAAATTACTTGGGAACTATTTAGCTTGCTGAGAATTCTCTGGGATGTTCCAGTCCAGACAAAACAACCCAAAAGACATCTTCTTTTCCTCTGCAAGACAAATTTTGACTTCTTCACATCCAACATCTGTCCTTCCCTTTATGTGTTTTGTTGGAAGAATTCTCTTTATTGCTTTTGGTACTTAGGCATATTTACCTACATCTTAAGAATATTGTAATTTCAATTATAGATAATTATACCTTTGGGGTGCTACAGGTTTAAGGTGTCTTTTATTAACAAAAGTATATGTATCTTTATGCTTTTTGCCATGGATTTTTTGTTTGCAGAGTTATTCTCTATAGTTCTGGCTCTCAATTTTTATTGTGAAATTTGTTGTAAAACCTGGATTTATATTTCAGAGAAACCATTTAAATATTTCTTTTCCTGGCAAACCACCATAGCCTGTTTATTATTATTGTTCTTTTTTTCAGCATAATCATTCTTCTTTGTTGCAAGTCACTGTGCTTTTTCTTTAGAAGGACCCCGAAATCCCTCCCTTACTCCCTTTAGCTTAATATCTCCTTCTTTCCTGAAGTGTGATATATTTCCCTTAATTTTCTTATTTTTAGCTCACATGAATTGCCTTATTTTGCAGTAATATTACATTGATTAGTGATGTTCTATGGTGTTGCTTCCCTCTTAGGTGGCTTGTTTTTCTTTGCTCCTATCTTATCCACATTCTTCACAGTGGACATTCAGTCTGGATGGGTGGGTGCTGCTTTCCAGTTCATGCTGATCCTAAACATGACCTGCCCCCTGACCCCAACTGTGACTCTTTTTTTTTTTTAAATTTTATTTATTTATTCGACAGAGAGAGATCACAGGTAGGCAGAGAGGCAGGCAGAGAGAGAAAGAGAGAGAGAGAGAGCGAAGCAGGCTCCCTGCTGTGCAGAGAGCCTGATGTTGGGCTGGATCCCAGGACCCTGAGATCCTGACCTGAGCCGAAGGCAGAGGCTTAACCCACTGAGCCACGCAGGCGCCCCTTCCCAACTGTGACTCTTAATGACACATACCTCACCCTGTGAGGCAGGCATCCGAGTTAAATGTAGGCTAACTTTCCTTCATTGCCATCACATTTTGTGCCAGAATGTTTTCTGAAACATAGTCATTTCTGTTAGTTTAATTATACAAATATTTATTCATGTGTATTCAACACCTACTAATCAGATGCAATTCTGAATTCAATAAAAAACACCACAGGGATTTAGATGTATCTGGAATAATTAATAGTACTAGCTGTAACAGCCAGGGTTTTACCAGAATTACAAAAGCAGCAGGATCTCTATCTCTATCATCTCAATGTATATCTGGTATATATAGTTGATACTCACTATTTTTAGATTTTGTATTTGTGAATTCACCTATCTGGTAAAATTTTTGTAACCCCAAAATCAACATTTGTGGTGCTTGCGTGGTCATTCATGGACACACACAGAATGGTGAAAACTTTGGCTTGCGTGAGGCACACTCATTCTGGTGAGGCTGAATAAGGCGATAGCCTTCTTGCTTCAGCTACCATACTGTAAACAAGTGTCCCTTCCTAGTCCACTTCATGCCGCATTTTTTCATATTTTTGTTCTTTCTGTTGGTGATCTCAATGTTTGCAGTGGTCCCCAAGTGCTGTCTGGTGTTCCTCAGCTCCAGAAGACTATGCTGTGCCTTCTGGAGAGAATATGTGTGCTAGACAAGCATCGTCCAGGCAGGGTGCTGCTAGTTGTGAGTTCAGTGTTAATGAATCAATTACAGAACACATCCAGAAAAACAAAGAAGACGTTTACTAGTCTGGACATGAGGCTGCTCTGCCAAGTGCTAAAGCAACAACTGTAGTGTGAGGATGAACCTACAGAAAAGATGGAAAAATGGCTAAGTTTATGGATTTATGAGATAATAACTCATAGAAAAAAACAGTGAACAGCAATTTGTGAGGCTGAAAGTGAAAGAAGTTTAAGGCCATGTTACCCATGGTCAGGAATATGTTTAAGCCTTTTTGGCTAGTGCTGGCTTGCTCACATGTTTCAAAAGGTGATACAGCTTGAAAAATATTAACTTGCAGATGGGGTAGGTGCTGCAGATTAGGAGGCTGCATAAGAATTTTAAAAATACCTGATAAATGGTAGACAAGAAAAGGATTGTGTGAAAGAACAGATTTTCACACTGAGACTGGCTTGTTAATAAGAACACTGGGGAACAAACCTATATAATGCAAATAACCTCAAAATCTCCTAGCTTTAAATCATTCAAAGACCATGCAATTAATTATTTGTAATAAATACATATTAAATAAGGTGTTTTTAAGTGGAAACACATGAAACAAGATTACGTATTGATCAGTTGACAAAAATGTTGTGGCCAGAGGCTTGTAGGAACCTAAGCTGTGTTTCTCCCAGGAACAACAGTTGCATATGCATGAATTCAGTGATCATGGCAACTTTGTAGAATATCACTGCTGGGAATAATGAGAATCAGCTTCTTGTCATGGAATTGTGTTGGTTCATGTAATTGCAGGATCTGGCTAGGGAAGTGCACAATCTGTAGGGCAGGCCAGCCAGCCAGAAACTCTTGGGCAGGGGCTAGCAATTCAGGCCACATGTGTAATTTCTTTTTCCTCAGGGAAATCTAAGTTTTGCTCTTAAGGCCTTTCAACTGAATCAGTGAGGCTCTCCCAGATAATAAAAGT
Source organism: Mustela lutreola (assembly GCF_030435805.1). NCBI lineage: Eukaryota > Metazoa > Chordata > Mammalia > Carnivora > Mustelidae > Mustela > Mustela lutreola. Next base: position 86,263,098 of record NC_081297.1, on the reverse strand, counting down.
GAATTTTTACTTAAAGTCAACTGACTATAGAGGTCAACCACATCTACAAAATACCTTCATGGCACTTTAGCATACTGTTTGTTTGAATGACTGGGTACCATAGCTGAGCTGAGTTGATACTTAAAATTAACCATCACACTAACATTTATTCAGCCTTTGCTATGTTTGTGCATGTTCTCAATGCACTCATACTTATTTAACCCTCAACAATTCTATACAGTTTGTACTATTATTATCTGCATTTTACAAATTAAAAAAAAAAAAATAAAATGAAGTGTTTACTCAGGACCACACAGCTATTGGGTAGTGAGGCTGGAAATCAGACTTCTGCAGGCTGACACCTTGTCCCTGCTCTTAACTAATTCACTCACCTTATGTAGAGACAGAGTTAACTATGGCAGGAAATCTCATAACTTCACAATTGGACAGAATTTTTACATTAAAGATGGTACTGCCATGGCTGACATTGAGGGCCATATATACCATTTGGGGGATGGGGCAGCCTTTCAAGTGGGTGTTGCTTTCTCCTTTTATCATGAGCTTTACCCCGTCCACCTAACCCAGGTACAGCCTGGTTCTTCACTTGATGAGACCATAGTTGTAGGACGATTGGTTATTTTAGCTTTTACATAGCCTGGAATGGGCTAATTCTTGAGACAGGAGCCAAATGTTGTCAAGAAACAAAGTTCACACCAAGACATGCACCTAATTATGCTGTGCAATGTTTACACAGAACTGAAAAAACCCCACAGGTCCCACATAATCTCCATAATCACAGTATGGCTTAGCGTGGTTGTCAGCTAAACCACTAACCACCTTGGGCAGAGGGACCTGTGATTGCTGGAAGTATCTCTTATAACTGTTTCAGTTGTAAAAAGCAAAACAATCCAAAGCAAAAATGCAAATTACCAGCTCCTGAATTGAAGTAAAATAAAGATAAATAAAATTGAGTTTTACAAAGATTGATAATGGTGATCCTACATGAATAGCATGGGGAATCTGGCACATTCCTAATGATTGCTTCTCTCACTATTTCCATAATGCAGTTCAAAATGATTTTGGTTTTTCTTCCTGTTTAGTTGGTAGACTTCTCAGTGTAATTTGTGACCTTCCGGCTTCTGGTGTGCTCACCCATCTGCTCACTGGGGCAGCCCTGAGAAAGGCTTGGAAGCGGGGAGGGGGAGTTAAGAAGTATTGATGTCTGAGGTAAAGGTTAGGGATTCACTCACATGAAAAATGTGCTGTATCTCCCACAACCGAGGGCAAAATCAGATCAGGCCACTTATTCTTCAGGTCAGCAAAGGTATGTGGCCTCATTAGACAGAGGCTGACCCCAACGGGTGCTTGAGAGGAAATACACCATCTCTGTGGACATCGCAAGAGGCATGTGGAGGAGCAAAAAGACAGAATGTCAAGGTCTATCTGAGAGGAGTGAATCATAGTTTAAGCAGATAGCTTTTGGCTGCTTGGTGAGGTGGCAGATGTCTCAACATATATTTTAAGATGCATTATATAGTTAGAGTAAAAGACGGTGGTAGATCATTATACTATAAAAAGGTAAAAAGACTTGAGCCCTATTCTTAGAAGTACGTTATATTTATTTCCCTCAGTAAAATTCTGAGTGTAGGTCTTCAAAGAAATGGAAGTGAACAGTTTCAGGTTCATTACTCTTCTGTGGAAATTGACATTAAAGAAAATAGGCCTTGTGTTGTCAAAGCAAAGAAAAGGAAGCTCCTCAAGATAAACAATAGAGCAAATTATGCAATATTGAAACAGGTGAAGAAGAGCGGAACTGTTGAGTACAGAAAAGTTACTGTTGGCAAAGATTGAGGGGACAGCTGATGAGGAGTGAGGGATTGAAATGAGGAGTAGTGAGGAGCCGTTCAGGTGCACGCTGACATATAAAATCAACCTGATTACGGATTTTGTCAGGTCACAGTTAGGAGAGGGAGAAGGCCAGCTGTGTTCTGAAGATGGTAATTTTAACCAAAACTCATTCCTCTGGAAAGAAAAAGGATTTGACAGTTGAACAGTTGAGACCTTAGCTGACTCTCGCCACCTCTCTGTACACTAGTAATGGCTGTCAGGATCTGAATTTAAGGATAAAATGCAGAGTAATATGTAACAATTTCCTAGAGAACACAAAGGATTTCCCTTTGATTATGGCTGTTTGGTCAACCAAAGCCATTCTCATGGGGGAGTCAATGAGGCCAAGGAGGTCCTTCCTGGGCCTGGGGCAGCTGATATTGGCCCCTTCAGTTACTCTCTTGGGGTTCTGGGAAGGTAGGAAAGAGAGGACGATGGCATGTCTCTGGGGTCAGATTGCTTGGTTCACACACAGTTCTGCCATCCTTGTTGCCTGTGACTTGAAAAGTTACTTGAGCTTTTTAAACCTCAGTTTCCTTATTTATAGTATGGGACCAGCCATAGCACCTCTGTCAGAGGATTGTTCGACGATCAGACAAGACAGTGACCATTGCAGGGGATGAAGCAGGGCCCTGACAGGGTCCATGGTAGTGTCACCGTTATCGCATGCCCACTCGTTTGTTAAGATGCTGTAGTCATCTCACGTAAGCATCAAAACAACATTTAAAGGTTGCTGTTATTTACATATTTTTTTTACCTATGAGAAAATTGAATTCAGGGAAAATAACTTGTCAAGGGTGACACTTAGAGTCACTGTTTAAGTCTAGGTCTTTCTTGATCCAAGTTCTTGTGAACTGTACTGTGAAGCTTAGCGAGTGCGAGGGCAGAGGTGGAGCTTATCGTGAAATGACAGCTGAATACAGAGGCCACAGGCTTGGTTCTGGAGAGCACTGGCTGTAATAGAATGAGTCATCACATCACTCAGTGGTGACACAAAAGACTCATGGTTTTAATCCCTTGATATGTGCTACGCACCATGAAAAATGTTTTCCTACTTAATACTGATGGGAATTCTCTGAGGTAGCTGCAGTTATTTCCATTTTGCACATGAGGAAATGGGGCCAGTAGGTGGCAGAACTAAAATTGGAACGAACATGTTTTTCTCTGTAGCTGTAGCCTGAGGGGCCTCATGTCCACGCTTCTGGCTAGCCTCCCTGCCCTACCCCCCCGCCCCCACACTGCTCCTTTGAAATATGTGGTACTTAACAAATCCCCCTCCTTGTCGCCACAAAGTGTACCTTGTGCTTTCCGATTGCCTTGGCTTTCTGGTATTGTCTTTTACCTCCATATCTTCTCCCCCATAATTTCTTTCACATAAAGCAATCCATTTGGTACTGTTTCTCGAACATCTTGCTCAGTTCTGCTGCAGCTTATCTGAGAACCCACAGAACTTCTTCTTGGCTTATTCGCCCAGTAATTGTCATTGCTAGTGCATATTCTTACTTACACTTTCATGGGTCTGTGCCTTGTCTTTTCAAATACATGACCAAACCCTTGTGGGTTTTCTTTTTTATAGCCTCTAGAGACCCTTACTTTGCACATCGTCTAGCATAATTAATATTAATTAATTAATTAGTTTTCAAAGGTAGTATACTCATCAAGGGTGATAATTTTAAAACATGAAAGAAAACAAATTTATAAAATTATAGCACACGTCACAGCTTATGGATATTAGAATTAGGAGTCTTCATCCTCTTGATTATTTCAATGAAAAGAAAGTAGCGAATGCAGAAACTCACAGCCAAAGAAAAGCTATAATAAAGAGGAAAAAAGGGATGGAACATAAAATAGTCACATTGGGGTTTGCCTACCAGTTTGGAAGACTGATCAACCAAGTGCCTTCAATTTGTAACAAAATGCAGCAGCTAAAATAAAGGAAAAATGGATATCAGATGTAGCTATTAAGTAGCATTTCATTTCTTTTATTTGTCTTTTTGTATAACTTTTTAAAAATATTATTTATTTATTTATAAATAAATATTATTTATTTATTTATTTATTTATTTATTAGAGAGAGCAGGAGCTTGGGGAGAGGGACAGAGGCAGAGGGAGAAGAAACTTCCCCAAGAGCAGGGAGCCCTACGAGGAGATTGATCCCAGGACCTCCAGATAATGACCTGAGTCAAAGGCAAATGAGCAACCCAGGTGCTACTAAACAGAATTTGTTATATATGGTGATGTTATTTAATTATCTGCTTCCTCCATGTAAATGAGAAGAAGATGATGTAGAAGTAAAACTGGTATTGGATTTAGAAATTTTTATTGTATCTTCTTCCAGTATTTGGTTGCACAAGGAGCAAGCAATTTCTGTAGTCATGTAGGTTTGAATATTGTTATCTAGTCTTAATTTTTTTCTTTTAAGGACTTAATATTTATACTCTGGTGTTTTGTCATGTTTTTTTGTGTTGTGTATGTGCGTGTATTTTTAATACATATTTGCTTTGCTAAGTATTTAATCCATTTTTATACTTGTTGAATTAAATCTTTTAATAGGAAGTACATAGCTCATTCATAGAATATTGCAAAAAAAATCAGATTTTTATGATTAGTTTTACTTTATTTCTCACTCCTTTCTCCGCACCTTCCTTAGAAATATGTAGAACCCGTTTCTGTTTCGTATACTAATGGATGATATTTGTAAGAGAATCTGAGATGCAAACTCTCATGACTTTCCTCTTTTTGAATACCTTCCCATCTTGCCTACAGCTATTTTTAGAGGACAGAATATAGCTGTTCTGCATAATTGTTAATATTACTTTGCATAAAATAGAGAATTAAAAATATCATTCTCAAAGAGACTTTCCCCCTTTGGGGTCAATATTAAGTAGAATTTCTCAATATGATTCTTACTTTATTTATACTCCAAATAATTCTGTACAAAGTTGACTATCAAGATGCGAGAGCACAGGAATCATTATTACCCTGTTTACTGGCTCTTTTAAATGTGTGTAATTTATTTTAATATGCAACAGCTGGAGAACAATCAGGTGGAACCTCTGTTGGCATCAAGAAATAATTATATCATCCTTTTGCTAATACCTCTGTTGCAGATGGCAATGCTGTCACCCTCCAAATATCTTTCTCAGAGATGGCTCTAAATGTAGAATCTCTGCTTGTTTGCAGGAAGTCTGACTTTATTTTAAAGGATAAGTGGAAGAAAGGACATAATAACATCTTCTCGTCTTTAGGAATGGGTATTATTTTGTTGAAATTGTAGACAGATGTGGAAGATGGTTTTGCAAGGCACTCAAGCCCAGGAGTGTATGTTACTAATAATACATTTAGTGCAATCCATCTGCCTCTTATGTGAAGAAAGGTGGCTGTTTTCTACAAAATGCATTTTTTAAAAGCCACCTTGGAATTTTATGTGGGGATGATTCTTGGGAAGATAGCAGGTTGAGCTGCATATGATCATTGAATTGGATAGGTAAGGTCCTAAAACCTCCATTCTGTATTCATTTTTAAATCTCATTCAGGTAAAATATTTTCAGAATCATTGAATTAGTGAGGTAAGAATAAGTGAATTTAGGTGGAAGTTATTATACCATTTTCCCAATTTATAGCACCCTTCATGGGACCCCTATCCGCAGCTCTTTTAACCCTCAACCAGCCACTGATTTTAGGAATATTCCCTTTGTGTGGCTTATTCCCATCTTGTCCTGAGTCCTTTCAGGAGAATCTGCCACACACATAACCAACAGCCTGGAAAGCAGGCTAAATACAGAGAAAAGAAAGGTCTAACATGAAGAGTAAACATATCCATTCATTCAGATGAGTGACAGGCACTGGGCTGGGTCCAGAATATAAACCCGTGAAGCTGTGCTCTAATTCTCAGCAATAGAATCATATATGACACAGAGGTAGACCCATAACCAGAGAGAGACACTGTGTGTGGGCCACAATCACAACAGGACAGGAAGACACACTCAAGATAATTGGAGGTGGGTTTATTCACAAAGACAGGTAGGGAGCCCTGCAAGGGAATGGTGTGGTACCCTAGGCTAGGAAGAGCAGAGCTGCTGTGATTGCATCTAGGCCTGAGGGGAAGGGGAAGACAGTTACTTAAACCCAGGATAGAGAGTCTTGTAGAAATATTCCCTTGAGACTCACAAGGAGTGGCACATCCATCTTGAGGCGGCCTCGTGGGGAGAGTGCCATAGGAATATGCCCCAACCTCCCTTTCTTCCCTTTTCCCCCTTTCTCCCTTCTCCTGCCAGTCTCCCCTTCACCCCACTGAAATCAAACTGGAAGGCAGAGAGCATGGGAACAAGGTGCTGACCAGATGAGGCAAGCTTCTGGATAGAATAGAGTAGAGGAACAAGCTGAGAAAAGGGCTCGAAAAGAATTGGTGTCGGGGAGACAGAAGACACTCAGCAAATACAGATCAAATGTTCTGCTAGTAACAGCGCCCAATCTAGTGGGGAGAAAGAGGGGTGAGCAGACGTGGACAGCCTGGTGTGCCGTGTGCTCTGACTGTGGTGCACACAGCATGCAGGTGGGGAGCATCGAGGACAGGTCCCTAAATCAGAGCGACGGGGGCTGGAGGGATTTACAGGAGGCATTCCTGGATTTTGAATGATGCAGAGTGTTCCTGGTGAGAAAGCTAGCTGCTGACAGCTAGGAATTGGCCTGGCACTCACAGTTAGTCCTAGCTATTCTGTTGCACATAAACAATTTCACAGAACATCAACATCAGAAAATGTTGAAGGATCTGTACTCAGATGGATTAAATAAAAAGCAACAGCACTCTGAAATCATGTCTGATGAAAGATGAAAGTTTAACTGTTCAAATCACAAAAACGGCCAATATTCCTCCATCCTGGATAATATGAGTGATTGCTCTTTCTTCACAAATTACAGATTTAACTTTCCTTCGTTTCACCCACCTGATTGATAAGATTTATTGGAACTCAGGCACAGACATCAGCCGTCCTGATCAAAGCTTTTCCTTCATACCCAGATTCACCTAATACTCTCCGCAGTCCTTTAATAGGCTCTTTCTAACCCCTCTTACCAAGGCCTCCATGAGCTCCCCCAAGCTGTGCATAATCCCTCTCTGCAATGAGCAATAAACTCAGCGTGCTCTACAACAGGTGTGTTCCTTGAGTTTTACCTGGAGCATGTTAACACTGGTTAACATTGAGAAAAGGCATTTTAGATTAATGGTACAACACGTAAAAATGCATAGAATGGATGTGTTGTTGCCTTGGAAAAATTACAAGTAGTTCACAAGGGTTGGTACTATCTAAGTTCATTAGAGGCTATAAATGTGCCCCCTCTGTGTATGCAGAAATAAATTTTGCTTTTTCCTAGCTTGTGTAATTAGATGAGGAAAAGAAATAACATGTATAAAAGTTGGAGAAAGATTTACATTTTAAAATAACTCAAAACTTACCTGAATGCAGAAATGAATTTCTTCCTGGATTTTCTGATTGCAAAATTACAATATATTCCTAGAAATGCACTGTTTTCAGTTTTTTTGTGGGGGTAGGGTGGAAATGTGGCTTTTTGTAAGTGTCCTAAGTGCTTTATAAGTCTCCTATGCATGCTTAGTTGACCTGCTGAGTAATCCAGAACTCTGTGGGCATTATGACAAAAATGAGACTGGAGTACAAGCAGAGACAAGACACAAAGCAGCTTTTTTATTTTATTTATTTTAAAATTTATCTTAATTAACATATAATGTATTATTTGCTTCAGGGGTTCAGGTCTGTGATTCATCAGTCTTACACAGCTCACAGTTCTCACCATGACAGATACCCTCCCCAATGTCCATCACCCAGCCACTCTGTCCCTCCCACACCCCTCCACTCCAGCAACCCCCAGTTTGTTTCCTGAAATTGAGTCTCTTGTGGCAAACCATGAGAGACTGTGGACTCTGAGAAACAAACCGAGGGTTTTGGAGGGGAGGCGGGTGAGGGATTGGGTGAGCCTTGTGGTGGGTATGAAGGAGGGCACATATTGCATGGAGCACTGGGTGTGGTGCATAAACAATGAATTTTGGAACACTGAAAGAATATAAAATTAAGAAAAAAAAGAATCTCTTATGGTTTGTCTCTGGTTCTGTCTTGTTTCATTTTTTACCTCTTTCCCGCTATGATCCTCTGCCTTATTTCTCACATTCCACATACCATTGAGATAATATGATAATTGTCTTCCTCTGATTGACTTATTTAATATAGCATAATACACTATAGTTCCATCCAAGTCTTTGCAAATGACAATATTTCATTTTTTTGATGGTTGAGTAGCATTCTGTTGTATATATATATACACCACATCTTCTTTACCCATTCATCCGTTGATGGACATCTAGGCTCTCTCCATAGTTTGGCTATTGTGGACATTGGGAGCAGTTCTTTTATTTTGAACCTGGAAGTTTCTCTGTTCTTTGAAGACACTGGGGAATCACTATATGAATCCTTAAAAGCCTTGCAAAGTCCATATTTCTAAGCGGAGTCATATATAAATGCAGAATTAGATAATTTCTGATGTTTTCCTTGATAAAAATGATATTAAAATAATAATTGCTAAAACTTATATCAGGTTTCTTTTATGCCAGGCATCATGCTAAGCACTTACTATATGTTCATCTATGTATTGCTCACAAGAACCAGGTGAGGTAAGTATTGTAATGCTTCTGCAGAAGGAACAGAGAGAGTGAGTGGAAGGGTCACATAGCTAGTAAGTGAAGAAGACTAGATGGAAACCCAGGCAGTTTGTCTCTAGGCCTGCTTAGCTGGATTGCAAGAGTTAAACACTATGTAGTGTCCTGCTTTTCAAACCTTAAAGTGCATGGGAAACTTCTAGGGATCTTGTATAAAAATAGTTCCTGATTTTGTTGGCCTGAGGTGGGGCCTGAGCATCTGCATTTCCACCAAAGCCTGTTGAGCTGCTGTGTGTGGTGAGGGATCAAGGACGTGGAGAGAGAAAAGTGAAGTCCAGTCATAAGGATAAGACTCTGGTTAGCTCAATTCAGTTCATCTCCTTGCCACTTCTTTTCCCGATGGGTGCCATGAGCAGGTGACATGATTTTGAAGTCCAAGCTGGCTTGCCAACCTCGCACTGCCCTCTGTCCCCCCATCCTGATTTCAGACTTAGGGGTCCCCTTGTTAAAGCTGCCATTGGTGCCGCCCTCCTGGTCCTGACCATCTGGGGGTTTCTAGACAGAGGAGCCTCCCCGCCGGCTGAGCTCCGATGACAGCGCGGGAGCTTGGGGACAGACGGGCTGCTCTGCGAGCGGCTGTCTCCTTCCATGTCTGGGAGGCTCACCGGCATCTGGCGTGGCTCGGTTGTGCCTCATGGATTCTCATTCCCTGTCGCAGCTGATTAGGGGGCTGGATCTAAACACGGAGCCTGGGACTCGAGCACCATGTTGTATCTTTGTCATGGCAGCCCCAGACTGTCCTGTTCCTGTGAAGAGGACCACCTTCAACCCAGAGTCTTCACAAGGCTCTTTTCTCTTTTAAAAGGATTTCTACTATAAACCTAATGGGAGATACTTAACTCAGTGTGTCTAGCCAAAGCCGTGCTTGAAACTCACCATTTTCCCACTAATTTTGCTTTTGTTAATAGGTGTGAGGACCTATGTAGAAAGTGATAAGCCCTCTTACAACTTAAACTTCAAAGAAAATTTTACTGTTATGGTTCCCTAAATCTCCAAGTGATGTACCTGCAATTTAGGGCTCCATTTCCCTGTAATTCCCAGATATGTATTCACTGTGCAAATCAGGATTTGTGTTTCAGTTGATCATTCTGGTCCACGATAGTGGGCCTTTCTTTTCCTTCCTTTTGTTTTGATCATGCAGTACTATAGCACATGCTCAATAAATTATGCAAAGAATTTCTCCAGATGCAGAGCTTCTGTGACATTGTGTGTTATGGTTTCCTTGCTGCATTTTGACATTTTGTGAAATGTAATTGCTTCTGATGATGCCATCAGCCGGATCAGTCCAGAGCAGCAGTGGTATTCTCCTGCTGTGCTCAGCAGTGCCTTCTGGAAGGTTGTGAAGGGTGTTTGCTGTCCTGTTACCATGTTTATGTAATTCATTATCTCTTAACTACATCAGGGCTAATTACAAGTCATGAAGATGTTAGGACAGGATAATCTTTTAAGCATGCATTTAATTTCCAAGTAGATAAAGCAGAAACAAGTCTTTCCATCTTTTGAATGGTCTTCATAGTGGAGGATTCGAATGTCTTGGCTTCCTAATTTTTCCTGATCTATAGTTAGGGATGTTTTTATTATGTGTCATTGATACTCAATTATTATTCCAACCATGGTTTAGGATTGGTATGCCCAATTTTTAAGCAGGGATGGGATTTTTAGAATTGTTAAAGGATAAAAGGTACAGAGTAAAAGAAATGTTGTAAAGCTTGTGATGGGTAAGAGAGGGATGATGGTTCCAAAAACCTTTGAAGAGAAACACAGTTGGTCTGTGTCTCTGTCCATATGTCTGGGTTGGCGAAATGCTCCATTCCCAGTCAGGTTGAAGATCTGGAATAGATGGAAGAGTGCTATAAAAATCCAGGAAACAATTCTTTGGGATTTTCCTAAGATTGGAAAGGTGGTAGAATTCTTGTTACTAACAGTAAATACTGTATTTAAATATCCCCTATGTCTCTAAAAGCAGCTTCCATGTTAACTGCTTTTGAATTACAGTAAGAATATTAAAAACATCTACTGAATGGACACAAGTTAGGGCAAAAATCTGGGGTGGTTTCACAAGACAGACTACTTTTCCTCCCAGGCCTTACCTCCTATATTCTACCTACACCTAGCCTAGCAGCCCCAGAGAACAGGCCTCAGCTCTCCCAGACTTGTGGGGTTCATGTTTCCTAAAGCAGTGGTAGATGAACCAGAACATGGTGTATGATTATTCTCTTCCTTTTGGGCCAATACTTGGCAACTCAGTCAGGCCATGGATTCCTGGGTCTAGGTTATGGCTCTGTCTATAAAGAATTGGGTCTGGTAAAGTATAAGAGGCCATAATGGAATTTGTCTGTCTCTGCCAGATAGTCTGTTATTTGGGTTCAGATTCCCTTTCTTGAAATATCACTTGCATGTTTATACACCTGCATGCATTATTTATTTATTTATTTTTATGATTTTTTATTTTTTATAAACATATATTTTTATCCCCAGGGGTACAGGTCTGTGAATCACCAGGTTTACACACTTCACAGCACTCACCAAAGCACATACCCTCCCCAATGTCCATAATCCCACCCCCTTCTCCCAAACCCCCTCCCCCCAGCAACCCTCAGTTTGTTTTGTGAGATTAAGAGTCACTTATGGTTTGTCTCCCTCCCAATCCCATCTTGTTTCATTGATTCTTCTCCTACCCACTTAAGCCCCCATGTTGCATCACCACTTCCTCATATCAGGGAGATCGTATGAATGCATTTTGAATTTGAATATTTGGTATAAAAAAAATTGGAACATATGTGTATTATTCCCACTCCCCCAATTAATTCCAGTGTAGTTCTTTTCTTTTTTTTTTCTAAAGATTTTATTTATTTATTTGACAGAGAGAGAGAGAGATCATAAGTAGGCAGAGAGGCAGGCAGAGAGAGGGAAGCAGGCTCACCGCCTAGCAGAGAGCCCGATGCGGGGCTCGATCCAAGGACCCTGAGACCATGACCTGAGCCGAAAGGCAGAGGCTTAACCCACTGAGCCACCCAGGCGCCCCAGTTCTGATGGCTCTAAAATGCTATATGTGGAAAGTGGAAAATATTTTCACATAAAATATTGTGAAATAGATAAATATATTTTAAAAAGGACAAAAAGTAATACTGTAACATCTTACCTTTATAGAGCATTCAATTAATTAATTAATTAATATTTATGGGGAATTTATTGGCATTTATCTGGTTGCAGTGTTTGCAGTGTTTGTGTTTTTTAAATGATTTTTAAAATTATGTTATGTTAGTCACTATACAGGACATCATTTTTTTTGATATAATGTTCCATGATTCATTGTTTGCATATAACACCCAGTGTTTTAGAAACAAGATTATTCTCTAATACTCTTTCAATTCTGCTTTTATTACACGGTGATCTTGTGATTTAAAATGAGGAATGACAATGCTTAGGATTTGGCAGAGATAGTTGAGTTATACATAGATTTTTTTTTTAGACTGCTCATTTCTAATAAACAATCTGTAGCATTTTTATCTCATATTCTTTCATACACTTTAATGTATTCTAACACTTTAATTTTAAACTGTTTTCATTAACTGTTGCATTTATCACAAAGGTTTTACTAAAACATTCGATAAACTTTAGAATTTTGGATGAATTCAGTGAGTGCCTTTGTATTGTGTACCTCTTCTCCAGTGCATTCTGTTCCAATTGACGCAGAGGTACCATGATCCAGAATTGTTTGTATTTTTCCTTTTTTTTAAATGGTCTTACCATATATGTTTGTATCTCTAAAAATATACTTTGTAGCTTTCATGTTTTTGAAATCTGTATAAATCAAATAATTCTGTAAGTATTATTTCTGAAATAAGTTTTTTTTAACTCGCTCACCTTATGTTCCTGAGATTCATCTACATTTTTATTTTTAGCTATAGTTGATTACTTTTAATTGCTATAGATTATTTCATCATAGGATTATACCACTATATATGCATCATGCTATTGATAGAACTTTGGTTTTCCACTATTTTTCTACCACAAACAGTGCTGGCATGTACAATTTTTACATGCTTACTGGTGTCAATGTATAAGACTTTTTCTAGTTAATATTTCTAGGGTTGATATTTGTGAATCTTAGACACCATCAACATTATTGAATGAGTGAAAATTTTTTCTAAGGTCATTAGACAAATCTCATCAAGTATATGCAATCTCTTTGATCCATCTCTTTGCCAATATTTGATACTGTCAGACTTTTAAATTCTCACCAATCTGGTGGGTGTCTCTGGATTCTAACTTGTGTTTTCTATGAACACTAATGAGATTCAGCATATTTTCATACTGTACTATTGGCCACTCTGATTTCCTTTATGTGCAGTGCCTGTTTTAAGTCTTTTCCCACTTTTCTAATGGGTTGTTGTGATGGCCTGAATTGCTCTGAAAGAAAATCAGAAGAGGAAGAGGGGGAAACAGACTCCCCATTGAGCAGGAAACCTGATGTGGGACTCCATCTCAGGATCCAGAGATCATGACATGAGCCAAAGGCAGCCACTTAACTGACTGAGCCACCCAGGCACCCCTTTACCCAGTCTTTTGATTTGGGTGCCATGGAGCAGGTACATAGACATCATGGCAATGTGATTGCTTTGCCCTGAGAAGTATGTCATAAATTCTAAAATCTACCAACTTTTAATCTTATTAATGAACTCACATTTGTTAAGCCTGATCAAATACATAAAAACAGTAATAGAGAGCAGAAGGTATTTGGCACAGTGACAAATTCTTTCACTGGTTTTTAAGCCATGGGATTCATATCAACATTGTTGTTAACAGGTAACAGTGAGAATTGACATTTATGGACATCTATGGATGGTTATTGTGTGCCTGGGCTGTTTTGGGTGTTACCTGTGCCGCCTCTCTGATTCTTGCACCCACCACATTAGATCATTACTGTCATTGGCCTATTTCCCTGGTATGAAAATGGAGGTGAGTAGGGTTAAATACTGGACCCAAGGTCACTTAATAAGTGACAGAAACTTAATTTGAACTTTAGAGCCAACATTCTTAATCTCTACACTTGCATCTTTTGTAAAATAATCATCTTGGAAAAATTGGTGCTACAGAGAATTGTATTTTATCTTTTAGCTCTGAAATCATCAGATTTTTCCAGTCAGCTTACCATTTACTCCCAAGGTAGAAAGTGATGTAAACAGTGAATAAAAACCCAGATTTCCCTCTGAATTCTACATTCTCCATTCTTTAATTCATATTGTATTTGGTGTCTCTAGCCTAAAACTTGTCTCCCCGCCCCATCTTTGTTTTTAATTTGGTTTTCCTGACTGTAATTACTTATCTCTACTTTTGCTTCATACTTGATTTACTAATGTGTATTCAAAGAACACTGGATAGTTTCATTAGAAACGTAATAGCTGAGTTAATAAGAAACATGTTTTATATAATAAGTTAAAGATTTTCTTCATTTTATATTTTTAAATTATTTATTTCTTGGAATTAGAAGTCAAATTCTAAATATCCAAAAGAGTAGTGAGAGGAAAATGAGTACCTCTCTTGCTCCTTGTCCTCCAGCTACACTTTCCTCCCTAGAGAGCACCACTGAGACCGTGATATGGTTTGCATTGGGACACAGAAGAGAGAATTTACTACTTTGTGAAATACGTTTGTCTCTCTTGGATCTTTAGTTTTTTGGTTTTTTTTTTTTTTTTTTTGGCTGCTTTTGAATTATTACCTTCTACTTGTTTTAGTATTTTTACAAATCTCATGCACAGTAACAAGTGCAATAATGTTTCTTTTCAGAGTTTTAATTCATTGTCCGTGATCTGCAGTGTATTTTTGCTGAGTGCCTATCATTGCTTCATCATAAATCTTTTGAAAGGTGAGGAGACAACTTGCCTAACTGAAGTGCACTTATTGCTCTGTTATACTACTATAAGGTACATATTTTTTGGTAAAAAATTATAAAACCCTAACATCATAAAATTTTGAGAATTCTAAGATAATTAGTAAATATTACTGTATACTTTCTTATTAGTAGTGGGTGCTGTGGGATATGTATAAAAAGAGTCTTATGCCTAACATGAAGCATCAAAACTAAAGAATATAATTGCAAGTCTAATTTTTAAGCCTTAGAATTATTAAATATATTTAGTACTTATTTTGTATGTGGTAAAGCTTAAGCAAGGATACATTAGGATGTGGAACCGAGTCATTTTTTACTTAAGTTGAGCCAATGTCGGCAAAAATCAGTGGGCTTGATTCCTTTCAGATCTGGTTTATTTCAAACATATCTCTGGGCCCAGGAGTTGGATCATTAAATTTTCCTGTCTTCTAGGACTGGGAGTTTAAACTTTTAAACTTTCGGTTTGTGTACCTACTAAATTTTCACAAACTGCACATGCCCTCACATTTTTAAGTTGGTATCTCACATTTTTAAGCATGTTAAGAGCTTACAAGCTATGTTGTTTCCCATGTACTGTAAATGTCAATGAATTAAAAGAAAACTATCTTATCTTTTTGAAAGCATCCCCAATAAAATCTAAATGCCAGAGCAATTTGTTATCCATCAGTATCCATTTTTAAAAATACACAAATCAGAGGGATTTCCAGTTATGGCAAAGTGAAGAGTTTGGAGAAATCTCTCCACAACACACAGGTACAAAACTGCATAAAACTGTCAAAAACATCCCCCTCTGGGCTGTGCAAATGGAATGAAGGCAGGCAAAATACTGAGAAGCATTTATTACTGAGCTTCAGGTAATATTAGCAGGATATGTGCAGACTTCTTGCCTGGGAATACTCCCAGCCACGTTTCCATGTGTAGTTTTGCCAGCTTAGCAGAATAAAGATGGATGCAAAACAAACTAACCAAGAGCTTTGCTGCTAGAGGGAGCAAACAATTTCAGATGAGGAGCCACGTCACTGTCTAGTCAAATGAGCTTTTCAAATGCAGTGGAACCTTTTGAGAGTCCAGTGTCCTGTTCCTGTTTGAGGTGAGGTATGGACAGCCAGAAAATCAACAGCACGGTTCTGCAAATAAGAGTGTCAGAAAGGGCTGAGATAAGCTTTGCTCTCATGCCTGGTAGACTGAGAAACTACACACAAGCAAACAGGAAAAGGCAAGACAGACCTAAGAACTGACTTCAGTTCTGAACATGCTCCCAAACTTGTCTCACAGAAGATGGAAGGTGTATAGTTCAAGGTGGTTAGTCAGTCTCTGCCCTAGTCATTAGCTAACTTCAAAGGCATGCAGCCCCAGAAGCAACCTCTAGGAAATGAAGCCAAAAAATAAAAATAAGAACAGAAAAAGTGAGCAGAGACATCAGAGGTTATATCCTGCAGGGGAGACAGATTCCAAAGTTGAAGGCCAGGCAAGTTACAATAGCAACAACAAAACCCTCAAAAAAATAAAAATAAAAATAAAATAGAGCTCTTAATTTCTACAATATATCATCATCTGAGATGTCTAGATCTTTTCAACCACGACTTAAGAGCCATGCAATAAAACAGTGAAGTGTGACTCATGTTCAGGAAAAAAAAGGAAATAACACCAAAAATGCTCAAATATTGGATTTGTCAGACAAAACCTTCAAAGTAGTGCTTACAAATACGTTCTTAAGAGTTAAAGGAAACTATGACAGTAGCTCAACAAATAGGAAATATCATTAAAGAAGCAGAAGCTGGGAAAGGAATCAAAATCTTTGAGTTAAAAAGCCCCAATAAATGAAATGAAACAGTCCTGAGGTAACTTCAATAGCAGATTCAAAATGATAGAAGGAAGAAAGAATCAGTAAATTTGAAGATAGATCAACGGGGATTATTCATTCCAATGATCATGTGAAAAAGGATGTTGATAAAAATGAGAGGAGACTTGGGGACTTAATAAACTGATCTGCCAATGTATGTTTCATGGAAATTTCAGGAGAGGAGAAATAGAAAGGGGCAAGAAAATAATTAAAAATAATGGTTGAATGATGCCCAGATTTGATGAAAAGCATTCATCTACAGATCTATAAACACTGAACTTTAAAAAAAAAAAGAGAGATTCATACCAGATCCATATAGTCAAACTGTTGAAAATGTATCTAGAAGTCCAATGCGCTATCCATTGCGCTATGGAGCCTGTTGAAAATGTATCTAAAACTTACAGTATAACACCATAGTAATCAAGGCAGTGCAATACTGATATAAGAACAGATGTATCCAATTAAGGAATAGAATGGAGAATGTAAGAAAATCCCCAGACTACATATTTATGGTGAATTGATTTGTGACAGAGGTGCCACGTAATTTCAATTGGGAAAGGAGAGCATTTACAACAACTGTTGAGGCACAACTGGATAACCATATCTTTACCCTCCTTTCAAAAGAATCTAGATCCTTTGCCTTTGGAGACATATCTTTAAAGAAGTTGCTGTGGCCAATGTTGAAGAGGTTACTGCCTATGTTCTCCTCTAGGATTCTGATGGATTCCTGCCTCACATTGAGGTCTCTTATCCATTTCGAGTTTATCTTTGTGTATGGTGTAAGAGAAAGCTCGAGTTTCATTCTTCTACACATAGCTGTCCAATTTTCCCAGCACCATTTATTGAAGAGACTGTCTTTTTTCCTGATTTGTTGAAGATTATTTGACCATAGAGTTGAGGGTCCATATCTGGGCTCTCTAATCTGTTCCACTGGTCTATGTGTCTGTTTTTATGCCGGTACCATGCTGTCTTGGTGATCACAGCTTTGTATTCAAGCGTGAAATCAGGCAACGTGATGCCCCCAGCTTTGTTTTTCTTTTTCAACATTTCCTTAGCAATTCGGGGTCTCTTCTTATTCCATACAAATTTTAGGATTATTTGCTCCAACTCTTTGAAAAATGCCAGTGGAATTTTGATCAGAATGGCATTGAAAGTATAGATTGCTCTGGGCAGTATAGACATTTTAACAATGTTTATTTTTCCAATCCATGAGCATGGAATGGTCTTCCATCTTTTTGTGTCTTCCTCAGTTTCTTTCAGGAGTGTTCTGTAGTTCCTCGAGTACAGATTCTTTACCTCTTTGATTAGGTTTATTCCCAGGTAACTATGGTTCTTGGTGCTATAGTAAATGGAATCGGTTCGAAATTCCCTTTCTGTATTTTCATTGTTTATGTATGAGAAAGCAACTTATTTCTGTACATTGATTTCAAAAGCTTCTGCACAGTAAAGGAAAGAGTCAACAAAACAAAGAGGCAACCCACGGAATGAAGAATGAATAATATTCGCAAATGACACTACAGACAAAGGGCTAATATCCAGGATCTATAAAGAAATCCTCAAACTCAACACACACAAAGCAGATAATCATGTCAAAAAAAAAAATGGGCAGAAGACATGAACAGACACTTCTCCAAAGAAGATATACAAATGGCTAACAGACACATGAAAAAATGTTCATCGTTACTAACCATCAGGGAGATTCAAATCAAAACCACATTTAGATATCACTTTACACCAGTTAGAATGGCCAATATTAACAAGACAGTGAGCAACAAGTGTTGGAGAGGTGTGGAGAAAGGGGAACCCTCTTACACTGTTGGTGGGAATGCAAGCTGGTGCAGCCACTTTGGAAAACAGTGTGGAGATTGCTTAAGAAATTGAAAACAGAGCTTCCCTATGATCCTGCAATTGCACTACTGGGTATTTACCCCAAAGATACAGATGTAGTGAAAAGAAGGGCCATCTGTAGCCCAATGTTCATAGCAGCAATGGCCACGGTCACCAAACTGTGGGAAAGAACAAGATGCCCTTCAATGGATGAATGGCTAAGGAAGATGTGGTCCATATGTACTATGGAGTATTATGCCTCCATCAGAAAGGATGAATACCCAACTTTTTTTTTTAAAGATTTTATTTATTTATTTGACAGAGAGAGATCACAAGTAGGCAGAGAGGCAGGCAGAGAGAGAGAGGAGGAAGCAGGCTCCCCACTGAGCAGAGAGCCTGATGTGGGACTCGATCCCAGGACCCTGAGATCATGACCTGAGCCGAAGGCAGCAGCTTAACCCACTGAGCCACCCAGGCACCCAATACCCAACTTTTGTATCAACATGAATGGGACTGGAAGAGATTATGCTGAGTGAAATAAGTCAAGCAGAGAGAGCCAATTATCACATGGTTTTGCTTATTTGTGGAGCACAAGAAATAACATGGAGAGGGGCACCTGGGTGGCTCAGTGAATTAAAGCCTCTGCCTTCAGCTTGGTTCGTGGTTTTGGGGTCCAGGGATCGAGCCCCGTATGGGGCTTTCTGTTTGGTGGGAGACCTGCTTCCCCCCTCTCTCTGCCTGCCTCTCTGCCTACTTATGAATTTTATAAATAAAATCTTAAAAAAAAAAAAAAGAAATAACACTGAGGACATGGGGAGATGGAGAGGAGAAGGGAATTGGGGCAAATTAGAGGGGGAGATGAACCATGGAGACTATGGACTCTGAAAAACAATCTGAAGATTTTGGAGGGGAGGGGGTTGGGAGGTTGGGTGAGCCTGGTGGTGGTTATTATGGAGGGCATGTATTACATGGAACACTGGGTATAGTGCATAAACAATGAATTCTGGAACACTGAAAAGAAATTTTAAAAATAAATAAAAATTTAAAAAAAAAGAATCTAGATCCTTCTTTACTTTACTCCATATATAAAATTAACTCAATGAATCACAGTCCAAAATATAATAGGTAAAACTATATGTCTTGTACAAGAAATAGAAAATCTTTGTGACCTCAACTTGGCAAAAATTTCTTAGATATCGAAAGCATGATACATGAAAGAAAAATTTGATAAACTGGACTTCATCAGAATTAAAAACTTTGTTTTTTAAGCTTAAGAAAATGAAATCAGTAACTATTAAGAAAATGAAAGATAATCCAAAAACTGGGAAAAGATTTTGCATCTGTCTGATAAAGGACTCCAGATTATATAAAGAATTCCTATAACTCTCTAAGAGGACAAAAAATAAGTCCAATAAAAATGGGCCAAAGACTGTAGTAAACCAAGGAAAGAATATGATTGGCTAACAAACATGTGAATAGATGCTTAGCATCATTAGTCATTAGGGAAGTGCAAATTAGAACCACAGTGAGATGCTACTGTACATTTTCAGAATGGCTAAAATTTAAAAGTCTATCAATACCAAATTTTGGTGAGAATGTGGAGAAAGTCTTTTGCATCACTGGTAGGAATGTAAAGTTCTGCAGTCACTTTGGAAAATAGGCACAGTTTCTTAAGAAAATAAATGTAAGATGGGGTGGCTTACTAGGTTAAACATCTGTCTTTGGCTCAGGTCATGAACCCCAGGTCCTGGGATCAGACCATGTACAGCTCCCTGCTCAGCAGCGAGTCTGCCTCTCTCCCTTGCTCATGCTGTCTCTCTCTCAAATAAATAAATAAAATCTTTTTTAAAAAAAAGTGTACATTTTTCCTTCTGCCTCTCTCCTTCTGCCTCTCTCCCTTGCTCATGCTGTCTCTCTCTCAAATAAATAAAATCTTTTTTTTAAAAAAGTGTACATTTTTCATTCTACCCAACAATTCCATTCCCAGGTATCTACTGAAGAGAGATGAAAACATGTGTCTACATAAGACTTGCACACAAGTAACACAATAACAACATTATATGTTGTTCCCAGTAAAAACCTGTAAGTGAATCAAATACCCATCAACCAGAGAATGGATTCACAAAATATGGAATATCTATACCTTGGAGTACTAGTCAGCAATACCAGGGAATGCATCACTGAATATGCAACAGCATGGATGAAACTCAAAAGTATTATGCTAAGTGAAAGAAACCAGCTATGAAAGACACATAATAGATGATTCAAGCTCATATGAAATTACCAGAAAAGAAAAACTGTAGAGATAGAAAAGTCAATTGCTGCAGGATTTGGGGAAAATGGGACTGGATATTGATGGCATACCACACACAGGGACTTTTTGGGGGTGATGGAAGTATTTTAAAACTGGATTGTGAAAATATTTGCAGAATTGTTATAAATTTGCTAAAATTCCTCATATTGTTCATTTAAAATGGGAAAATTTTATGATATGTAAATTATAACCCAATAAAGCTTTACAGAAGAAATTGGGAGGATGTACAGATGAATAGATGGATGGATTTATGATAAAACAAGTACAATACAATGTTAATAGAAAGTCTTTGTGGTGAGTTTATGGATATTAACTACAAAATTATTTTAAAAACACACAGACTCTTTTCCTTCAACAATTCAAATTTTATATTTTCCCTTTTTCTCCTCAAACTTGTGTTTTCATTACACTTCCACTATAATATTTTATGATAACATAATGCTTCTAAAAATCAAATGGTGTTCATTGACTATCATATTTCTCTAAAATATGCATTGTATATACATTTCAAATTTTAAATTAACTATGACTGTAACCCATTAAATATTTAAAATGTTTCTGGACTTGGTTATGAATGCAAACATCCTAAATGTATTTATTATAAACACACTGAGACAATACACCTTCTTCCCCTAATGTTTTTTCCTTAGCTTATTGAAGTGTAACTGACAAAAATTGTTTTTATATTTGATATATATAACATGATGATGTGTTATATGTATACATTGTGAAATGATTACCACAATCAAGCTAATTAACACATATATCACCTTACACAATTACCATTTTTCCTTTTTTTTAAAATTTTTTATTTTTATAAACATATATTTTTATCCCCAGGGGTACAGGTCTGTGAATCACCAGGTTTACACACTTCACAGAACTCACCAAAGCACATACCCTCCCCAATGTCCATAATCCCACCCCCTTCTCCCAACCCCCCTCCCCCCAGCAACCCTCAGTTTGTTTTGTGAGATTAAGAGTCACTTATGGTTTGTCTCCCTCCCAATTCCATCTTGTTTCATTGATTCTTCTTCTACCCACTTAAGCCCCCATGTTGTATCACCACTTCCTCATATCAGGGAGATCATATGATAGTTGTCTTTCTCTGCTTGACTTATTTCGCTAAGCATGATACGCTCTAGTTCCATCCATGTTGTTGCAAATGGCAAGATTTCATTTCTTTTGATGGCTGCATAGTATTCCATTGTGTATATATACCACATCTTCTTGATCCATTCATCTGTTGATGGACATCTAGGTTCTTTCCATAGCTGGTGCAGCCACTCTGGAAAACAGCATGGAGGTTCCTCAAAATGTTGAAAATAGAACTGCCATATAACCCAGCAATTGCACTATTGGGTATTTACCCTAAAGATACAAACGTAGTGATCCAAAGGGGCACGTGCACCCGAATGTTTATAGCAGCAATGTCCACAATAGCCATTTTTCCTTTTGAAGTGAGAACATTTAAAATCTACTCTCAGCAAATTTCAAGTACACAATACAGTATTCCTAACTATAATCCCCACCCTGTACATTTAGATCTTCCAAACTTAATCATCTTATAACTGGAGGTTTGTACCCTTTGACCCGCCCCCCAGCCCCATTCTATTCTGCATTTCTATGAGCTTGACTTTTTGAGATTTCACATATTAAGTGAGATCATACAGTGTTTGTCTTTCTGCACAATGTGATATGCTTAGTATGTTTTCTATCTGTAACAAAATGAATGTCCTGAAAGTCATTCATTTTTCAGATTCTCTTCCATGTACTTTTTTTTTTTAAAGATTTATTTATTTACTTGTGAGAGAGAGAGCATGAGTGGGAGGGGCAGAGGGAGAGGGAGAGAGAGAATCTCAGGCAGACTCCCTGCTGAGTACAGAGCCCAGCTCAGGGCTCCATCTCACAATCCCTAGATCATGATCTGAGCCAAAACCAGAATCCCAGGCTTAACTGATGACACCATATTGGCACCCCTCCTTTTTGGCTTTTTCTCCAGAGAAGGCTAGAATATATTTAAGAGTGGCAGAGCCTTGAGAAAAGAGTATGAGATGAGCCAGTCCAGAGAGGGCAGCTTTGTTAAGTGGCTTTGAGAACGTTTTGCCAAGTGTGTACAGCAGCTCACCAGTTTTCTTGAGTGCCCTGAGGATTCCTCTATATGCTGCATCTACTCCATCTAACCTCTCTTATAGCTTAGAAACACACTGTCATTGGCAGTGTAGGGCGTGAGTTAGAAAAAAATCACCAAATCCTAGCTCAATGCATTTAAAATTTTTTTTCCCACTAGAACTTATGGGATAATATAGAACACTTCAGTAGGTTTGAGGGAATAGAAAAACAACTTTTTGAACTAAAAGACCGAACTCTATCTACCTTTGCCAAGGACATTTGAGGTCCAGGTTGATGGCAAACGTTGGATGTCATCACCACTTGGTTTCTCATTTGTTCCTGAATAAGAGTAGCCCCCAGGCTAATCGGCACACCACCGTGGAGGTGGAGTTGCTGGGTGACTCACAAGGGAGTCGCTGTGTCCCAACAGGCCTCCACACATTCCGCAGACCCTGGCCAGGCGGTGCCAGCTGCCTCTGGAGTAGCTCGGACTGGAAGCCAGGGAGCAGCCTGGCAGCTGCTTGATGAAAGAGCATTGTTCAGTGGAATCAGTGAGAACAGAAATCATCTATAAACTCTGTTTGCTTCCCTGAGGAGGGACAAAGAATGTTCATGCACAGCAGACCCGTGTGAGGCCCATCTTGCCTAGTCCACAGTTGTCAGGAAAACCTAGTTTGGGCTCATTCTGTGCTAGTGTTGGTCCTTCCCTTAGCAAAGTAACCATTTCATGCTTCTTCAAGGTAACTTTATTTGTGCTGTGAATGCCTATCTTTCTGGGCATGGTTTTATTCACATATATTTTAATATGATGCTGAGCCATTTGGATAGCCTTTTTTGCTTTTCATTGTGGTTTATGTATGTTTACAGATGTTATAAACCTGTCTGGAGTACCTGGGTGGCTTATTTGGTTAGGCATCTGACTCCTGGTTTCAGCTCAGGGCATGATTTCAGGTCAGGGGTTGCAAGACCCATGTTGGGCTCTGCTCATGGGGGAAGTCTGCTCGAAGATGCTCTCCCTCTGCCCCTCCCTACATCATTGTACATGCAAGCTACAGGGTGTGGGGAGGGGAGAAACAGAGAGAGGGAGAGAATCTTAAGCAGGCTCCATGCCCAGTGCGGGCTCAATCTTCTGACCCTGGGATCATGACCTGAGCTGAAATCAAGAGTCCCACACTTACTTGACTGAGCCACTCATGCTCCTCAAGGCATATTTTGATTTTAAAGCAAAGTTCTTAAAACAGAAATAGAACTAGAAGAATGTATCTAGTCATGATTGGTTCCATTGTTATCTGGGAGTTGAATTCTGAAAGAACAGCAGAGAATGGGGAAACAGGCTTAGCCGAGGATGGGGGGTTTCTCTGTTTTCTTTTCCATATTTGCCTCTTTCTTAGGCCATTTCTTTGTGAAATACCCCACCCCCAATTTTTTCAGATAATGTATTTTAAAAGTATTTTAAAAGATGGTACTGGCACAAAAACAGACACATAGATGAATGGAACAGAGTAGAGAGCCCAGATATGGACTCTCAAATCCATGGTCAATTAATCTTTGACAAAGCAGAAAAAATAACCCAAAGGAAAAAAAAAAGACAGTCTCTTCAATAAATGGTGCTGGGAAAATTGGACATCTATATACAGAAGAATGAAACTCGACCATTCTCTTACACCATACACAAAGATAAACTCAAAATGGATGAAAGACCTCAGTGTGAGACAGGAATCCATCAAAATCCTAGAGAAGAACATGGCAGAAATCTCTTCGACATCGGCCATGGCAACTTCTTTCAAGACATGTCTCCAAAGGCAAGGGAAACAAAAGTGAAAATGAATTTCTGGGACTTTATCAAGATCAAAAGCTTCTGCACAGCAAAAGAAACAGTCAACAAAACAAAGAGGCAACCCATGGAATGGGAGAAGATATTTGCAAATGACAGTAGAGACAAAGGGCTGATATCCAAGATCTATAAAGAACTCCTCAAACTCAACACCCAAAAGACAAATAAGTCAAAAAAGCAAACACTTGTCCAAAGAAGACATACAAATGGCCAACAGACACATGAAAAAATGTTCATCATCATTAGCCATTAGGGAAATTCAAATCAAAACCACATTGAGATACCACCTTATACCCATTAGAATGGCAAAATTGGCAACACAAGAAACAACAAATGTTGGGGAAGTTGTTGAGAAAGGGGAACCATCTTACACTGTTGGTGGGGATGCAAGTTGGTGCAGCCACTTTGGAAAACCGCGTGAATATTCCTCAAAAAATTAAAACTAGAACTACTTTATGACTCAGCAATTACACTACTATTTACCCCCCCCCCAAAAAAAAAACAGGTGTAGTGAAAAGAAAGGCTATATGCTCCCCAATGTTCATAGCAACAATGTCTAAAATAGCCAAACTGCAGAAGTAGCTGAGATGCCCTTCAACAGAAGAATGGATAAGGAAGATGTGGTCCATATACACAGTGGAATATTGCTCAGCCACCAGAAGGGATGAATATTGGAGGAGATTATGCTAAGTGAAATAAGCCAAGCAGAGAAAGTCAGTTATCGCATGATTTTACTTATTTGTGGAACATAAGGAATAGCATGGAGAACATTAGGGGAAGAAAGGAGAAATGAAGGAGGAGAAATTGGAGTGGAAGAGGAAGCATGAGAGACTATGGGATTCAGGAAACAAACCTAGGGCTTTAGAAGGGGGTGGGTGAGAGGATGGTCGAGCCTGGTGATGGGAATTAAGAAGGGCATGGATTGCATGGAGCACTGGGTGTTATATGCAAACAATCATGGAACACTACATCAAAAACTAATGATGTACTGTATGGTGACTGGCTTAACAACAACAAAAAAGATAGTCATTTGGGCGGTGCCTGGGCAGCTCAGTCAGTTAAGCATCTGATTCCTTATCTCAGCTTAGGTATTGATCTCGGGATTGTGAGTTCAAGCCCCATGCTGGGCTCCATGCTGGGTGTGGAACTCACTCTAAAAAAAAGAGATGGTAGTTGTACATAGAAACATGTTCTTATTTTTTACTTAACTCTGTAATGTGGAAATATTTTTCTTCCTTGCTTTTTTCTTTTCCACTTTCTTTCCTGCATCTTGTTAGTATGCCAAGTATTATTCCAAATATGGATTATCTTGTTTAATGTTTATACTGCTCTGTGAAGCTATTATTATTAGTCTTATAATTATTATTATTTCCCCCATTTTATAAAAAAGGAAAACAGTCTCAGAAAGGTTAAATGGATAGACCAAGGTCACTCAGTCAAAGAGGACTCAGATTCATTTGTATCTAGGGGTTAGGCTCCATAGCCTATGTTTTATGTTTTAAAAACCACTCTGTAAGATGGCATCCGTAAACTCTGAAACTTTTCTGAATTTGAAACATAGTTTTTGTTATATTGTGTAAAAAGATTCAGAAGCAGTGAACTCTTCCTGATTTTACTATTCTGCATTTATTCAGTATCTTTTCTTACTGATTTTTCTCCTACTAGAAAGAACTGGATCATGTGCATTTGGCAGAAAAAGCACTTTCTTTTATTCTCATGTTTATAAGAGAAATAAAATATCTCACTTTACTCAGAAGAAAACTAAGGTAATGTTTCATTGTGGCTTTGTGCCTATTTAAGATATGAATCTGATTCATATCAAACATCTTGGATGTGTCTTCTTTACAGACTATTTCTCCTTTTTTGCATCTCCCATAAAACAAGGTTTAAGAGAATATATTCCAGATTTGTGTTTTGACTCCTGTGGGTTTTTTTTTTTTTTCAAGAAAAGCATCTTTTCTTTGGAATTTATTGAACAAATCAAAGTTTTTAGGAGGACCTGCTGTTTTGGGTATGCTGTGGCTCTGATCGGAAAATTCTAATATACCCTGATTGTACATTATATCATAAATCTGGAAATATTGTAAGAAAAATGGTTTTAGAAAGAGTCTTTATCATGACATTCACAAACTTTACAGGGTCTTCTTGCAATTGTCTGCAAACATGGGTCTGGCTTCAGGGATCCAGGAGGTCCTGGAATTTTAATAGCTCAGCTTTGGTTGATCTTTAAAGTTACTTTCAGTGAAACTATTTATCTTGTGATTTTCATTGATTAAAATTAGCAGCTTCCTTTTTTTTTTTTTTTTGATTCCACATGGATTTATTGAGGCAATAAATTGCATTAGGTTTGTTGGGTACTTCTTTATACATATTTCTTCCTCCACTAGCTGTATTCATTCCTTCATTCATTTAATACATTTATACCATGCCATAGCAAAACCATGTCTCCTCAAACTAAATAAGATAACTCCACTATAAATTCATTCTGCAGTTCTCCATGGCAATTTTATCACTCTTTGCAAATTAAATGTTTGTATGACGTCTCCCTCACTGTTCTGGAAGCTACAGGAGGCCAGGATCTCTCAGGATTGGGCACACTTCCTCACGTAATAGGCTCTCCAAAAAAATCACCATTGAATGAATAGATCTTTGTGTCCCTTTGATAGTGCCTGGCACTTGAGATTCATTTTATATCTGTTGTAAATAAGTGATCACAATAGAGTGCTAGAGGGATAGAAAGAGAAGAAACACAACATAATCCCCATGTCAGGGGTCCCATACAGTTCAGCACAGAGCAAATAAGTACGAGACCCATAGCCCTCCTTGAGGTGCTGAAGGAAATGAAGAGAAGGACAAGGGAGAGTGGGCAGCAGGGAAAGAAGGCTTCTCAGCAGAGACCTGCCATGGGAAATGATCTGTGGGGAGAGAGAACATGTTAAGTCCTCTGGTGAGAAGGATCGGGGAGAAGGATAAGGACGACCCAGTGATGCAGAGGTCACTGCAAGAAGTCTGTAGAATTTTCTGAATTGTAGCAGTGTCTTTGCCTCTCTATTTGGGCATTAGAAACAAGTGATTTGCCTGATACCAGTGAGTAAAGAGCCATGGCCAGGTTAGGGGGCTCTTGGAAATTTGTCATGGGAAAAGTGGTTTTCAAAAAGGAGAAAGGGCAGCCCTGGGAGTTTGTAACAAGGCTCTAAAGTGTAGTCTTGAATCACAGGATGCCCCAGGAGGGTGAGACTCGTGTGGGGCACCAGGGTGAGATGCTAAAAGGAATGCGTAATAGCAGCTAACCAAGTTTTGTCCTAGAAGGACACAGGATATCCATGAGGCAAGCACCATCTATGTATCTCATGAACCTCATAAGGATAAAAATGAGGGTGGCTGAGGCAGTAGCCATGCCAGAGAAGGAGCCAGAGAAGTCATGGTGGAGGACCCCTTCAGGGTTGGGTCACCTGCATATGTGGTTGGTCTTGCACAGTGGCTGTAAACCCAGGACTTCCCAGCATACCCCCACCCCAAACATTCACTTTGTGTCTATTTGGGGTCATTTAGCCTTCTGCCCAGTAGTTGTTTCCCCCTAATCTCCCAGCATAATCTGCTTCATGAGACTCCAGATGGCCCCAGATCTAACTGTTCCATCCTCTCAAGGATGGGAATACTGATAGTTCCACAACAACTCCCAGTCACATGCTTTCTACAAGTAATAAAGTCCGTTTTTCTGCTAGCAGATTGTTATTTTCTCTCATCACTACTGTCCACCCCCACACCACATATTATAAATAAAGCCTGGTCTATAGGCTTCAGTTCTCTGTAAAACAAACAAACAAACAAAAAACTCACAACTTTTTGTCACTATTTTAAAAACAAGAATAACAACAAAACCTCATCAACTTAAAATAAGAAGGGGATTTGTAGAGTAAGAAAGCATAGCACAGAAACTAGAATTTACCAAAAATACCCTTAGAGAGTGTCATCAATAGTGTCAACAATAAAATCCTGGGAACTAGGAATCTGATTCTAGTCATTCATTTTTGATAGAAATAATTATTTTTATGGATGACCGTTCCCAAGTGTTTGACAATTCCTGGAGTCAGTGTTCCAGATGAAAGCATCTGTTCTGAACCTTGCTAAAGTACTTCCAGAATCACTTCTTCACATTCCCACATTTCAGTGAAGAAGCCAAAATGCAGCTAGAAGTAATTACTTCAGACTAAGCCCTGATGCTAATGGTGCTACCTCATTAGTGTTGTGGCTCAGTGAGGAGCCAGAGTGTATTTTTAATGAGTTTAGAATGGTAATAAAATTAAAGTGGAATTGTTGGGCAGAAGGAATATGTAATCCTATTATAGTAATGTCTCAACATAAAGGGAATAGTGATGAGATGGTAGGGGATTGTATTACTTTTGCACTTGTCTCTGCTTTTAATGTTCCTGGCTGCTTAGGATCTTGCCCTTTGGGAAATGCAAACACATCCCTCCCCATCGAAACCTCCCCCTTCTTGCAGGTGTCAGATCAGATTTTTAACTTCTCTGAGGTTTTCCTGACCACCAGAGGGACCTTTCTCTAAAAGCTCCTGGTGGTGTTGTTTGGGCACCAAAAAAGTTGTGTTTCATGCCTCAATTCTGTCTCCTTCTGTGGCAGTGCCACACATAAAACAAACTTGATAGGTTGATTTTATTTCTAAGAAACAGAGGGAAAGCATATGTAGAGAATAAGGACATTAAATTTTGTTCAATAGTTTTTGAGGAATTATTGCATATACAGAACTCTGAGAAATAAAAAAAAATCAAAACCTTTGCTCTTATCCAAAATGTTATTGAAAGTTAATAAATATGCAAATATATCAAACTTCCCAAATATATCAAGATTCCATCCAGAAGTATGTGAATATCTTTATAAACATCATATGAACTTTTTCTAATGTGAGCACCATCAATGAAGGATGGCCTTGAAAGACATAAAATTATTCATCCATCCATCCATCCATCCACCCACCCACCCACCCACCCATCTACCAATTTAGAAGCATTAAGTAAGTGCTAGGTGTTGGAACACAGAAGTAAAAAAAAAAAACTGTTATGGTGAATTCCTGCCCTCTCATGGAGATCCTGCGTCTCTAAATGTAGGATGACAGAAATGAAGTTAGAACCAAATCATGAAGGACTGTGTGTGCCATGTTAAGGCATTTGAATTTTATTTTGAATTCTGTGGGAGAAATGATAAAGATGTTAAGCAAGGAAATGAGAATAATGTATGTTCTAGAAAGATGTTTCTAGGAGCATGTGAGGTAATAGCAGAGTGGAGTTGTGGCAAAGCAAGTTTGAATATAGAAAGATGAGAAAAAAGACCATCAAATATTTAAGATCCTCTCTCCAAACTCTCTTTAAGAATAGGTATCTCAGCTACCAATAGGAGAGCTGGAAATATTTCTGGCTGAAAACTGTACCAGCTTAAAGATTTTATTTATTTATTTGTTAGAGAGAGAGAGACAGAGACAGAGGAAGTGTGAGCAGGGGAAGGAGCAGGGGGAAGGGAGATGGAGAAAGAAGGAATCTCAAGCAGACTCCTAGCTGAGCACCAAACCTGGTATGGGGCTCAATCACAACCCTGAGATCCTGACCTGAGCCAAAACCAAAAGTTGAATGTTTAATGGATTGAGTCACCCAGGCACTCCAAAACTGTACCAGTTTAAAACCTTTATGAGCATGCACACCAAAGATGAATTAAAACAACTAGGGACTTTTTGGGTTTTTTTTTTTTTAAGATTTTATTTATTTATTTGACAGAGAGAGATCACAAGTAGGTAGAGAGGCAGGCAGAGAGAGAGAGGAGGAGGAAACAGGCTCCCTGCCGAGCAGAGAGCCCGATGCGGGACTCGATCCCAGGAACCTGAGATCATGACCTGAGCCGAAGGCAGGGGCTTAACCCACTGAGCCACCCAGGCGCCCGACTTTTTGGGTTTTGAAAAAGAATTAATATTCAAAGCAAAATGTGGTTATAAGGGGCACCTGGGTGGCTCAGTGGGTTAAGCCTCTGCTTTCGGCTCAGGTCATGGTCTCAGGGTCCTGGGATCGAGCCCTGCATCGGGCTCTCTGCTTGGCAGGGAGCCTGCTTCCTCCTCTCTCTCTCTGCCTACTTGTGATCTCTGTCTGTCAAATAAATAAATAAAATATTTTTAAAAAAATGTGGTTATAGTTTTATGCATTTTTATTAAACTTATGTGTAACAAGAAGATATATTTACTTAATTTGTTGGATTAAACATGAAGCTTTAAAAAGTAAAGTGGCATTTAAAAAAAGGGAGTTGAAAATATTTTATGGTTTAATAGAACTGTTTTGTTCTCTCATAGAGGATTTTATTAGTTAGACACACTAAAATTCTCTTTGTTTCCCTCATCTTTGTTGTGTTCTCTCCAAAGAGCTGAATGACCTATTTTTATATAAAAGAATGTGTAAAAAAAATTTCTAAAATTCCATGAAGGGAGTAAAATTTTGTCTAGACATGTGAAGGGAAGAATTTCACATAGACTCCTTAGCTGACAAACCAGAGAAATTCAGAGATCTTGTTCTGTACAGCTGTTACCAACCCTACTGTCAAATGTGGTTAAAAGAAAATAATCTCTTGGTCTAGATCTGATTCCTTCATCTCCTCCCACTCCTACCTTGGAACAAAACAAATACCTTGAGCATCTAGTGGGGTCCATAATTAAAGATTCTACTGTGCACATAAATTTAGCTTGTCCTTTCCAGTCTTGATGGCAGATTTATAACCCATACTATCAAAAAGTCAAAATTCTGTTGCCTGTTAGTCCTAATAAAGCAGCAGGAGTTTCCTGAAAGGAATGCTGATGAGCCTAATTGTTCACAGCTAGAAGGTGAAGGATTGGCTTCATCAATGAAATTTAACCTTCTCCTTCCCCATTTCCCTCTTGACTTTACAGATAGGAGTTGGGTTCCAAGAATGCATGAAAGATGCTCAGATTTTCATTAGTAGTGATCATCTGTTCATATTTTGGCAAGACTATGAGATATTGATTTGGATTTGATGGTATAGTGATGGTTAATACCAGAAGTCTGTACAAAAGTGTTGATGTCTGAAACAAAAAATTTCAGTGCTGAAGTATGACTGTTTTGGGGGTCGACCAAATGAGATACTGGAAAGGTCTCTTGTTGGCTTTCTTATGAAGTTTTGTATAAAACAGAATGAAGAGGCAGTTTATTTATAAATGTTTCTCTAATAAATATAATATGCAGATCATTGTAGAGATACATTCTTTGCAGACCAAATCCCTTACCAATATTAGAGAAGTCTTCACAATCCACTTTTGCTGTCATTCACAAATACTTCTGAATATCTATTGGGAAAGGTTGTCATAATAGACACTGGTTATACAAAGAGAGGCTTATAATAGAAATCTAGGTACGCAGGACATGTTTATGTGAAAGTAGAAGGTATATCAAAGTGGATGCTATGCCAAGTGCTTAAAGACTAGAGAAAAAAGGAGAACCCATAGTAGAATTGAAGGAGATGACAGAGTAGTGAGATGTATAGTATAAGGTCAGGAAAGCAAAGAATGGGAATTTCAGGAAGGAGATGACCAGCACTATTTATTATTATTAGAAAGTTCATGAGACTGAGGACTAAAAATAAGTAAGGAAATTACATTTAGCTATTTATTTGAAGGTCATCAGTGACAAGAATGTGCAGTTTCAGTTGAATGGGAATGATGAATAGGAAAATGTAAGCATAACCTGACATGGGACAAATTCAACATTAGAATTATTGTGAGTAAAAGGGTACTAGCAAATTGAATCCAACCACATATACAAAGATAATACATTATCATGATTTAGTGGGGTTCATCTCAACAGTGGAGGTCTTGGTTAGTAAATGATACATACATACACATGAACAAATGCACATACATGTAGTTGGTTTACCTACTAATTACCATGTTAACATAAAAGATAAAAAATAAAGAAAATACTTATAAGATCATCTTAAATATTCAGTATCACTCCAATTAAAAGTCCACCAAGCATGTTTAAAAAAATTTCTTTTTAACTTTTGTTTAAAAATTTTCTTTTAAATTTTATAATGCAGGGGCACTGGAGTGGCTCAGATGGTTAGGCATCTGTCTTTGGCTCGGGTCATGATCTCCAGGTCCTGAGATGGGGCCCCATCTCTGGCTCTCGGCTCAGTGGGGAGTCTGTTTCTCCTGCTCCCTCTGCCTCTCCCCCTGCTTGTGCTCTCTCTTTCCATCTCTGTCTCTGTATCTCTCTCAAATGAATAAATAAAAAATCATTAAAAAAATTTATAATGCAAATTTTGGGAATTCAAAAACTTTGAAGAATTGGAATAATTTTAATGAGAAGGAAAGGTTGGAGAACTTATACTATGTGATCTCACAACTCATTATATGGATCTGGTAATCATACAGTGTGATTTTGGCCTATGACATACATGTAGACCAATACAAAAAAATGAAGTTCAGAAACAAGACGCATACATGATTTGGCAATTGATAAAACAGGGTAATTTCAGGAGGGAAAAGATAGATTTGTCAATAGTGTTGGGAGAATTGAGTATCCTTATCTAAGACCTTCAACCCTTCCCTCATACCATATTCAGAAATTAATTCTAAGTGGATCATAAAAATATAAAAGCAAAATCTATAAAGATTTTTTTTTAAGATTTTATTTATTTATTTTATTTGACAGACAGAGATCACAGGTAGGCAGAGAGGCAGGCAGAGAGAGAGAGAGGAGGAAGCAGGCTCCCTGCTGAGCAGAGAGCCCGATGTGGGGCTTGATCCCAGGACCCCGGGACCATGACCTGAGCCGAAGGCAGAAGCTTTAACCCACTGAGCCACCCAGGCGCCCTGCAAAATCTATAAAGATTTTAAGAGAAACAAAGATTAACATCTTTGTGAACTTAGGGTAGGTAAATATTTCTTTCTTTCTTTTTTTTTTTTTAAAGATTTAATTTATTTATTTAACAGAGAGAGAGAGAGATTACAAGTAGGCAGAGCAGCAGGCAGAGGGGGAGGAAGCAGGCTCTTTGCCAAGCAGAGAGCCCAATTCAGGGCTCAATCCCAGGACCCTGAGATCATGACCTGAGCCAAAGGCAGAGGCTTAACCCACTGAGCCACCCAGGGGCCCTGCGCCACCTGCCATAAAGATTTCTTAAGTAGGAGAAATAAAGCACTAACCATAAAAAGAAAAACTGATAAGTTGCTTTTCATCAAGGTATAAAATATCATTAAGTAAAGATGAAAGCAAGGCTCAGACTGGAAGAAAATACTGATGTACATACATTTGAGGTAGGGCTTGTATTCAAAATATGTAAGGAAAGCTTATAACATAGTAAGAAGCCAAACCACCAAACTGACCAAATGGGGATAAGACTTGAACAGGCATTTCACAAAACTAGGAGTGTAACAAACACATAGTAGATGTGTTTACAAATTAATGTGTTACAAATTAAAACCACAGTGAAAACACTATTCACCCACTAGAGTTGTCAAAATTAAAGACCCAATACCAAGTGTAAGGATGTGAGGCAACTGGAACTCATATATTTTTGGCAAAGTGCAAAATAGTATAACTATTGGAAAAATATTTGGTAGTTTTTTGTTTGGTTGTTTTTTTGTTATTAACATACAATGTATTATTTGCTTCAGGGGTACAGGTGTGTGAATCATCAGTCTTACACAATTCACAGCACTCATCATAGCACATGCCTCCCCAGTGTCCATAACACAGCCACCCTATCCCTCACCCTCCATCCCCCAGCAACCCTCAGTTTATTTCCTGAGATTAAGAGTCTCTTATGGTCTTTCTCCCTCCTAATCCCATCTTATTTCATTTTTTCCTTCCCTGCCTCCCACGTCCCCCCACCCTGCCTCTCAAGCTGCACCAGCTTGCATTCCCACCAACAGTGTAGGAGGGTTCCCCTTTTTCCACATACTCATCAAATCCTGTTGTTTCCTCATTCTGTTGTTTCCTCACTTGTTCAGTGTAACCATTCTGACTGGTGTGAGGTGGTATCTCGTGGTGGTTTTGATTTGTATTTCCCTGATACCGAGTGATGTTGAGCACTTTTTCATGTGTCTGCTGGCCATTTGGGTGTCTTCTTTGCCGAAATGTTCATGTCTTCTGCCCATTTCTTGACTGGATTGTTTGTTCTTTGGGTATTGAATTTGATAAGTTCTTTATAGATTTTAGATACTAGCCCTTTATCTGATATTTCGTTTGCAAATATCTTCTCCCATTCTGTCAGTTGTCTTTTGGTGGTGTTGACTGTTTCTTTTGCTGTGCAAAAGCTTTTTATCTTGATGAAGTCCCAATAGTTCATTTTTGCCCTTGTTTCCCTTGCCTTTGGTGATGTTTCTAGGAAGAAGTTGCTGCGACTGAGGTCACTTGGGTTGCTGCCTGTGTATTTGGTAGTTTTTAATAAAGTTAAACATGTGATCTCCCTGATATGAAGAAGTGGAGATGAATCATGGGGAGTTTGGGAGGTAAGAAAAGAAGAAATGAAACAAGGTGGGATCGGGAGGGAGACAAACCATAAGACTCTTAATGTCACAAAACAAACTGAGGGTGGCTGGAGGGAGGGGGGTAGGAAGAGAGTGGTGGGGTTATGGATATTGGGGAGGGTATGTGATATGGTGAGTGCTGTGAAGTGTGTAAACCTGGGGATTCACAGACCTGTACCCCTGGGGCTAATAATACATTATATGTTTATAAAAAAGTTTTAAAATTTTTTAAAAAGTTAAACATATACTTAGTGTAAGACTCAGCAATGCCACCCTGTGGGTTTTTACCCAAGAGAAATAAAAACTCATGTTTATAAAAGATTTGTACATGAATACTTATGGAAGATTCATTCGTAATACCCAAAATGGAGACAACTTAAATGTCCATCAACAAGTGAGTGTATAGGGTCACCTGGGTGACTAAGTCAGTTAAGCATCCGACTCTTGATTTCAGCTCAGGTAATGATTGCAGGTTTGTGAGATCGAACCCTGCATTGGGCTCCCTGCTGAGCACAGAGCCTGCTTAAAATTCTCTCTTTCCTCCCCTGCCCCTCCCCTGCTTGCACTCTGTCTCTCTCCAAAAAAAAAAAAAAAAAAAAAAAAGTCATTTAACACGTGAATGTATAAACAAATTGTGGCATATCCACGTCAAACAAAAAGCTATGAATTACTGATAGCTATAACAAAAATAATTCATCTTTAAACATAGTGCTGAATGAAAGAAATGAGTCCCAAAAGAGCATATGCTATCTGAATTTCTAGAATAATCAAACTTAACCTGTTTGACTGTGGAGCGCAGATCTGTGGTTGTCATGTGCAAGGGAGGATGGAAGATTACTGAATAGAGGCACAAAAGAAATTTTAAGAGAGATGAAAATGTATAAATCTGTCATATTTATCTAAGTGTATGCATAAAATGTGTACATTTTATTTGATGTTATTATACCCAGTAAAGTTGATTCAAAAGGTAAAAAACATGATATATGTCCAAATTTTAGGGTTTGGTTTTCTTTTGTCTTTAATAAAATGGGATTAATATTACAGGTAGCTCAGTGTCCAATATAGCAGGATATAATATAATTAAAAACTAATAATAGAATTCTATTCATTGATGATATATGTTGTATTTGAGTTTGGTGCTTTTTAAAAATTTTTATTTTTAAAAAAATATTTTATTTATTTATTTGAGAGGGAGAGAATGAGAGAGAGAGAGAGTTTGTGAGGAGAGAGGTCAGTGGGAGAAGCAGATCCCCGCCAAGCAAGGAGTCCAATGTGGGACTTGATCCCAGGACTCCAGGATCATGACCTGAGCAGAAGGCAGTCATCCAACCAACTGAGCCACCCAGGCGTCGAGTTCAGCTTTTAAAATATAACCCTCCCCTGTAAGTAACGAAGCAGCTTTTTGGTTCACTAAATAAGATCTTAAAAACCTGATAGATTGTACATACTAGTGTCTTCCAAATAGTCTTAGAAGTCATTAAAATCTTGTTCTTTCCATCTCTTCATTTTTTTCTTATTATTTTTAAAAAGGGAAGTATAAAAAGTATGTTACATTGGCTGATTTCAATCTGATGAAAGAATTTGTCTGACAGTCATGAAGTAAGGTGAGAAAATTCGAGTTCTTCTATTTTCAGAAAAGGAAAATAGTATTTGTTTTCCACTATAGAAACACTTGCATCTTGTACATCTTTTTTTTTAATACAAAATGGATGAGTTATGGATCCCAGAGACATGTTCAAGGCAAGATGAAGGATGTGTTGCTGATTTTTATTTTGGATTTTGTTAGTCTTTATTGCTTTATTCTTTTGCATTGTACCAACTTGCGAGAGAATGGCCATTTACTCTCCTGTGTAAATGTCTAGGATCTATAACTTTATGCATGTGTTTAGGTTTTGGTCAAAAAATATATCTTTAAAGATTACAATTTAAAATATGATTATGGATATTAGTCAGATTTTTAAAAGGGTAGGAATGGAATTTTTCTTTTATAAGTCAGTTGGGTGAGTTAAATGCTTACTTTGCAAAGCCCTGTGTGGGGAACGCAGGGCAGACACACATAAATCAGGCACTCACTGGTCCAACATACTTAGAGAAACTAAATGACTTTCTCATTTGAACATTAATTTACACATGGTTGGATGACTGGAAATATGGCAATAGCATGATAGTGTATCAGTGAGAAAATGAAATAGGCTGCAAATAAAACGGAAGCATTTGATTAAACAAGTCTCTGTGAAGGTCATTAGCAGTATGAAGCTCTCTAGTCCATATGTGTTGAGCAGGAGTAGAGTCAGGGCACCTGCGTGTGCATGAGAATGAGTTGTGGGCGCAGAGCCCATGACTGGTTGTGTGGAGGACACTTTTGTTAATCAGTACAGTGGCTTCCCTTCACTGAATGGATGCAGGCTCCAACCCAAGACAATTAGGCTTCTGCCCCAATTGTCACCTCAGTGCAGCATTGTTGTACTACTACTGCACTGGAGTGGTCTGAC
This sequence comes from Mustela lutreola, assembly GCF_030435805.1. Taxonomy (NCBI): domain Eukaryota; kingdom Metazoa; phylum Chordata; class Mammalia; order Carnivora; family Mustelidae; genus Mustela; species Mustela lutreola. The sequence goes on along the minus strand of NC_081297.1, from coordinate 86,225,653 downwards.
CTCAGTATCCAAGCTGAATCAACAAGGGCAATGTTGTTGAAAGTCAAATTAGACTTTTATCTTTTAGGACAATACTGTATTACATTTTCCTTTTCCTTCCAGGAAGGAAGAGATTGACAGACTTTTTGGTTGTCCTGTTTCTGTACTTATTCAAGCTGAACCCCTTCATTCCTTGGTGGAGAGAGACAATTGTTTCCTATATATGTGTGGCCACAGAGGGTATAGACCATAGTGTTTTAGTGTTTTCAATGGACTTCTGGTGGCTCTTTCAATAATGGCTACTTTGTGTATTTGCTGGGCATTGTTTTGAGCCACTTACATACTTGATCTCACTGAAAGCCTTTCAATAACACTCTAAGACCAAAATTATGATGACCACTTTCCTGCTGTGGCCTCTGAGACCCAGTGAGCTTCAACTGCTTGCCCCGTCTCCTGGTGGGTCAAGATGCAAATGGGTCTACCTCTCTCCCTGGGCTGTGCTGGGTTGGCCACACTCAGATGTCATTCCGAAAGAAGGAAGCCTAGTTTTGAGAGCTGAGAATGAAGGGAATTACTAGAGATCACTCTAGAAACAGAGGCCCAGAAGGTTTTTCGGAAAGTCCAGGAACTTGCCCAGAGTCACAGAGCTAAAACTGAAGAATTTGCCCCAGGGAAAGGGGTCTTGATTATAGCATTTTAAGAATCAGAACAATAGCTGCCATCAGCAAGCCCAACTAGTGAATAGCTTGGGCCAGTCTGTAGTTACTATGGAGGGGCCACAAGGAGGCAGATCAGTAACAAAACCTTGGGTTTGTGGAGTCATCTGAGCCCCAAGAACACCCCTGGTCGGTCGGTCATTCACTTGCTGTGTGTCTTGGGGCTGTGTGGCTGCCTCCATATTCCATTCAGTCTGGAAAATGGAGATGATGATGCCAGTAATAGCTTCCTACCTGGTTAGATAGAGATTTGTGGGGCCATCAATATATAATCACTATTATTATTTGTAGTATGTATAATACAGGAACCCAGAGGCAATGTCTGAATAATGATGAAAAAAATCCAAAAAGAACAAATGAAAACCTAGTTTTGATAAAGACAGAAAGAGGTTTGGGAGATAAATTTGGTTTCTGTTTGGTTATTTTTGCCTCTGTGTTTGTTTTTTTGTGTCTCCTCCCTGTTGGCTGCGTGACTATGTAGTACCATTGCCTCCCTACCCAGACTACCTAAGGACTGGGATGCTGTGGACGGATAGCCATCATAGATGTAGGTCATTACAGCTGAACAAATTGGGAGTATTTTTTAATTGATTTCTGTTTACACATTGGAAATATAATTTTATTTGATTAAAAATATTAAATTAGAAGCAAATAGGCATACAGATTGCATGGTAGAACACAGCAGAATTGCTTGTTTCTTTAGCAATTTGCCAATGTAAACTACTTTTCTAGGTCTTAAATATAGATTGTCGGGTCTATGGAGAAATTAGGAGATGGTTTCAAAAGTTACAAAACTGAAAGAAACATATTTCATTTTTATATAAACCATGGTTATGATGCATATGTTACTTCTATTATATTGATAGACATATTAATCAAACTTTAAAATCCCGACGTGAATAACATTTGTATGTATATCTTGAATACTCTGTGCTAGGGTCAATGTGGTTCTCGTTTCTACTCTAAAATCTTATTTATGGCTTTCCCCTATGGAGCTAGCTTTCTGTGTGAGTGAAAATTCAAAATAAAAAATAAAATACAATACACATCAAATATTCCAGAAGTGAAGAGTTAAAAAAAAGAATCCACAGGCTGTTTTTAATATGACACAGACCTTTGTCCTCAAGGTAGAAATAATCAGAGTTCTGACTGTATATCTAAGAGCTCTTTGTCCAGGTCACTCTGTTCTGTGTTCCTTTTGCTCTCTGGCCACGGTGACCTGCTGGGGTTCCCAATCTGGGAAACGTTGATGCTCCATACTGCACCGGATAGTGCAGTAGGATAGTGAGATGGGGCAGTCATTTCTATCTCTCACAGGTCACTGGCCTTCATTGCCTGATGTTTGTGTGAGGTTTTGGTTCTGTTTGCTTTATTTTGTTTGTTTGGGAGGAAAAATGAATTTCAGAGGTGTCTGGCAAGATTGTATAGATCATCGCTTATTCCCTACTTTCTAGCCCCATCTGCAATGGTAGTTAAAATCCTCATGCCTTAAATGTAAAGCCACATTGAGCCTGGGAGGTGGTTGTGACCTGTTCTTTGGATGAGTTTGCTTGGACTAAGAAAAAGTTTATTGTCTCATATCAACAGTATTTGCACACTTTCAATTGTGCTGTGTTTTATTAGGGCCACCTACTCTGCTGAAAGGCTTTGACCACAAATGTAAGGTGATCTATTGAGAAGGAGCTGTGGTCTGTCAGAAGCTGAGGTTGCAGAATGTCTTTTTTGGTCCCCATGTGAACTCAGCTCAAGAAACTCGTGTGCTTTAATTATTTTAAACTCTATTTTGAAATTAGTTTAGATTTAGAGACAAATTGCAGAAATCATATTAACTAGGAAACTAATGTCAATACAATATTATTAAGTAATCTATAGATCTTATTCAAAACCTGCCAGTCTTACATTAATGTCCTTTTTCTTTCTTTTTTTTTTTAATGTCCTTTTTCTGGTTCAAGATGTACTTTAGAATCCCACATCAAAACACACTCATCCTATGTGTACATTTTAATAAGTTTTGATAATTTTTAAAAAAAGATTTTATTTATTTGACAGAGAGAGAGTAGGCAGAGAGGCAGGCAGAAAAAGAGGAGGAAGCAGGCTCCCTGCAGAGCAGAGAACCCGATGCGGGGCTCTAACCCAGGACACTGGGATCATGACCCGATCTGAAGGCAGAGGCTTTAACCCACTGAGCCACCCAGGTGCCCCATGTTTTGACAAATTTATGTGTCATGTAGCTACTATCAAAATTAACATAGAGAACATTTTCCCAGTTCTCAGAAGAATCCCTTAAGTTCCCAACACCCCACAAAGTTCATAGTGTTCCTTCCTAGTCCATCTCCCTCACTTGCATCCCTGGCAACTACTGATCTGTGTTCCATCACCATAGATGCGATTGTTCTATTCTGGTGTTTCAAGTAGATGGAATTATCTAGTATATATTCTTCTGCCTCTGGCTTTTTGAGTCCAGTGTAATTGCTAGAAAATTCATTTAGCTGTTGTATCTGTAGTTATTTTTTTATTGCTGAGTTTGAATATACCTCAAAATTTATTTGTTCAGGGGCGCCTGGGTGGCTCAGTGGATTAAGCCGCTGCCTTCGGCTCAGGTCATGATCTCAGTGTCCTGGGATCGAGCCCCGCATTGGGCTCTCTGCTCAGCGAGGAGCCTGTTTCTCCCTCTGTCTCTGCCTGCTTCTCTGTCTACTTGTGATCTCTCTCTCTGTCAAATAAATAAAATCTTAAAAAAAAAATTTATTTGTTCACCTGCTAATAAATGTTTGGGTTGCTCCTGTTAGGGTCCATGATCAAAGGAATGAGACTGATACAAAGCGAAGGTCAAGCAAAACTTTATTTCACGCCAAGCATCAAGAATCACACTGACTGGTCAGGGTTGTCTTACGAAAAGGCGACGAAGATGATCCCGACAAGGTCACTCCCGAGAAGGCCGCTCCGGACGAGGTTGCTCTAGATGAGGCTGCTCCACCTCCATAATCAGAGCGGCTCCCAAGAAGAGGCCACTCCGGACAAGGCCACTCCCAGGATGAGGCCGCTGCTCGATGAGGTTGCTCCCCAGACAAGGCCGCTCCCAAGAAGAGGCCATTCTGGACAAGACCACTTCCCGGACGAGGCCGCTCCCAACGATGAAGAGGCAATGATGACAGCGACGATGACAAGGAGGACAACCTGGATGACATAGACTCTGCTCCCCACGATGCCACTCTGACAAGGCTGCCGTCCAGAGGAGGCCACCACTGTGGACAAGGCTGCTTGTGGCTCGGGGTGGCAAGGCATTTTGTGGCGAGGCTGCTGGCGGCTAGGTGCTGTGGCGTCTCAGACCGCTGGCATCTAGGGGCTGCAGGCGTCGGGACCGCTGACCGCTGGACCTCTGGACCGCTGGACCACTGGTGTCTTGGGAACGCTGGCATCTAGGGGCTGCAGGCGTTGAGACCACTGACCGCTGGACCGCTGGTGTCTCAGACCGCTGGTGGTGAGGGCCCACTGGTAGCGCAACTGCCGGAGGCTGCAGCTCAGGGCTGCTGAAGGCGGGACTGCCGGAGGCAGGACCACAGGCGGCTGGAGATTGCAGATGGCTCCAGGCCGCTGGAGGCAGGGCCGATGGAGGTGGGACCGCTGATGGCGGTTATAGCTCTTACAAGAGCTGTTTACAGCTCCTTCACTCCACTGACTCTTCCGCTCCCATGGACTCTTCCTTCTGCTCCTGCCACAGCTCTCCTGCTCCCCTGACAGCCTCGCACACCATCCTTTATGCGGTTGGTTGAGCCCCGCCCCTACACAGGTGGCCAATCGGATCTCAATTCACCCTAGTAGATATATGCGCACCCCACCAATTGGATGTCTCCACCCAGCCTGCCCCGCCCCTGCATCCAGGGTCCACAAGCAAGTTCCTCTGGGAGGGGCAGGCCCTTACAGCTCCTAGATTTGAGGTTATCTAGAGGAGAAATCATAAAATATCCTGATGCAGAGCATTCTCTTAAAAGCTACGTTGGTGAAATTGGTTTGGGCTTAAGGCTTAAATGAGGTTTCTTCTTCCCCCTGCCTTAAACCTAAGATGTCTGGGATCCTAGATCTGGCTTCAGACACAAAACTGGGATAAAGAGAAAGAGAAACTGTATTGAGAGTGTGGGCTCAGAAGCAGCCTGCACAGGTTCAAGCCTCAGCTCAGCTAATTACATGGGACATGTGACCCTTGGCCAATTAACTCACTTCTCTGGGCCTCACTTTTCTCTTCTATAAAAGAAGGATAACAATAGCACCTCCCTCCTAAGGTTGCTATGAGGATTAAAAGGTTAATACTGTCTTCAGAATAGTACCTGGCCTCAGTATGCATTCAGTAAATTTTATATATTGTTATTAAAATGTTCAACATGTACATTTCATTCAGGTTCTCCTGGTTGTTTCTGGCAGTCAGATTCACAGATACGTTTTCTATCTTTTCCATTACCTCTGAGTCCACCACAGGACTGGACAGATAGTAGCTTCTCCATATTTGTTTTTCACACAGAATATCGATATCTGAATTGTTCATCATTTTTGTAGTGATAGAAGTTATAGTTGTTCTTTTGTCAGTTTCCCAAATTGAGCAGCAATATCCTGTTATCCTGGGTTATCATTCTTTCTATCATATATTATTGATTTATTTGTATCTCTGGGAATAGTATTTTCAGTTCAAGTATCCTCCTGGAAAGGCGAAGACAGAGATTTTACTGAGGATGATATGAGAGGTAGTAGAGCGTCAGTGGTTAAAGCCATGGGCTCTTGTTGAGCATGGCCTAGGTTTAAATCTGACTTTACTTACTAGCTGTGGGAACTTGGGCAAATCACTGACTACTTAATGCCTCAATTTACCCTCTTTAAAATATAGCTAACAATAGTACCATTGTCACTGAGTTATGCTGAGGATTGATGCATTAATGCAAGTAAAGCACTTAGAAAAGTCCCTTGCACAAGGTACTTGTTATTATAAAGTAGTATATCCCCAATATTTGAAGATAATCCCAGTGTCAAAACTCTACTTCACTAGCTTAACTGTGCTAAAATTTATTGGCCCCTGCGTCCCAATTAGGAATTCAGAAAATCTGATTAGAGCCATATTGGCTCTTTTTAATCTTCTTAGTGCTAAGCTTACTTATGCACCTGCATGAGTTTATGTTGCCAGTAGAAGTGATTTTGTTTGCTTGGATTCCTTGGAGCTCTGCTGTGCAGTAAGTTTGGGCAGACGGAAATAGAAGAGAAAAAAAAAGACATTAAATTCCACATACTTATAATCATGTAGCTAAGAGAACACTGAACTTCAGAAAACTCAAATTCTTGTTAATTGTTCACTGCTTCTGACCACTTTACCTTTTTGAGCCTGATTTGTAATGTGGGGACAGTGTTTGCTGTCTGCCAACCTTACAAGAGTCTTTCAAAGATTAAATAAGTAAATGGATGGAACAGCCCACTGTAACCTCTGCAATGACATATAAATACATAATGTGTATATTTATGTGAGCGGTTGATATTCTGGCAAATTAAATGTTTAAATAAAAGAGAATTCTCATATATAACAAATAATAACCATTTAGCAGAAGATTGAAATGCATTGAGAAAATACTTAGCTTCTAAATCATTTCAACATATACATATAAGATGCTTTTCTCACTCATACTTATCCATGATTAGGAGAGTCTTTAGTTCTTATCACAATCACCTTCTGATTATGTGCCAGATGTTTTCCTATAGTTCTCGGCCTGCAAGAACGACAAGAAGCCTGGTATCGTGTTAATGCTTCATCTCTCGTTTATTTCGTCAACTTCCTTAGCTTATATACAGCAGGGTGACCAATAAGGGGCCAAGCGATGGAGAGAGCCAATGAGAGTCCTGTTACTATGCTGATTAAATTTGAAATAGCCAATGACTATGTCCTCCTTTAGGCGGGCTTCACCAGAAAGTTCGTTGTTTACTTGCAGCGTATTTTGCTGGCAGTGAGCCAAGCGCCATCTTGTAATGGCGGGGACTTTCCCGGCTGGAGGCAGTCCCCGACATCTCCCCCTTTTTTGTTTTATGGCAGAGATCGTGCCTGTCTTAGGTCTTCAGTAGCAGAAAACATCCTTACCCGTCATCAGACACAAGATATTGATGATCTCTGTCCTGTCTTAGGTTGGTATGTTTCTCTACTGATCTTACCCATCTTTGACTACCGATCTAGCATGCTTAGCCATATCTGGGGAGATGTCCCAGCCTCTATTGACATAAGGGCTTGTACTATAGCTCGGATCTGCTCTCGCTGCTGTGTTCTCCATTGGCAAACTTTTCTGAATAGAAGCAGAATGCCAATAAGGAGGAGGACAAGATGACCAATTGTACCAGCCCATTGTTTGGTGAACTGGAACATATTGCTGAATGTTTGAAATAGCTCTGGGAGGGAAGCTGGTTGCACACGCATACTATTTAGTCGAGTTAACTCAGCCAGAAGGATTCGTGTGAAATTTTGAAAATTGTCAGACCAAGCACCCTGCAAATACTGAGAGAGCTGTTGGGAGGAAATGCTAATCTGACTAAGGTTAGAGAATTTTACAGGGGTAACACAGAGCGCAGAAAAAGGAACAATAGAACCAACACTCAGTATTTCAGCTAGTGAAGAACGGGGGGAAGATAAAGGAAGAATTAGTTAAAGGTAAAGGATAGAGCCAAGCCTTCAGAATAGCCCATAATTCACGTGTCGCCATCGGGGGAATTAGGAATATCAGAGTCCCCCATGACAGTAGGAGGATCACGGCTTCCTCTGTCCTCATTCTCGTTCTCAGGGGCCTTCCGGACCCATCTCTCTGGAATCCAAATCGGCACTTCTTTGTCCTGTGGGAAAATACAAACGGAGCCTCTGCTCCAGATTAATACAGGATCTGGGCCTTTCCATTGTCCCGTAAGGATATCCTTCCAAAGAACTAAGGGCTTGGGGGAAGAATCCATACGGACTGAATGTCTTTCAGCTGCTGCTTGACTGTTTTTATCGAGCGTCAAAAAATTTAAAATAAGTAGAATTGTATTTAATTTGTCTTTAGGGGGCCAGAACGTGTCCCCTATTCCCCCTTTTTGTTTTAAAAGAGTTTGTTTGATGGTTAAGTGGGCACGTTCCACGATGGCCTGTCCTTGAAGATTGTAGGAATACCATGATTTAGGGTAATGTTTAGTTGAGTAAGGAAACCGTGGAATACTTGTGAGGTGTATGCAGGTCCATTGTCTGTTTTTATTTGTCGAGGTTTACCCCAAGCGGCGAAGGCTTGAAGGCAGTGGGAAATAACATCTTTGGATTTTTCCCCAGCATGGATAGAGGCAAATATGACACCAGAACATGTGTCCACGAAACATGCACATATTTTAGTTTGCCAAATTCAGGGATGTGAGTAACATCCATTTGCCATATATGGTTGGGTAACAGGCCTCATGGGTTAACTCCTAAGGAGGGGGATGGCAAGAGGGTAACACAGTTTTTGCAAGAGACTACAATGTCCCTAGTTTGAGCTTTAGTTATGTTGAATTTAAGTCTGAGAGTAAGAGCATTAACATGAAATAGCTTGTGAAATTGTTTTGCTTGTTGAATATTTTCCATTAAAGTGAAGATAAATTGCTCTTTGGTTAACATGTCTGCAGTGCGATTGCCTTCCGTCAAGGGGCTGGGGAGAGCCGTATGTGCCCTGATATGCCCTATGTAAAAGGGTACATTTCTGTCCCATATAATGTGTTGGAGATTCTTTAAAGTTTCTGTAATGGTGGATATGGTGCTGATGTGATCTACGTTTTCCAGGATGGAGACAGCTTGGACAACATATTTGCTGTCTGATAACAAGTTAAAAGGTGTATCATGAAACAACTGAAAGGCTTTAGTGACTGCAAATAGCTCTGTAATTTGAGGGGAGGAGCTTTGAAATAAAAAGGTCCAAGTGTTATCTTGGGTAACCACAGCACCCACCCCATTTTTAGAACCATTAGTAAAAACGAGTTTTGCATTATCCAAAGGTGATTGACATGTAACCCTTGGATAAATTAATGGGTGAGTAAGACTAAATTGCAGCCATGGGTTTGCCGGATAATGATTGTCAAATTTTGCAGTTGAGATAGTCATAGTAATGGCCCAATCATCGTCGCATGCTGCTAAGCAAGTTAACTGCTCTTGTGTATAGGGAGTTAGGATGACGTCAGGTTGTTTGCCAAATGCAGTGATGCTAAGTTTTAGTCCTTTCAATACAATTTTAGCTATGGCATTGGGATACCATGGCAGAACTTTTCCTGGAGAGTAAGCTAAATTGACCCAGGAGATGGGACCTTCCTGCCAAAAAACAGCAGTGGGCGTGTGCTCTACTGCAAGAACACAATAATATAGGGTTTCAGAGTAATTAATTCTATCAACTTGGGCAATCTCAAGTCTATTTTGAATCAATTTAACAGCTTCTCGAGCTTGTTCAGGTAAAATACGGGGGGAGTTCAAGTCAGAGTCTCCTTTCAATGTCTCGAACAGGGGCTGTAGTTCCTGATTAGTGAGTTTTAGGTATGGTCTGATCCAGTTAATATCTCCCAGGAGTTTTTGAAAATCATTTAATGTCTTTAATGAGTCAGTTCGCAAAGTGATTTTCAAGGGCTTGACCTTTTTGCTGTCAAGCTTGATGCCCAAGTATTCCTTGATAACTGTTTTTAGAATTTTTTCTGGGGCTATATTCAAGTCAAACTGTTTGAAACATTCGAAAAGGGAAACAAGGGCCTTTTCAAGCTGTTCTTCCTGTTTATGGCAAAGTAGTATATCATCCATATCATCCGTATACCAAAACGGAAGGATAGAGCTCTTGACCTTTTGCAAGGCCTGATCAACATAAAGTAGACACATTGTGGGGCTGTTAGCCATACCCTGAGGAAGAAGTGTCCATTCAAATCGCTGATCGGGACCAGAATGATTAATAGCGGGTATGGTAAATGCAAATCAGGGGTATCACTGGAGTGTAATGGTATAGAAAAAAAGCAATCTTTGATATCTACAACAATTGAAGGCCAACTCGAGGGGAGGGCAGATACCAAGGGTAACCCTAATTGGACTGGTCCCATGATAACCATTTGGGCATTGATTGCTCTCAAATCATGCAATAACCGCCATTTACCTGATGTTTTCTTAATGACAAAGATAGGAGTATTCCATGGTGAAGTGGAAGGCTTTATATGTCCTGCAACAAGTTGTTCATACACTAGTGTGTGGGCTGCTTCATATTTTTCTTTGGGCAGGGGCCACTGAGAAACCCACACAGGCTTGTCATTGTGCCATTGAATTTTCAAAGGCTCAGTGGCCCCTATGAAAAACCCAACCCCAGTCCACCAATCCCAGAGGTATAATTACTTAGGGGTACTGAATTTGTAATACCCTGATTTTTCCTCCCTAATCCTCCAACACCTGAATATCCAGCTTTAGTCATGAGGTTTCGAGCTTTCTCACTGTAAAAGGCTTCAGTAGTCAATTTTAGGTCCATTTGAATAAGAATGTCTCTTCCCCAGAGAGATATAGGGATCTTAAGTACATATGGCTGAACCAGGCCGCTATGACCTTCATCATCCTTCCATGGTAATGTAGCAGCACTACACATAGGACTTTGGGCAACCCCTAGGCCTCTAAGGGTTTGATCAGCCCTTTGTAGGGGCCAATCTTTTGGCCAATCAACTTCATTAATGATACTACGATCAGCCCCGGTATCCAGAAGGCCCATACATTTTTTATTTCTGATCCACAGAGAATAAAGAGGTCTATCCTCCACTCCAAGTGTTAGACATGGGAGGGGCTGGCCAGTGGAGCCAAAACCCCTCTGTCCACGGGATTTTTCTGTGTTGGGGAATAGTTTATGACAGCTTGGTAACACTATAATTTGTGCTATTTTATCACCTGGACTGATAACTGTAATGCCACGAGGGGAAGACACTAATATTTTGACTATTCCTGTATAATCAGCATCAATTACTCTGGGGTGTACTATTAATCCGGCAAGGGCTGTGGAGCTATGCCCTAATAATAGGCCTACAGTGTTCACAGGCAGTGGGCCCTTAAAATCCGATTCCACCACCTGGGTTCCCATCTCGGGGGTTAGTACAAGTCCGGTGGTGGCGCGGATGTCCAATCCGGCGCTTCCTTTTGTAGCCCGCCTTGGTTCGTCGGCGGGTAATGCGTGCGAGCTACCTGTTGAAGCACCCCATACATTTGAGGGCCCTGGGGTGATGGGCCCCATTTCCCGTTTTTTGAATTCCTTGGGGGTAGTGGATTACCTTGAATATCTTTTACTGAGTGACATTCATTCGCCCAGTGTGTACCCTTGCCACACCTAGGGCATATGCCAGGTTGCTTTGCTGTTGGGGTACTCTTGCTGTCAGGACATTCTCGCTTAAAGTGCCCCTGAGCTCCACATTTGTAGCATCCCCCAGAATTTCCTTTAGCGCCCTCACGTTGGGGTAGCTGAATGCCCTGAAGGCCTTGAATAATGGCTGAAGCAAGTACTTGTCCTTGAATAACGCTGTCATTAATATCCCTGCATACCTTGATGTATGTGCTTAAATCTTTAGCCTTCCATGGCCTAATGGCCTCTTTACACCATTTATTGGCTTGCTCATAGGCCAGTTGTTTAATTAGAGGCATGGCTGTGTTAACATCCCCAAATACTCTCCCAGCTGTTTGCATCAATCTTGCAACAAAATCAGCATATGCTTCATTTGGTCCTTGTATCACCTTAGATAGTTGACCCTGCAAGTCCCCACTGCCCTGGAGGGTTTTTCATGCTTTGGTAGCGGCAGCCGCAATCTGCATGTATACGGCAGGGTTGTATTGCAGTTGGTCATGTTTACCAGTGTATGGCCCCATGCCCATAAGCATATCCAGATTCCATTGTGGATTGCCTGCCGTGGCATTACGCCGTGCAACATCCTGGGAATGCTTTTGCCATGCTTTCTTCCAGACCAAATATTGCCCTCCAGAGAGGGCTGCCCTTGCTAAATTCCCCCAGTCTTTGGGGATTAAATTCATGCCTGCTATGGACTCCACTAGAGAAATAGTAAATGCTGCCTAAGGGCCATACTGCATGACCGCTTCCTTTAATTGTTTAACTAATTTAAAGTCCAAGGGCTGGTGATACCGTTGATGATTTTGGTCCTCTAGAACTGGGAAAATCGAGCTGCTATTGACCCCCCTCCATGCGGTCTTCCAATCCTCATTGGCAGAGGGATGACATTTACATGTTAACTCCCCCGCCAGGGGATTGTAAGGAGGCGGAGCATCAGGGGTCGCTGCTGAACAGGGAGGGTCTGGTTTTAATTTGAACTTCCACTCTAGCTCCTCCCCCGACATTTCTTCTTCCCCTTCGCTAGAACTACTCCTTTCCGAAGCACTAGATGAGCGTTCTTCTTTCACTTCCTCGAGTGCCTCAGTGCCCTCCTGAATAGCTGAGTCACATTTCGGCTTATATCCTCCCAGGCACCCTCGGACTAGAGTCCATATAACTAACGTTCCCAGCGGCAATGGTTTATTTTTATCCCTCTTCTTAAAATCCTCGCCTAAATGGTCCCATTGGGGGATATTTAGCAAGCCCTCGTCCAGAAACCAAGGCGCCACAGTCTCAACTGTATTCAAGAATGTCCTAGCAGTTTTCGTTTTTAACGGCGTGCCATTGGCCTTTAGAAGGTCCTTTAGGGAACCCTCTAACCTCGACTTTGACAGTCCAGATCCCATAATTAGAATCCCAACCTAATGGCTGTTCCAGGTATACTCGCTGCTAAATCCCAGCTCTAAGGCCGCCCTGCTTCTTATTGCGGACTTGTAAAATCCTGGTTCTAAGGCCGCCCCGCTTCTTATTGTGGACTTGTACAAGTTTTCCACCACCTTTGTAAAATCCCGGCTCTAAGGCGGCTCTGCTTCTTATTGCGGACTCGCTAAATCCCGGCTCTAAGGCCGCCCTGCTTCTTATTGCGGACTTGTACAAGTTTTCCACCACCTTTGTCGTGGTTTTACCCCGCTTACCTGCGGACTTCTCCCTTGCAAGATTTTTCTATTTTTCTTAATATTTCCCGGGTCTCGGCACCATTTGTCATTCTCAGCCTGGTATCGTGTTAATGCTTCATCTCTCGTTTATTTCGTCAACTTCCTTAGCTTATATGCGGCAGGGTGACCAATAAGGGGCCAAGCGATGGAGAGAGCCAATGAGAGCCCTGTTACTATGCTGATTAAATTTGAAACAGCCAATGATTATGTCCTCCTTTAGGCGGGCTTCACCAGAAAATTCTTTGTTTACTTGCAGCGTATTTTGCTGTCAGTGAGGCAAGCGCCATCTTATAATGGCGGGGACTTTCCCGGCCGGAGGCGGTCCCCGTCATTTTCCCAAAGTACTGTTGTCTACGTTTTATCCTGGCTCCCATTCCTGGTATTGCCGTCTGGTCCTGGGACCTTGCCTCTCTGTCCATTACCCTAGTCCATGGTAATGTGTGCTGCTAGGACCCCGGAGTGCCACCGTACAAACATTGCACGCCTTGCTCTAGATCTGATCATGCCATCTGCTTAAAGCCCTTCCCTGGCTCTCTGCTGCTCTCGGAATAAAGTCAGATTCCTTAAGAGGCCTCCAAAGCCAGTTTCTTTCCTATCTCTCCCTTTCTTTCACTTACCACTATGCCAGTGGTGGATGCTCCCGCCGTGTTGAGTTCCCTTTGTTTCCTTCCCACATCCCTTGTTCTCTTCCAACCCTCAGCTTTTATTTATGCTCCTCCCTTTAAGTCATCTTCCATCATCTCATGAATTCATCATCCTTTATGTGATAGCTTCAGTGTCATTCTGTCACACCTTTGGTCCAATACCCACTCTCAGCTTTTGCCTACAGCTTCTCTCAGCTTGCCATGCAGCTCTGGGTTCTTGGGGCTGGTTGGCAGGTCAGTCAGAGAAGCTACAGTGTAGTGATCTGGTCTAGGATCTCTCTTTCAACTGTGTGCCCCCTCTCTCTATGGTCAGCTGTTTTCTATTTGGAGTTTCTAAATTAACCTGTTCTATATAGGCTTCTGTATAGGGTTCTGTTTTATCTCACAGTTTCCAGTATGTATGTATGTATGTGTATACACACACACACACACACACACACACACACATATATATATATATATGGATTTTTAAAAAGATTTTATTTATTTGACAGAGAGAGAGAGATCACCAGTAGGTAGAGGGGCAGGCAGAGGGAGAGGGAGAAGCAGGCTTCCCACTGAGCAGAGCCTGATGTGGGGCTCGATCCCAGGACCCTGGGATCATGACCTGAGCCAAAGGCAGACACTTAACAACTGAGCCACCCAGGCGCCCCTATATATTTATATCTTAAAATATTTTCAAGAAGTCTCTTTTGGACTGCACACTGTCCAAGTTCATTCCTTTTTTTTTTTTTTTTTAACAAATGTTTGTTTTGTACTAATGGTGTGCCAGGGATTATTCTAACTTATGGAGACACCAAATACTCATGAATGAGGTTTTTAAAATAAAAACCAGTACTCATTATATTACAGACACCCAGAAATACCAGTGAGTAAAAGATATTATGTCTGCCTTCCACTCAGGTCATGATCCCAGGCACCTGGGATCTAGTCAGCACAACCAGCTGACTGGGGGGAGTCTGCTTCTCCCTCTGCCTCTGCTGTTCTCTCACTCTCTACACATACACATACATACACACACACACACACACGCACACACACACACACACACGATAAACATGCACAGACACCAGCACATATTAAATGCGCTAAATAATTTGTTATTATATTGAAACATCCCTGAGACCATTAACCACAGAAGTAGCCAATAGAACAAAAACTGGTTAAAGCTACTAATTGTAGAGAAAATAGAAATGATGTCTCTGGAGACTCTGACTAAATTAATGGTAGAATGTACTGAGAAGAGCAATGGACTAAGCATAAACAATCTGAACCCCAGTTAATTTTTGACATTTTGATACTACCTGACATCTGATATTTCTGACTTTATTTTTCTTATCTATAAAATTACAGGAGTTCATATGATCCCTTTTAATAATAATATACTAAAATTTTTGTCAACTTATTAATGATTTTAAAAGAATAAAAAAATTATATCCTCACATAACTCCCATATCTCCTATTTCTACATATTTTCTTGTACACAGTTCTTTCTTTTTAACCCACTGAGCCACCCAGGTGGCCCCCAGTTCTTTCTTTTTAAGTAACATGCCAGAACAAGAGTTTAAAATTTCAGGAAGAAGAATTTATTGTAGCTATGGAGCAAGATATTGAAGGTTAATTGGAGTTTTGATACAGTGGGGACATTTGTGAGTGTCTTTTTTGACTGGTTGGACAGCTTCTTCCTTTCAGAATCTGCCTCTGAATATCAAAGGAGACATCAAAGGTTGTTCTGGTCTTCTGTAGAATGCCATTGGTGATTAAGGTTTAGATGAAGCACTTAATTTGTTTAAGGTAGAACATTTTAGAGAGAACCTGTAGACACTTAAATTCTCTTTGTTGTTTTTGTTAAACTATAATCTTTCCTAATGTGAGCTGCGTCTTTGCTACTTTGGTCAGCTGAGAAATCTTTTTCCTTACTGTTCAAAAGGAAATGAATTTCTGAATTTTTATTCTAAAAATTGTGAATTCCAGTTCTTTCTTATTAGTAGATGTGAGTCTTTCTTCTTTCTTTTTATTGCTTAAGAGAACAAGGAAAATTCTATCAGTAATAATTAGTGTTTTAGAAAACATTTTATATAAGATTCTTTGTAATTTATCAGTTGTTACTACTTTACGTTAACAAAGCTTTGAAATGAGATAGAGAGTCACCAGAGTCAGTATTTAGGCAAAAATTAACAAGTGTTTATTATTCTGTGAAGGGTTTGGAACTCTACCAGGATATTTTCACTTGAAACACCAAAAATTAAGATGAGTGAACAATTTCTAAGTGGTTCTTGTCTTCCATCCTAATCTCTGTAAAGTTTTTCCGGCGAGATAAACACAACACCAGGTTAAGTGTGTGCAAGGCAAGATTTATTAAAAACACTCTCCGTCCAAGTTTCAGGGCTCAGGAGATGGGGAGCCAGGAAAGTTGCGCCGGGAGGAGGTGGGCACCCTCGGGCGAGGTTCCTCCACTCGGGAAAGCAGAGTGGCGGAAGTCGCGCCCAAGGCGTGGAGAAGGGGCCTTTTAAGGGGCCTCGAGAGGAGTTCAGGGGTCTTTTGGCAAGTTTCCCTTATTTGGATATTTCGCCTGCTCATCAGGGTCCCATTGGTCCACAGGAGACTGGGGCGGGAGGGTCTCAGATTCCTGCTTGTCAGGGTCCCATTGGTCCATGGGAGCCCCGGGTGGGAGGCTTTTCAGATTCCTGCTTGGGTCCTTGTTCTCCTGTCTGAGCTCAGGTTTTGTGGCAGGGACTTTCGCCATCTTAAGTAGCCCTTTCTTTCTGCCAGCCCAACAATCTCCATATTCCAAACTGGGAGCATTCTTTTTTCTTTTTGTTTTATTTTATTTTATTTCTTTTCAGTGTTCCAGAATTCATTGTTTATGCACCACACCCAGTGCTCCATGCAATATGTGCCCTCCTTAATACCCACCACCAGGTTAACCCACCCCCCTGCCAAAACCCCCGGTTTGTTTCTTAGAGTCTACACAGTCTCTCATGGTTCATCTCCCCCTCCAATTTCCCCCAACTCACTTCTCCTCTCCATCTCCCCATGTCCTCTGTGTTACTCCCTATGCTCCATAAGTGAAACCATATGATAGTTGACTCTCTCTGTTTGACTTATTTCACTCAACGTAATCTCTTCCAGTCCCATCCATCTTGATACAAAAGTTGGATATTCATCCTTTCTGATGGAGGCATAGTATTCCATAGTATACATGAACTATATCTTCTTTATCCATTCGTCTATTGAAGGGCATCTTGGTTCTTCCCACAGTTTGGCGACTGTGAGCATCCTTATTTTTCACCCTGGTTAAGCACTGGATACTAAGAAAAGGAAAAGAGAGCAAGGGAGTGAGAAAAAGTGAGAGAGATCCCAGGAGTGAGGAGTGAAAGTTCTAACTGGAGGAGCAATAAAGATTTCATAAGTTCATTTCAGCTCAGTAAATATTTATTGATCATCTTGCTATAAGTTAAGTATATCATAGTTATCTGATAGTGAATAAGGAGGAAAGTGAATAAGTGAGGAAAGCTCCTTAATTATTCAGGAGGGCACAAGCTTTTGAGAGAGATGGGTAAATGCATTTTTTACTGTTACCAGGCTAATTCTGATAATGGCTATCATAAAGACACCAAAGATGAGCATACACAGAGTTAAGGAGCAGAGGCTCTGTAAGAAGACAGACCTGGTCGAGCCTAGCTCCGCTCTTTATATTTTTGTAACCTTGGCTAAGGTGTTGACTGTCTTAAAGAGCCAGTGTCCTCATTTATATATGGAAATAAGGGTCACTTTGAGGATTACAGGCATAGAAGATTATGTGCATAGATACCTGCATAGATTATATGCATAGATACCTATATGCATTGACACAAAATGGTAACTGAGTGATAGGAAAGTCCAGAGAATGAAGGGATTAAATCCTACTGGGAAATTGTGGATACCCTCCTTGAGATGGTTAGATTTTATTTTGGTGCTGAAGAATGAACAGGTCTCTGATAGGAGCCATGGAAAGAAAAGGCATTTTGGGCGGAGGAAGATATGTAGTCAGAGGTTGCAAAGGATAGAAAAGGAGGATCCAGAGAGCCCGGGAGGGATTTGGGTGTGTTTGTTGTGGGAGAGCCTCTGGATGCCACTCATGCTCAGAATTTGGAGACTTTGAATGCCAGGTCAAAAAATTTGGACTTTAATTTTAGTAAAAGCTATATATTTGACATGAATCTCAGTTTTCAAAGAGTTTCCTTGTAAGTTAAAAAGAAGTTTTTATAGCTTATGAGGTAGGTCAGGAAAATATTACATAATCTCACTGCAATATGAAGAAACTTATTTTCAAGGAGGTTAAATCAGAAGTTCAAGGCTTCAGGCCCAGTAAGTAGTAGACTTAGATCTGGGTCTCACGTCCTTTGGCCTAGACAAAGTGTCTTGCCCAAGATACTACCTCTGCTTACAGTGAGTGCAGATGAAGGTATTGATTAGGGGGCCTGGTGAGATCTGTCTTTTAAGAAGGGAACTCCACTTGGAGTGAATAGCATTGAGGAAAGACACTGGAGTTGGGAAGACCATTTGGGGGTAATGGGTCTTTAAGGTAGTCAAGAAGAGGGATAACAGGGACCTGAACTAAGGAACTTCCAGGGCAAATAGAGAAGGGAGCACAGAGAGAGCCTTCATGAAGATAGAATCAAGAGGATAGGAAGACCAATTAGCCACGGAAGGTGAACTTTAAGTAAGGAGAAGCAGTTTATGGTTTTGAACTTGACCAGACGAGAAGGGGGATATTCATGCTTAGAGAATTTGAGGTGTTTTTATTGTTTAAACCTTGGAGAAGTTGACCAAAATTGAAAAGTAACTAATGACATTTGAATTGTTGACACTTCATTTTTGACCTTATGTTGACACAGCACATCTAGGTCTTTATCTCATGATTGAATTAAGTAGCTGAGACCATCTGATATAATGATTATTTCTAGTTCTTTGTTCTTCTCATCTATAAAATGGGGAATATACTGCTTTGCCTCCTGGGCTTCTATTGCATGAGTTAATATATTTAAATCACAACAGTGTCTGGCACATACAAATAGTTTCCCATTATTGCTTTTGGTTTTATTGTTGTTAAGTTTCAGTTCTGTGGGCTGTATATAATGAACAGGCTGACAGGGAAAATCCCGCAGGCCAGTTTTACAGGAGTGAGGAGGAGAGGCAAAAGATTTAGAGAACTCAACCCCTGGAATGAATTTATGAATTCACCTCTGTATGAATTTGTGAATTTCAGCCTCTGATCTAGAGTGGGGAAAAGTCAAGATCCCTGTCGGCTTATTTTCTGTTTTGTTATGAGTTGACAAGGAGAAAGAGAAACCTTGAAATATCATTTCTTCAGTCACTGACCAT
Organism: Mustela lutreola; assembly: GCF_030435805.1. NCBI lineage: Eukaryota > Metazoa > Chordata > Mammalia > Carnivora > Mustelidae > Mustela > Mustela lutreola. The sequence goes on along the minus strand of NC_081297.1, from coordinate 86,206,898 downwards.
TCTAGTCTGTCTGTTATTGCCATGGGAAACTAACTCTTAATTAAGAGCAAATTATTTGGTCCCTTGGTTCATTTCATGTGGAAATGGATTTTTCATGGGGTGAGGAAGAATTGCCAAATAAGAGAGAGCCTCATAACAAAAACTCTTCAAATCACTACCCCAAAATACTTTCAGGGAGCCAGAACATATATACCTCAATGTAACATTTTAATGAACATTTTAAATGAAATCCCCAAGCACAAAGTTTGTCATTTCAAAAAAAGAGGAACGACTTCTAATTTCATGAGCCTTCAGAAGTACTTTTCCAACCACTTCCAGCCCACCCAAGCACCTTTTTCCATACTGCCACTCTCTTTCCTTTCTTGCTACTCTTTATTTTGATCCAGTAAAGAAGTCACAGGAGTATATGGCCCAGAATTCCACTACTGGGTATTTAGTGGAATAATAAATACTGGGTATTTATCTGAAGAATATAAAAATACTAATTCTAATATAATATAATATAATAGTAATATAAAAATATTAATTCTAAAAGATATTCTAAACCCCTGTGTTTATTGTAGCATTGCTTACAATAGCCATGATATGGAAGCAACCAAAGATGAATGAGTAAAGAAGATATGGTATATACATAATGGAATATTACTCAGACACCAAAAAGAATGAGATCTTACTATTTGCAAAAGCATGGGTGGAGCTAGAGAATATAATGCTAAGTGAAATAAGTCAGTCAGAGAAAGACAAATACCATATGATTTCACTCATTTGTGGAATTTAAGAAACAAAATAAAGAAAAAGAGATAAACAAGAAAACAGACTCAACTACAGAGAACAAACTGATCATGGTCCTCAGAGGGGAAATGGGTGGGGGGAGATTCATGAAATGGGTGAAAGGCATTAAGAGGACACTTACCAGAATGAGCACTGAGCAATGAGTATAGAATTGTTGAATTGGTATATTTTATACCTGGAACAAGTATAACACTGTATGTTAATACTGCAATTAAAGATAAAGGAGACAAACCATAAGTGACTCTTAATCTCACAAAACAAACTGAGGGTTGCCGGGGGGAGGGGGTTTGGGAGAAGGGGGTGGGATTATGGACATTGGGGAGGGTATGTGATTTGGTGAGTGCTGTGAAGTGTGTAAACCTGGTGATTCACAGACCTGTACCCCTGGGGATAAAAATATATGTTTATAAAAAATAAAAAATTAAAAAAAAAAATAAAGGAAGATGGAAAAAAGATAAAATAAAATCAGATTAAATGAGAGAGAAAGGGAGAGGGAAAAGAAGTTACAGGAATATCCAGAGTTTGGTCTTTGTAGTGTTAAGCTGAAAACAATACCCATTAGGAAACCAGAACTGAGAGGAGGAGGATGCTTAGTAGGGCTTCAGCAATTTGGGATCACAGATCCCATTGAGACAGAAAATCAAAGGTAGACTTTTACCTCAAAGAATGTTTAAATACAAATATCTGAAAAATGTTTACTTATAATGTTAAGGGCTGTGAACTCCCTTCAGCCCATCTTGGGACAGGAAATGCACCTACTGTGGGAGAGCTGGCAGTAACTCTGGGATTCCTCCTTGCTGAGCCCCCTGTTAGGCAGAGGAGGGGGGGAGGGAAGTAACAGTGCTTGAGGGTGAATCCCTGGACTAGGATTCAGTTTAGTTTTCCAGCTGCTTTTCATTTCCTGCATTCCATAAATACTAGGACAGTCAGCTTTCTAGGAACATATGCCAGGATTGTTGGTAGGATGCAGGAAACCTGATATTGGGAGAGAAAGAAGGAAGAATAGGAAAAGAACACGTGTGGCTTGAGTGAGCTGGTTGCTTCCTCTCTGTGCCATTTGGGTACATTTGACTACTATGAAAGACATGAGACCACCTATATTAAAATAGAAGCTTCTTTTGGAGTTACTGATTCACTCTGGTAGTCAGGCCTTACAGAAGGATTTTCCCAGAGAGGGCTCATTCAAGTTTAGAATTTTGAGGGAAGTGGGGGAAAATACTTTAAGGAAAAATTATATTTAAAAAAGAGTGAGGTGCTGGGGCACCTGGGTGGCTCAATTAAGCATTTGCCTTCAGCTCATGTCATGATCCCAGGGTCCGGGGATTGAGCCCCACATCAGGCTCCTTGTTCAGTGGGAGCCTGCTTTTCCTCTCCCTGCTGCTCCCCCTGCTTGTACTCTCTCTCTCCCTCTCTGTCAAAAAAGATATATAAAATCTTAAAAACTTTAAAAAACAAAAAAAGAGTGAAGTAGTGAAGGTAAAGTTAAAATGTGTGGACAGTAATGGTAAGAGAAGTTTGTAGGATTTTATTATTAGATGCAACTCTTTTTATCTCCTCTCTGTCCTTTAATATGTAGTTAATTTGCTTGTAGTTTACACATAGTAATTACCTCTGATATAACCAAAGAGTTTATGCAAAATTTGACATTGAAAAGAAAGTAAATCATCACATAATTTAAAATCATGGTCCTGAAGATCATATAGAAAATAATGACACAAGATGCGAAGTAGGTGGCCACTAAGCCCACCTTTGGTGTTTATTAACTTTGTGACTTTGGGGAAATCACATAACCTATCCTAACCATAGTAACCCCTCTGTTTTTAGTATAAGGAATAGGTCTGTTTGGGAGATATTTAATAACACTAAATAACTCCTTCATTCTTCAGAATAGAATTATAAAGTCGATACTATTGTTGTCCCCATTTTATAATTGAGAAAAGTACAGAGGTGTAGAGAGGGTAAGTAACTTGCCCAAGATCTCCCACATGGTAGGTAGCAGAGCTGGGGAATTGAAACACAGCTGGTCTGGCTCCAAGACCATACTGTTAGCTTTGGTCCTTGTTGATTTGCCAATAGGCCTCCATACATAGAGGGGAAGGATTGGTGGAAGAAAGAGGCAGGCTACTCCAGATTGGCAGGTGGACAAGTTTAATGAGCAACATGGTCTAATAATGTGATGTAATAGCAATGGATATTTGCCCACCTATTTCAAGTTGTTTGGTCGGTAAATGGTTCTGCAAACCCCGTCATTCCCTTGGGTTGTTGTCTCATAGTCAGTCAGTTGAGGAGGCCAGCCTTGTGTGATGTTAAACTTTCCCAGAAATTCCCTATCAACAGTTACATATAAACTGTGATTATTTACCAAACATTGAAACATATTTGTGGGAGAAGAGACTTATCCTAAAAATGAAATGAAATAGAGATCAGTTTTTAAGAAAAAGGGAGGATCATGTGTTTAGAAAATACCCTAAATAATCTTGCATAGAATAAAGATGCCACTGCCTGCTCTATAAGTCTTTGTGTTTGCATGTGTTACTATGATGAAAGTTGTCAACTTTCAATCCATCTGTTCTTTGAATAATTTACTTTCTAAAGCCCATTTTACTATCAGTTTTCCTACCAGTTTTGTAGTTGGCATGCCTACCGAAATGTCTTTAAGAATTTAAGTTTAGTCTGAAAATTTGCCAATTACCTTGGTCTACCTTAAACAAGGACATTGGGTAAGTGGGAAATGGAAATGATGTTAAATTCTTGCACATCTACTATCACACCAACATTGGACCTATGCCACACCTTTATCCCAATTTTTGGATTTGGGCCGTTCTATTAATAAGTCTGTAATATTTATTTTTAAAAATACAACCATGACTACTTCAAACTATAATTCCTCATCTTTGGTTCAAGCAAAAAATGCCTAGCAACTCCAAAGGGACAATGTAATTGGTCCTGACAGAAATGAGAAGAATGCCCAGATTCGAGTATGAACAATGCTCATCACAACAGCAGTGTCACCTCTGCCTCTGCAGTCTTCCTGCCCAAGGTAGTCACAGTGTCCCACTGGTCAATGAGATAAAAAAAAAAAAAAAAAGAAAAAAGAAAAATCTTCCCTTTCATTTTATAAAATAAAAGTTTATTTTATTAGCTATTTGTCTCAACTCGTTCAAAAATTGGCCTTGTTCCAACTATTCTCATTGCAAGAAACAACAACATTATACATCACATTGAAAATAATTTTCAGAAGGCTGCATGAGTAGGATGGTTAAGAACTTGAACTTTGGAGGGCTTCTGGGTGGCTCAGCCAGTTAAGCATCTGTCTTTGGCTCAGGTCATGATCCCAGAGTCCTGGGATCCAGGCCTACATCGGGCTCCCTGCTTAGTGGGGAGCCTGCTTCTCCCTTTCCCTCTGCCTGCTGCTCCCCTGCTTGTGCTCTCTCTCCTTCTCTCTCTCTCTCTCTCTGTCAAATAAGTAAATAAAACCTTAAAAAAAAAAAAAAAAAAAGCTCAGATTTTGGATTTGAAAGCTTGCCTCTTGCAATTTCCTAGTGCTGTGACCCTGGACATATGGATTAACTTCTCTAAGCCTGGACCTGCCTGTAAGGGGTGGGATCGCAGGAAATGATATCTGCATCCTAGAGTGTTCTGAGACTAATGTAAAATGGAAAGCATTTAGCACAACCACGGGAAGGGCACATTAGCCAGCAGCTGCTACCTTTATCAGCTTTGCATTTGCCTCATCACCGTCGCTACTTGCTCTTTCTTTGGCCAGGTACTTCCAGCCTTCCTACCCAGTCCATCATGAAGATAGAAATGCTCACCCCAAGGGTTGTCTGTAAAGTGCCTTGAGGTGTCCAGAAAGGTGTATCACTCTACCAAGTGGTTATTTACTCCTCAGATTCTTGTTCTGTAGAGTAAGAGTTTGCTTTTGCTGCTGTATTTCTGCATGGAAGGGTCCACGGTACTCTTCAGAGCAAAAGAATCCAATTTCACTGGTCCCTAACATTTTTTTTTTTCTTTAAGTCAAGGAAATTTATTTCCTGAGGTCATGATATGGGAAGTAGAGTCAGCCACAGCTGTGGAACTCTCATAGCAGAGGCCGGAGGCTGCCGACATGCTGGACAAGCCAGGGCACTTAGAGGGAAATGTCCAATTACCTCCATTAGTGTTCACAACAGTGGAAAGCCATCCCAGAGCAAAGGTGTCAGGGAGCAGATCCTGAGTTCAGGTAAGATGCTGGCACCCCTGGCTTCACTGTGAGACCTCAGGGAGGGGGAAGTATGAACAATGTATGGAGGGTCCAGACTGAGACAAACCATATGTGGTGGGGTTTGGTTCAGTAGGCTGGAGAGGTTTCTGCTCTTTGGTCATTATCATTTGGGGCCCTGTAAGAGAGTTTTGGGTACCACCTGAGCCCCAAAGCTGGAAAACTCTTCGGAGCTGCTCATTTTAGGAGTCTTCTTGCTGCTGTTGGCAGTCCAGGGTGTATCCCGTACCACAGCCCTTGGAGGGCTCCTTGGACTCCTCATGGGCTGGTGGCTTCACGTACACCTGTGGTGCATCGCTGTCAACCCCATTGGCCAGATATTCGTCCACTAGGTTGAAGATGTGGTTGTTGGCTTCCTCCACATTCTCTGGGAACCCCATCACAGTGATGCAGTCTTGCTTAACATTTTTGCAATGTCAGTAGAAATGACATTTGAAACCTCATCTAGGTATTTGTTGGGCAGTTTTAATAATCTTAACAATGTTATATTTTGGTTTTGTACTTCAAGGAAAGAACAGTGACATTCTGTTCAAGGTGTGGAAAAGAGTGGAACATAGAAATTAATAGCTATTTTTGCAAAAGATCCACTTTGTATGTCACCATTTGTCCATAAGAGTTCTATAAGTATTAGGTCAGGGGTATGTTGATAAATGAATCTGATTCAATGATTGGCTTTTATAGAAATTGATCGCATTGTTGGTTTGGTTATGGGCTATTTAAATATTCAATTATGTGGTATATATGCCATAGGGTATTTATATTTATTTATTATTTTTGGCATATAAAATTGGCATTTAACATATAAGTTTCAGGTATACAACATTATAATTTGACAACTGTATGTACTACAAAGTAATCACCACCAAATGTCTAGTTACCATCCATATGGTGTTTATATGGGAAGTGGTATAAATAATGCTAAATTAGTTTACTTGGGGGATACATTTGTTCCTTTGCATTTAACCTCACCTTGAGGTCTACTTTTTAAAAATTGGAACTCAAGAGCTTCATTTATGGAATAAGTTTTGATGGATATTTATTGATTGTCACCATGCTATCAGCGATGATTGTAACAAAAATCATGAAAATTGTATATAGAGGCATCCAATAACCTCTTTTATGTTCTTGTTCTTTCAGAACCTCTAAAAAAAATAAAATAGATTAAAAAATTTTAAAAAACTCTAAAATTGGGGTGCTTGGGTGGGTCAGTTGTTTAGGCTTAGTTGGTTTGGCTCAGGTCATGATCTCAGGGTCCTGGGTTCAAGTCCCACATTGGGCTCCCCCTGCTGTGTGGAGAGCCTGCTTTTCCTTTTCCCTCTGCCTGCCATTCCCCCCTGCTTGTACTTTCTCTCTCTGTAAAATAAATCTAAAAAAAAAAAAAAACCCAAAACCTCTAAAATAAATTCTGAACAGTACACAGAGAGCAAGAGGCAATTATTTGAGAGTGAGACTAGAGTAGGGTAGGGTTTCATTTGAGGAAGTGAAATATCAATGAATATCAGCATCTTAATTTCTATGCCACTGAAACTATTTGCAGTGGTATCTAATACAAGTAATATAATGTCATGTTTAATAAGATGTTCACATTTCAAATTATTTCCCATTTGTCATAGAACTTCTTCTGATGCCTATTTTAGCTACTTTAGAATGATTGAAATGATAGGTTTTCTATTATGTGATCCAAAGTTACTTACAAAGTCGACCTTAACAACAGTCTCTAGCAGTGTTATGCCAGCCCTGTCTGATAGGCCAACTTCTATCGTGCGTGACTTAGTGGAAGTTGAGAGGAACAGCAGAATAGATGATGGAGAGTCACAGGCTAATGAGATAAAAATGAAAATTGCTGAGCACGGTGGCTGGTCCAGGGGAAGCTGTTCCATCTGTGAGACTTTTTATTGTTACTTGTGGTGGTTATATTTATAATATTTTTTGTCTCTAAGGCCATGATAAATTTCCTTGTGAAATAACATTCTCTCTCTCTCATACACACATACATGCACACTCACAGGAAAGAAATTTGCCTTATCTGGATCTTGTTTTCTGGTTATTTTCTCTGATTTTTAAACAAGTTAAGCATCTCTATAGGAATAAAAACATGTAATGAATGTTATATTTTATCTCTTTTAACATTTACTATCATATGTGAGGGTTATATTCCATAATATTAAGATATTCCCAATGGTATGTTTATTGTTCTATATATGAATTTTATATATATAAATATGTTTATGCACACACACACACAAACACACACATATATATCTTTTAAAAACACTTATCACCTGGATTTTCTCCATGATGTAGGCATTAAGGGGATAATTCAAAATTTTTCACAGAGTTGAGCAATTTTAGAGATTGCTTTTGTTATTTATCATATTAGGGAAGGTAAAAATATAAGATATATAGGTTTTCTGTCTTTCTGTTTTATTTTTCTTACCTAAGCAATTCTAAAAAGTAATCAATATGGATTTAGTAAAAAAAAAAAAAAAAAAATGGTGGTTCTTCTGTCTTGTCATTACATTTTTGCTATTACAAACTTATGTCATTTATTATTTAATACAGTTTTTCAAATTGTTTAATCTTTATTCTTTTTTTTAAAAGATTTTATTTATTTATTTGACAGACAGAGATCACAAGTAGGCAGAGAGGCAGGCAGAGAGAGAGGGAGAAGCAGGCTCCCTGCTGAGCAGAGAGCCCGATGCAGGGCTTGATCCCAAGACCCCAAGATCGTGACCTGAGCCGAAGGCAGAGGCTTAACCCACTGAGCCACCCAGGCGCCCTGTTTTATCTTTATTCTTAATTTGATATCTACAAAACTTGACATTGTAAACTGATGAGGTTTTCAGATATAGTGATATTTTCCATTTTTAATCTATTTTTCTTCAAAATATATTGTTAGTATGTTATTTGGGACAGATGCATGCCATATTGTTAGATATTTATTATTTAATATGACTTTATGCATAAATTTATTTGATTAATTGTAATCTTATTAATTTGTCCTTATTTTTTGCCATGGTAAAAAACACCAGATTTTTTTTAATTTGTTCAGATATAACAGACTTTAAATTAATGTGGCCTTTAGCCACTTATATTTTAAGTATGTCTCATGTAGGCATCAGATTGTTGAATCTTGTTTTTATGCCAGTCAGTGACCCCTGCTTTATATTGGGGTTTCACTCATTTGTCTTATACATTTTAATTGATAACTTTCTACCACTTCCTTTGCCCTGTTTGTTTTTCCTTAATGCTGCCTTCTTATATTCCATCTTATAATATTCCTGCAGCAGATTTTAAACTTTTTAAAAAGTTTTATTTAAAATCCAGGTAGTTAACATACAGTGTAATGTTAGTTTCAGGTGTACAATTTAGTGATTCAACACTTCCATACATCACCTGGTGCTCATCACAACAAGTGCTTCAGACCCATCACCTGTTGCACCCATCCTCCCACCCATCTCCCCTCTGGTAACCATCAGTTTGTTCTTTGTAATTAAGAGTCTGTTTTTTGGGGGGTGCCTGGGTGGCTCAGTGGGTTGAAGCCTCTGCCTTCAGCTCAGTCATGATCCCAGGGTCCTGGGATCGAGCCCCGAATCGGGCTCTCTGCTCGGCAGGGAGCATGCTTCCCTTCCTCTCTTTTTGCCTGCCTCTCTGCCTACTTGTGATCTCTGTCTGTCAAATAAATAAATAAAATCTTTAAAAAAAAAAAAAGAGTCTGCTTTTTGGTTGCCCCTCTCTCTCTACCCTATGCTCATTTGTTTTGTTTCTTAAATTCCACATATGAATGAAATCATGTAGTTTTGTCTTTTTCTGACTGATTTACTTTGTTTAGCATAATACTGTTTAGATTCCTCCATGTTGTTGCAAATGGCAAGATTTCATTCTTTTCCATGGCTGAGTAATATTCCACTGTTCCACTCTGTGTGTGGGTGTGTATGTATCTCACATCTTTATCCATTCATCATTTGATGAACATTTGGGCTCTTTCCATGATTTGGCTATTGTAGATAATGCTACTATAAACATCAGGGTGCATGTATCCCTTTGAATTAGTAATTTTGAATTCATTGGGTAAATACCTAGTAGCGTGATAGCTAGATGGTGAGGTAGTTCTATTTTTAACTTTTTGAGGAAACTCCATACTGTTTTCCAGAGTGGTTTTACTAGTTTGCATTCCCACTAACAATACAAGAGGATTCACCCTTCTTCATATCCTCACCAATACCTTTTGTTTCTTGTGTCGCTGATTTTAGCCATTCTGATGGGGTGTGGTGGTATCCCATTGTAGTTTTGATCTGCATTTCCCTGATGATGAATGATGTTGAACATCTTTGCATGTGTCTGTTGGCCATCTGCTGTCTTCTTTGGAAAATATCTGTCCATGTCTTCTGCCCATTTTTTTAATTGGATAATTTTTTGGTGTTCAGTTCGATAAGTTCTTCGTAGATTTTGGATACTAACCCTTTATCAGGTATGTCATTTACAAATATTTCTTGCATCTAGTAGGTTGAATTTTAGTTTTATTGATTGTTTCCTTTTATGTGCAGAAGCTTTTTATTTTGATAAAGTTGCAATAGTTTATGTTTGCTTTTGTTTTCCTTGCCTCAGGAGACAAATGTATTAAAAAGTTGCTATAGCCAATGTCAAGGAGGTTGCTGTCTGTGTTCTCTAGGATTTTAATGGTTTCCTGTCTCACATTTAGGTCTTTCATCCATTTTAGTTTATTTTTGTGTGTGATATAAGAAAGTGGTCCAGTTTCATTCTTTTGCATGTTGCCATCCAGTTTTCCCAACACCATTTGTTGAAGGGATCTTTTTCCTCCATTGGATATTCTTTCCTGCTTTTTTGGAAATTAATTGACCATATAGTTGTGCATTCATTTCTGCATTTTCTATTCTGTTCTATTGAGCTGTGTCTATTTCTGAGTCTGTACCATATTTTTTTAAATTTTTAAATTTTTTATAAACATATAATATATTTTTATTGCCAGGGGTACAGGTCTGTGAATTGCCAGGTTTACACACTTCACAGCACTCACCAAAGGGAAATCATATGATAGTTATCTTTCTCCGCTTGACTTATTTCACTAAGCATGATACACTGTAGTTCCATCCACGTTGTTGCAAATGGCAAGATTTCATTTCTTTTGATGGCTGCATAGTATTTCATTGTGTATATATACCACATCTTCTTGATCCATTCATCTATTGATGGACATCTAGGTTCTTTCCATAGTTTGGCTATTGTGGACATTGCTGCTATAAACATTCCGGTGCACGTGCCCCTTTGGATCACTACGTTTGTATCTTTAGGGTAAATACCCAGTAGTGCAATTGCTGGGTCATAGGGCAGTTCTATTTTCAACATTTTGAGGAACCTCCATGCTGTTTTCCAGAGTGCTGCACCAGCTTGCATTCCCAAAAACAGTGTAGGAGGGTTCCCCTTTCTCCACATCCTCGCCAGCATCTGTCATTTCCTGACTTGTGGATTTTAGCCATTCTGACTGGTGTGAGGTGATATCGCATTGTGGTTTTGATTTGTATTTCCCTGATGCCGAGTGATATGGAGCACTTTTTCATGTGTCTGTTGGCCATCTGGATGTCTTCTTTGCAGAAATGTCTGTTCATGTCCTCTGCCCATTTCTTGATTGGGTTATTTGTTCTTTGGGTGTTGAGTTTGCTAAGTTCTTTATAGATTCTGGACACTAGTCCTTTATCTGATATGTCATTTGCAAATATCTTCTCCCATTCTGTCAGTTGTCTTTTGATTTTGTTAACTGTTTCCTTTGCTGTGCAAAAGCTTTTGATCTTGATGAAATCCCAATAGTTCATTTTTGCCCTTGCTTCCCTGGCCTTTGGCGATGTTCCTAGGAAGATGTTGCTGCGGCAGAGGTCGAAGAGGTTGCTGCCTGTGTTCTCCTCAAGGATTTTGATGGATTCCTTTCGCACATTGAGGTCCTTCATCCATTTTGAGTCTATTTTTGTGTGTGGTGTAAGGAAATGGTCCAATTTCATTTTTCTGCATGTGGCTGTCCAATTTTCCCAGCACCATTTATTGAAGAGACTGTCTTTTTTCCATTGGACATTCTTTCCTGCTTTGTTGAAGATTAGTTGACCATAGAGTTGAGGGTCTATTTCTGGGCTCTCTATTCTGTTCCATTGATCTATGTGTCTGTTTTTGTGCCAGTACCATGCTGTCTTGATGATGACAGCTTTGTAATAGAGCTTGAAGTCCGGAATTCTGATGCCACCAACTTTGGCTTTCTTTTTCAATATCCCTTTGGCTATTCGAGGTCTTTTCTGGTTCCATATAAATTTTAGAATTATTTGTTCCATTTCTTTGAAAAAGATGGATGGTACTTTGATGGGATTGCATTAAATGTGTAGATTGCTTTAGGTAGCATAGACATTTTCAGAATATTTATTCTTCCAATCCAGGAGCATGGAACATTTTTCCATTTCTTTGTGTCTTCCTCAATTTCTTTCATGAGTACTTTATAGTTTTCAGAGTATAGATTCTGTGCCTCTTTGGTTAGGTTTATTCCTAGGTATCTTATGGTTTTGGGTGCAATTATAATGGGATGGACTCCTTAATTTCTCTTGCTTCTGTCTTCTTGTTGGTGTAGAGAAATGCAACTGATTTCTGTGCATTGATTTTATATCCTGACACTTTACTGAATTCCTGTACAAGTTCTAGCAGTTTTGGAGTGGAGTCTTTTGGTTTTCTCACATATAGTATCATATCATCTGCAAAGAGTGATAATTTGACTTCTTCTTTGCCTATTTGGATGCCTTTAATTTCCTTTTGTTGTCTGATTGCTGAGGCTAGGACTTCTAGTCCTATGGTGAATAGCAGTGGTGATAATGGACATCCCTGCCGTGTTCCTGACCTTAGTGGAAAAGCTTTCAGTTTTTCTCCATTGAGAATGATATTTGCGGTGGCTTTTTCATAGATGGCTTTGATGATATTGAGGTATGTGCCTTCTATCCCTACACTTTGAAGAGTTTTGATCAGGAAGGGATGCTGTACTTTGTCAAATGCTTTTTCAGCATCTATTGAGAGTATCATATGGTTCTTGTTCTTTCTTTTATTGCTGTGTTGTATCACATTGACTGATTTGCAGATGTTGAACCAACCTTGCAGCCCTGGAATAAATACCACTTGGTCGTGGTGAATAATCCTTTTAATGTACTGTTGAATTCTACTGGCTAGTATTTTGGTGAGAATTTTCGCATCTGTGTTCATCAAGGATATTGGTTTATAGCTCTCTTTTTTGATGGGATCCTTGTCTGGTTTTGGGATCAAGGTGATGCTGGCCTCATAAAATGAGTTTGGAAGTTTTCCTTTCATTTCTATTTTTTGGAACAGTTTCAGGAGAATAGGAATTAGTTCTTCTTTAAATGTTTGGTAGAATTCCCCCGGGAAGCCGTCTGGCCCTGGGCTTTTGTTTGTTTGGAGATTTTTTTTTTTTTTTTGAGATTTTTGATGACTGTTTCAATCTCCTTACTGGTTATGGGTCTGTTCAGGCTTCTATTTCTTCCTGGTTCAGTTGTGGTAGTTTATATGTTTCTAGGAATGCATCCATTTCTTCCAGATTGTCAAATTCATTGCCGTAGAGTTGCTCATAGTATGTTCTTATAATAGTTTGTATTTCTTTGGTGTTAGTTGTGATCTCTCCTCTTTCATTCATGATTTTATTTATTTGGGTCCTTTCTCTTTTCTTTTTGATAAGTCTGGCCAGGGGTTTATCAATTTTATTAATTCTTTCAAATAACCAGCTCCTAGTTTCATTGATTTCCTCTATTGTTTCTTTGGTTTCTATTTCATTGATTTCTGCTCTGATCTTTATGATTTCTCTTCTCCTGCTGGGCTTAGGGTTTCTTTCTTGTTCTTTCTCCAGCTCCTTTAGGTGTAGGGTTAAGTTGTGTATCTGAGACCTTTCTTGTTTCTTGAGAAAGGCTTCTACTGCTATATATTTTCCTCTCAGAATTGCCTTTGTTGTGTCCCACAGATTTTGAACCGTTGAATTTTCATTACCATTTGTTTCCATGATTTTTTTCAATTCTTCTTTAATTTCCCGGTTGACCCATTCATTCTTTAGAAGGATGCTGTTTAGTCTCCATGTATTTGGGTTCTTTCCAAACTTCCTCTTGTGGTTGACTTCTAGCTTCAGAGCATTGTGGTCTGAAAAAATGCAGGGAATGATCCCAATCTTTTGATACCGGTTGAGTCCTGATTTAGGACTGAGGATGTGATCTATTCTGGAGAATGTTCCATGTGCACTAGAGAAGAATGTGTATTCTGTTGCTTTGGGATGAAAAGTTCTGATTATATCTGTGATGTCCATCTGGTCCAGTGTGTCATTTAAGGCCTTTATTCCTTGCTGATCTTTTCTTGGATGATCTGTCCATTTCAGTGAGGGGAATGTTAAAGTCCCCTACTTATTGTATTATTGTTGATGTGTTTCTTTGATTTTGTTATTAATTGGTTTATATAGTTGGCTGCTCCCACGTTGGGGGCATAGATATTTAAAATTGTTAGATCTTCTTGTTGGACAGACCCTTTGAGTATGATATAGTGTCCTTCCTCATCTCTTATTATAGTCTTTGGCTTAAAATCTAATTGATCTGATATAAGAATTGCCACTCCTGCTTTCTTCTGATGTCCATTAGCATGGTAAATTCTTCTCCACCCCCTCACTTTAAATCTGGAGGTGTCTTTGGGCTTAAAGTGAGTTTCTTGGAGGCAACATATAGATGGGTTTTCTCTTTTATCCAGTCTGATACCCTGTGTCTTTTGATTGGGGCATTTAGCCCATTAACATTCAGGGTAATTATTGAGAGATATGAATTTAGTGCCATTGTATTGCCTGTAAGGTGGCTGTTACTGTATATTGTCTCTGTTCCTTACTGGTCTACCACTTGTAGGATCTCTCTTTGCTTAGAGGACCCCTTTCAATATTTCCTGTAGAGCTGGTTTGGTGTTTGCAAATTCTTTCAGTTTTTGTTTGTCCTGGAAGCTTTTAATCTCTCCTTCTATTTTCAATGATAGCCTAGCTGGATATAGTATTCTTGGCTGCATGTTTTTCTCGTTTAGTGCTCTGAAAATATCATGCCAGCTCTTTCTGACCTGCCAGGTCTCTGTGGATAAGTCAGCTGCCAATCTAATATATTTTTTTTTAATTTTAATAAATTTTTTTATTTTTTATAAACATATATTTTTATCCCCAGGGGTACAGGTCTGTGAATCACCAGGTTTACACATTTCACAGCACTCACCAAAACACATACCCTCCCCAATGTCCATAATCCCACCCCCTTCTCCCAAACCCCCTCCCCCCAACAACCCTCAGTTTGTTTTGTGAGATTAAGAGTCACTTATGGTTTGTCTCCCTCCCAATCCCATCTTCTTTCATTTATTCTTCTCGTACCCACTTAAGCCCCCATGTTGCATCACCACTTCCTCATATCAGGGAGATCATATGATAGTTGTCTTTCTCCGCCTGACTTATTTCGCTAAGCATGATACGCTCTAGTTCCATCCATGTTGTCGCAAATGGCAAGATTTCATTTCTTTTGATGGCTGCATAGTATTCCATTGTGTATATATACCACATCTTCTTGATCCATTCATCTGTTGATGGACATCTAGGTTCTTTCCATAGTTTGGCTATTGAGGACATTGCTGCTATAAACATTCGAGTACACGTGCCCCTTTGGATCACTACGTTTGTATCTTTAGGGTAAATGCCCAATAGTGCAATTGCTGCTATTCAACATAGTACTAGAGGTCCTAGCCTCAGCAATCAGACAACAAAAGGAAATTAAAGGCATCCAAATCGGCAAAGAAGAAGTCAAATTATCACTCTTCGCAGATGATATGATACTATATGTGGAAAGACTCCACTCCAAAAGACTCCACTCCAAAAGACTCCACTCCAAAAGACTCCACTCCAAAACTGCTAGAACTTATACAGGAATTCAGTAAAGTGTCAGGATATAAAATCAATGCACAATCTAATATTTTTACCATTGTATGTTACAGACTTCTTTTCCCAGGCTGCTTTCAGGATTTTCTCTTTGTCACTGAGACTTGTAAATTTTACTATTAGGTGATGGGGTGTGGGCCTATTCTTATTGATTTTGAGGGGCCTTCTCTGAACCTCCTGAATTTTGATGCTCTTTCCCTTTGCCATATTGGGGAAATTCTCCCCAATAATTCTCTCCAGTATACCTTCTGCTCCCCTCTGTCTTTCATCTTCTTCTGGAATCCCAATTATTATAATGTTGTTTCATCTTATGGTGTCACTTATCTCTCGAACTCTCCCCTCGTGATCCAGTAGCTGTTTGTCCCTCTTTTGCTCAGCTTCTTTATTCTCTGCCATTTGGTCTTCTATATCACTAATTCTTTCTTCTGCCTCATTTATCCTAGCAGTGAGAGCCTCCATTTTTGATTGCACCTCATTAATAGCTTTTTTTATTTCAACTTGGTTAGATTTTAGTTCTTTTATTTCTCCAGAAAGGGCTTTTATATTTCCCGAGAGGGTTTCTCTAATATCTTCCATGCCTTTTTCGAGCCTGGCTAGAACCTTGAATTGTCATTCTGAACTCTAGATCTGATATATTACCAATGTCTGTATTGATTAGGTCCCTAGCCTTCGGTACTGCTTCTTGTTCTTTTTTTTGTGGTGAATTTTTCCACCTTGTCATTTTGTCCAGCTAAGAGTATATGAAGGAGCAAGTAAAATACTAAAAGGATGGCAACAACCCCAGGAAAATATGCTTTAACCAAATCAGAAGAGATCTAATCGTGAGGAGGGAGAAAGGGGATAAAAAGAGGTTCAAAAAGAAAAAAAGAAAAGAAAGGAATTTAAAAAATGAAAATGAATAAAGAAAAATATAAAAAAGAAAAAATATATATTAGATAAACTAGTTAAAAACGTTAAAAAAAGAAAAGGGTAAAAGTTAAAAAAATTTTAGCAGAAGAAGAGAAAAAAAATGAAAAAGAAAAAAATTAAATTAACTGCAAGACTAAAAAAATCACAGGGAGAAAGCCATGAGTTCCGTTCTTTGCTTTCTCCTCCTCTGGTATTGAAACCGCACTCCTTGGTAGGTGAACTTGGTCTTGGCCGGATTTCTTGTTGATCTTCTGGGGGAGGGGCCTGGTGTAGTGATTCTCAAGTGTCTTTGCCCCAGGCGGAATTGCACCGCCCTTACCAGGGGCTGAGTAATCCGCTTGGGTTTGCTTTCAGGAGCTTTTGTTCCCTGAGCACTTTCCATAGAGTTCCGGAGGACGGGAATACAAATGGCGTTCTGGTCTCTGGCCTGGAGGAGCCAGAGCCCGGGGCACCACTCCTCAGTGCGCCCTCAGAGAACAGCGCCCAGTTGCTCCAGTCTGCCTGACCTCTGGCTGCGCTCCGAGCTCACGGAGGCTGCGGTTGGTTCAAGGTAAGCCTGAGCTGTGAGCTTACTGTTGGCTCTGTCTCTGTAGCCAGCTTTCCCGTTCCAATACCTGCAAGCTCTGCGACACTCAGACACCCCTGATCCTTCTGTGACCCTGTGGGACCTGAGGCCATGCTGACCCCACGTGGGCTTTGCCCCGGTTTAGCCTCTGGAGCGATGTCCCTCAGCGGAACAGACTTTTAAAAGTCCTGATTTTGTGCTCCGTTGCTCCACCGCTTGCCGGGAGCCGGCCCCTCCCCCTGGGTTCTATCTTCCCGTCGCTTTGGATTCACTTCTCCGCGAGTCCTACCTTTCAGAAAGTGGTTGTTTTTCTGTCTCCAGAATTGTTGTTCTTCTCTTCGATCTGCCGATGGATTTGCAGGTGTTTGCAATCTTTAGATAAGCTATCTAGCTGATCTCCTGCTAGCTGAAGTAGTCTCAGCCTGCTACTTCTCCGCCATCTTGACTCCTCCTGGCAAGTTCTTCATTCTTGATGTCAGTTCTGCTCCTAATGGTCTTCTCTGATGCTTGACTGCTTTTATAGGATTTATAGATTTCACACAGCTTTTCCTTTTAAGGTTGTATTTATTTATTTGAGAGAGAGGGGGAGAGAGAAAGAGCAGGGGAGGGGCAGGGAGGAGGGAGAAGCAGACTCCCTGCCTAGCACATAGCCCAACATGGGGTTTGATCTCAGGGCCTCTGGAATCATGACCCGAGCTGAATGCAGTCATTTAACTGACTGAGCCACCCGGGTACCCCACACAGCTTTTAATAGCATCTTTGCTCTTGTTTTGGTAATGATTATGTCTTTCTTTAAAGTAGTGAGTGTCAATTGCTCTATAATAACATAAGCAGTTTCTACATGATGGTTGTTTTGTCTAACTTCCTATCTCTTTAGTATTTGCCCTAAAAAAATCTTGGCTTTTCAAAAATCTTATTTTTCTTCTATGTATAACTTGTTGATATCTCCTTTTATAGTTTCTTTTTAAAATAATATCTTCTTATGAGTTTTTCTTTGAGCTTCCTTCTCTTTTAGATTCTCTTTTTCTAAATTTAGCTAAGAAGTCATTTGTTTTTCAGTCTTTTCCAGAAGCTTCTTTCTTTTGCTTTATCTAACCTGAAGAGAAAAAAACCCCAAGACATTGTGGTATGCTTATGTAAAAAGGCAGAGAATGCTTGCCATCCCCAACTAGTCTTTCCATTATCTTCATCTTAAACACATATATATAGAGAGAGTGGCTCTAGAATAATCCCTCCACCATATTGCTTAATCTAAAAGGTTGAAATAATAATAATGGCAATAGTACTTGTGACAATTTGTCAGTAATTAAAAAATATGCAATGGTAGAGTAATTTCCCAATCGTTACTTATTTTGGAATCTTACAAAGCCCTTGCATGGGAGGTAAGATGGGCAAATTGTCCAAACTAATGATGAGTAAACTTAGTTTCAAAGAGGTTCAGTGACTTGCTCTTGGTCTCTCAGCATGGCCAGACTATGAACTTACGTATATATATGTCTACAAAGTTTGAAATCTTTCTACTATAGCATCTTAATTTTTAATTTTTTTAAAGATTTTATTTATTTGTGAGAGAGAGAGAGAGAGCACAAGCAGGTGGAGTGGCAGGCAGAAGGAGAGGGAGAAGCAGGCTCCCCACTGAGCAGAGAGCTGGATGTGGGGCTTCCTCCCAGGATCTGGGATCACAACCTGAGCTGAAGGCAGACCCCTAACCGACTGAGCCACCCAAGCACCCCCTTAATTTTTAATTTAATGCTGAGACTTTCAACTAAGCAGAATTTTTTAAAAAGTTTTTATTTAAATTCCAGTTATCATTCTGGAATTAGTTTCATGTGTACAGTAGTGATTCAGCCCTTACATATAACACCCAGTCCTTATCACAAGTGTATTCCTTAATCCCCATCACCTATTTAACCCATGCCTCCACCCACCTTCCCTCTGGTAATCAGTTTGTTCTCTGTATATAGTCTGTTTCATTGCTTGCCTCTCTCTTATTTTTTCCCTTTGTTCATTTGTTTTGTTTCTCAAATTTCATATGTGAGTGAAATCATATGGTATTTTTCTTCTTTGACTGACTTATCTCACTTAATGTGGTACTCTCTAGCTCCATCCATATTGTTGCAAATATCAAGATTTCATGTTTTTATGGATGAGTAATATTCCATTGTGTGTGTGTGTGTGTGTGTGTGTGTGTGTAATATCTTCCTGGGTTTTTCTTCTCAGATCTAGGTTCAGGTTTTGGGTTATAATTAGGGTTAGAATTAGCATTAGGTGTTAGGCATTTGAGGTTTATGGTTTAGGGCTCAGGTTAGTGTTAGGGTTAGGGTTGAGGTATGTGTCTGGTCTCTTGTAGTTCAGAGACCTTTCCAGAGAATAAAACCCTAGACTTCTAAGCAGAAAAAAATTCTACCGTAGTCCTGTAAGAGATAATGTTAGTCCAGTGGTGTCTTTCTGATGCCCTGATGTCATTCTGAGTTAGTAACTTATCACACTCTCTGTGAATAAGATATTCTGAAGATCAGCAACATAAGCCCTACCAAAAAAGAGCTAACACCATGACTAAGAAACAGTTAATGGTTCCCAAAGTTTGGATATCTTCAGGAACTTGACTTCTTAATTTTGATCAGTTGGCCTGTCACAGCATACAGGGGACCATTATAATCAGGGACCATTATTCAAGTATGCTAGTGACAGGAACCCTTGAATCTTTCACATTTCTATTTTATCTCAATCGGCCAATTGTAGGCTGTCAGCACTTCTGTGTGTTTGATCAATAACTTTTCCAACCTGTAGTGAATACAATGTGCTGATAAATTGAATGATATGACATTGAATCGTAAATATGTTTACTTTCAAGTTGTGTAGAAAACTGTAATTAAAAGTTAGAGGATAAAGAGTCATTGTATTTTGATTGGAAGGAAAGTGAAAGGCAGCCCATGCATTAGCAGCTTATAAGGAGTGCAGTCCCTGAACAATTTCCTCTTTAGAAGGTTCCTCCTATAGCCTCTTTAGAAGCCTCTATAGAAGCTCCCCAGCATTCGATCATCTTGCTAGCTGTCCATGTTACACCTGGAAATCATTTCATCTACTGCTTCCCCTTCACCTGTCACAGTCAAGCAGTCACTGGGACCTACAGCTTTGATCATTCAGTTTCTCCAAAATTTGCCCATTTATCTCCATCACCAGTTCCACAACTTTGGTTAAAGCCCTCACTGTAGCTCACCTGGGTTACTGCAGATAACATCATAGTTAGTCTTCCTGCCCCCATTTGTACCTCTTCAGATCCATCGCCTACTGGTACTTGATATTTATCTTAAAATAGTAAGTGGTTTCCTATAACCTTTAGGGTATGGCTAATACTCCTTGGTAAAGCATATGATTATGATCTAGATCTTCCTGACCTTTTTGGTCTAAATTGCTCTCTGTTCCCCAGATATACCAAGTTCTCTTTGGCTCAAAGCTTTTTCATAAGCTTCTTTGCTTTTCTGGAATGCCCTTTCCTTCATCCTTGGCTGCTGCTGCTTCTATATTGCTTCTAAGACTTCTTCCCTGAATTTTCTGTTTGTTGTGTTATTTCCCAACACTTTGTATTTACTTCTATTTTATCACACTAGACATTATTGTTTCTTTGCTAATGGTTCTTCTTCACTTTGATGTGAGGTTCTCGAAGGCTGGGACCATGGCTTCCTTTATATCTCCAGAAGAATGTATGGTGTGGAATCCAGGATAGACCTACACTGTGTGTTTTTCCCCCCAGCTTCACTGAAGTATAATTGGACAAAAAGTTATATGTATTTAAAGTGTACAATGTGATGATTTGATATACATTGTGAATGATTACCATAGTCAAGCTAATTAATACACCCATAAACTTACATAATTATTTTTTTGTGGTGTAAACACTTAAGATCTACATTCTTAGCAAATTCAAGTATATAGTACAGTATTAATCACTACAATCACCATGTTGTACATTATTAGATCCCCAGAACTTGTTTATCTTAAAACTGAAAGTTTGTACCCTTTGATAAACACTCTTCATTTCACCCACTGCCCAGCCCCTGGTATCCTCTAGTAACCCCAATTCTACTCTGTTTCTATGAGTTTGACTTTTTTTTTTTTTTAATTCTACATGTAAGTTAGATCATATAGGATTTTTCTTCTTTGTCAGGCTTATTTCCCTTAGCGTAATGTCCTTCAGGTTCATCCATGCACATGGCACAATTTCCTTCTCTTTTTAATGAATGAATATTCCATTATGTATATCTATACTTGTTTGTCTATATATAAATATGATAGATATAAAATGACAAATGGTTAAAAATTTCATAAAAATTTTTTACCCATTTATCATTTTATGAACACTTAGGTTCTTTCCACATGTTAGCTATTATGAATAATGCTATAATGAGCATGGGAGTGCAGATATCTCTTTGAGATACTGATTTCATTTCTCTCAGATATATATAACCAGAAATGGGATTGCTGGAAGATATTAGTTGAGGGTTTGTCATATATGGCCTTTATTATGTTGAGTTAAATTGCTTCCATATCTAATTTGTTGACAGTTTTATCATAAAAGGATGCTGAGTTTTATCAAATACTTTTTCTCTATCTATTAAGATGGTCATCTGAAATGTATCCTTCATTCTGTTTGTTAATGTCGTATATCACTGTTGCTAATATTTGTATATCAACTCATTCTTGCATCCTAGGGTCGTTTCAGTTAGATATTAAATTTAATTTGCTAGTATTTCATTGAGGACTTTTTCATCTATGTTCATGAGGGATGTTGGTAGTTTTCTCATAGTATCCTTTATGATATCAGGCTAATGCTGGCTTTGTAAAATGAATTTAGAAGTGTTTTCTCCTCTTCAATTTTTTGGAAGAGTTTAACAAGAATTGGTATTAATTCTTTTCTAAATATTTTGTAGACTTCATCATGAAGCCAATTGGTCCCAGGCTTTTCTTTGTTTTGAGATTTTTGATTACTGGCTCAATCCCCTTACTCATTACTTGATCTTTCCACATTTTCTACTCAATTTTGCTTCAATTGTATCCTTATTCAGCCTGCCTACTCTTACTGGAATATTTTGAAAATGATGCCAGGAATTTCTTCTGTAAAAGTTTAAGTATATATGTACCTTTAAAGATATGGATTCTTCCTTTTTTAAAAATTTTTATCTTTTTACTTGAAAGAGAGTAAACACAAGCAAAGGGGGTAAAAGAAGAGGGAGAATCTCAAGCAGACTCTGATTTGAGTGTGGAGCTCCATGTGGGGCTCAATCTTGTGACCCTGAGATCACAACCTGAGCCAAAACCAAGACTCAGATGCTTAACCAAGTGCACCACGCAGGCTCCCCAAAAGATATAGATTATTTCTAAGAGCACCATCACAATACCATTATCACACCTAAAAGATGATAGTTTCCTTATATCATCAAATATTCAGTTAGCCCCACCAACCCTTAGATATTTTAGCCAGAAGGAGACATATTATATTACTGCTTACATGTGTTGGCCAGAACTAGTCACATAGCTCCAATTAAATGCAAGGATGCTAGGAAATGCAGTCTTTTCGTGTCCCTAGGAAAAGCATTATGAAGCAGGACTTGGTGAACACAACATTAGATAAATTCCCAAGCTCACCTCGTTTCTTCTTAAATATATTTTCCCTTGTATTTATCAATAAAAGTTCTTAGACATATTGAGCAATGCCACTGTCATTAACTACTTGAACAGGACACCTCAGAATTTTGGGACAGACACACAGACACACTTAGTTTATTTAGCACATAAATATTCCATTCTGATCACTGCACATACCTTTCATAAAGGCCCAATTAAAGCCTTAACCTCTTTTGGAGAAAGATTTTCCTGATATATTACTGGCAGTGAGGGGCACCTGGGTAGCTCAGGTCATGATCTCGGGGTCTTGGGATCGAGCCCCGCATTGGGCTCTCTGCTCGGTGGGGAGCCTGCTTCCCCCTCTTTCTCTGCCTGCCTCTCTGCCTACTTGTGATCTCTCTGTCAAATAAATAAATAAAATATTTTTTAAAAAACTGGCAGTGAACTTTCTCTTCCTAATTGTTTAAACATACTAGTGATTTGTACTTGATTGTGAATTACTTCAATCAGAGTGGTTTTCTTTTTGAATCACAGATAGGATCTGGTCCCCAAGTGAGTGGGTACTCTGCCTGATGATTCTGCAGCATGAACCATCTCTGGGAGAGTAGGTCAAGGCACAGGTGATATGGTGAGATATCTAGGGTGAGCACATGCTACAAGGGAATGCAAGTTTCGAGGTCAAGAGAAGCAGCTATTATTCTCAGAAATGGTGTCAGTAAGTTAGGATGAGAAGGTATGCTAATTAACAAACCTATCTATTGCTCAGTTTTTCTTATATTCTTGGGGGTGACAGCCACACTGATGACATACTTTTTATGTCATCAGAATTTCTTAGTGTATTTATTGGCTTTGGCTGATTGAAATAATTGAGCTGATCTAGCTCCAACTAAGACCTCTGTCCCTAGTGGGTTGAAGGAATCCTGGGGCCTCTGATACAGTCAGTACACGCAAGACAGGAGTGAGACTTGTCGAGGTGCCTTCTGAAGCAGTGCCATCCCCCCGAGAATCCACGCTGCATGACAGTTTTGATAGGAACTTAAAATTCCATGTCCCATCCCTTATCCATTTTTTTTTTGTCTTAAAATACAGTATCACAGAAATCTGTACACTGGTAAGTTTCATTGAGCGTTCCTGAACTTACACAGTGGAATGAAAAGTGTGACTTTCTAGTTAATTTAAGTGTAATGTTATATAAAACAAGATATAAATTCTCTAGGAAGCTGCTGAATCCCCTTTGGTTGACCCAGTCTGTCTCACCTTCTTCTTTTGTCAGCCTAGTTCTCTGATACTCCCCAAATGTGCCCTATCCAATGCTCCAGCCTTGAAAGGCTGAATTGCTGAGGATGTTTTTGTACAGCAGTGTGCTCCTATTAATCTCAGAGATTTCTCTACATCTTCTCTGTCATCCTTCAGTAGTTTTTTAGCCATGTCTTTCCTAATTAAGAAAGTTTAGCTCTCATATGTCCTAAGTCCTGTATCTCGCCTACCCCAGCAGGAATTTCAATAGGAGCAAGGGCTAGAACAGAAGTTTTCACCAAAAGCAAAGGAAATTGAAGCAAAAGTGATGCAGCAAGACTGAGGGACATAGAGCTAGGATGTTGATTTGGGGACTCTTGACAGTGGAAGGAAGCTCCAGCCAACTCCTAAACTGAACTCAAAAGATGAGTTCAGTAATCCTGAACTCAAAAGATGAGAATAAGGGTGTGTGTGAATGGACAATGGTGAAAGATGGAGTTGAGGACTGCAGTGATTTTCTAGAACAGGCTCTAGTGTTCCAACCTTGACTTTATGAGCTGGAAGGATCTTGATTAGCGGATAGGTTGGCCAGTGTGAAGACTATGTAGAAGAGACCCAGTAACGCTGCGGCCTTTGTTTCTAGTTTGCATGTTCTCTAATTTGCCAACTTGTGTTCTGCTCAGCTTTCTCTGAATGGTGGAAAGTTTGGGTTTTACTTCTACTTTTGCTGTGATAAATAACTTAGAATTTAAGTTCCATCTGAAAATGAAGATGTTTCTTCCATGATCAAGCAAAATGGTGCTCTGACACTTCCTGAGTATTACTATCCAATAGCAAGTCCAGTTTAGAGCCACTCAGGTCTCTCTGTTCCACTTTCTAGCCACTGTAGGGTAGAGAGTGGTTCTCAAATCTGAATAGCATCAGGGACACTAGGAAGCATGTTAAAAGTCCCAGTTCTGGGTGTTATGCCCAGAGATTCTAACTCAATACACTGAGTGGGTTCAAATTTGGGAACTAATAACACAGATTCACATGTAATTTGTTCTGTCAGCATAGTGACATTTATATTTCTGTGAGTATTAATCTTTAGAAACTAGATAATTAGCACTTATCTGTACAAATCTGAGATTTAAAACAAAGAAATAAAAAGCCCGAGTTAATTAGGGTTCTCCAAAAAATTGGAGCCTGCAGTAGACAACATAAGCTGGCAGTTTTCAATGCAGACTAAATGTTGTAAAAATGGTAGCCAATCTCCACCTCCTTGTACATGAACGAGAGAAGAAGTGATGCAATATATGCTTGAGCAAAGATGTTTTTTTAAAATATTGAAAGTCTTGGCTTCCATATCCATATAAATGGAGAAAATTGGACCCATAGGGAAAGGCAGAAAGACCCTCTGTTAGCATCATGTTATTTTCATGAGACATGGTATGGATGAGAAGATGAAGGGGATTTACTTAAGTGGACAGATGTATTTCTCTTATAGAGAAATGTAAGAAAAGGCGTGTGATACTTTTTAGGAAAACAACAGGATAAGAAATGACAGAAAAGACTATTTAAGACAGAATCCAACATTTTTCCTTCTAAAAACTCTTCTGACTTTATAATTTCTGTCTACATCACAGAGAGCCCAACCATCAGCTGCTGTTTGTTACCACCTTACCAGCTTTACTGTAGAGCGAATCATCATCCACAGGATAATTCTGGCCCCACCTGTTTTTGTAAGGCCCCCAAATTATTTTTACATTTTTTAAAGTGGTTGGGGAAAAAAAAACTCTAAAGATGAATGATACTTTATGACATGCAAAAACTATATGAAATTCAAATATGAGTATCTGTAAATGAAATTTTACTGGAACGCATCCAACCTCATTCATTCACATGTTTATCTCTGGCTGCGTTTACAGTAACAGAACCCCAGGTAGTTACACAGATGCCTGTGACCCACAATGCCTTAAATTTTTAAGCTCTGGCCCTTGACAGAAAAAAATATGCCAACTCCTGTGTCTGGTCCTTTACAGAGAAAGTTTGTCTCAGTAGATTATAAGCTCCTTGAATCCAGGAATACCTTTACCTACCTAATACCTTTATCCTAAGACGTCTCTAACAATGCTTACTTAGCACAGAGTAAATTCTCAGTAGATGTATTTAAAAAATAATTTAGTACAAAATAAGCTGGTTTTTTCCCCTGCAGCAACTAACCCAGGGATTTCACTCAGGAGGGTCTCAGTATATGTTTTTTATTTTAATTGAAATTTAACTATTCTCTTGTTTAAGTCAGTGGTTTTCAAACTTCACCATGCATCAAAACCACCTGGAGGACTTCATAAAACAGATTTCGGGGGGCCCATCCTGAGAGTCTCTAATTTAGTAGGTCTGGAGCAATGCCTGAGAATCTTAATTACTACAGTGTTCCCAGTGATCCAGGGACCACATTTTGAGAACCACTTGTTTAAATATTGCTTCTCAAACTAGGATGAACATCAGAATCATCCAAGGAAGTGTGTTAGAAATATAGATTTCTGCTCTCACTTCCAGAAATTCCGATTTAGTATATCTGGGCTTGGGCCCAGGGATCTGTGTATTTAACAAGGTGTCCAAGTGTTTCTGGGATTTCTGGGTCACCCCTTTTTAAGATCCATAAGTATAATGTCCTCTGAGGTGTGAGTATTGTTTGATATTCATATAGTTAGTGCTTTATTCACAGACCAATAGATTCATGGGTTTAGAAGAGATCACCTTGTTTGCTAGTTTAGTTTCCAAAACTCAAATGGCGCCATGGTTGGGTGAGGTATTTGATTTTTTTTTTTTTAATCTCCTACCTGGGAATGAAAAGAAATAATATAAAGTAGGATGAAGAGGAGAGCTGAAGTGAACCTGTGCTGTCTCTGGGGATGGTGTCTGGGGAGGGAGATGTTGAGGCTGGCAAAATTTGCGTCTGGATAATGGCCCAGCAGTTGGGAAAAACTGTTCCAGTCTAACTATTGGCTTTTTATTTCATGGAGAAAACTACATAATCCTATATGTTAATATTTCCCTTAAATTCTCAGTTGCTGAGAAACTGATGAAGTTAAGAGAAAATCCTTTTCTTCATAAATTAGAGCATAATGGCAAAAATAATTTTTATAATGACAAAATTGCTAGGCTCTAGTGAACATTATGTAAAGCTTTTAATTTACAATTTTATTTTTAGCTGTGTGATGCTCTAGCAGAAATTTTCAGTAGTGTAATCATCTGTTGACTGTGTCATTAAAAGAGATGGTACACTCACTATAAGCTCTTATCAGCTCTGATTTAGTCCCATGGAAACTCAAATTAACCTGGGCTGAACTCCTGAAAGTCTGGGTCGCAGGCAAGTGCTTCCATGGAAGCAATAGTTGACACAACATATCCCTCTCTCCATTCTGCACATTAACAAAGCAGTCAAAATGAGAGGCCATGTGTTGTAGCAGAGAGCTGGATTTGGAGCCAGACAACCTAGTGTCACGTGTCTACTGCATACTTGGAATGACCACTCTGTTCCTTCACTATAAAATTAAAGGGGTTTTGTTGGTATCAGATGATTTTTTTTTAAAGATTTTATTTATTTATTTGAAAGAGAGAGATCACAAGTAGATGCAGAGGCAGGCAGAGAGGGAGGGGGAAGCAGGCTCCCTGCTGAGCAGAGAGCCCATGCGGGACTCGATCTCAGGACCCTGAGATCATGACCTGAGCTGAAGGCAGCGGCCCAACCCACTGAGCCACCCAGGTGCCCCGGTATCAGATGATTCTTATACAAAAGTGTTCATGAACCCCAAAGCATCATACCCCCTTATGGCATTGTTAATGTGATTGCTAATTCAGTTCTTGTCTGGGAGTCTGGAAACATGTGCCTGGTACATAGTATGCAATCTATACATGTTTATTGAATGCAGCTGAGAGGATGAAATGACAGCAAGAAAATTTATTGTTTTGCTGTGAAGTGTGTAAACCTGGTGATTCACAGACCTGGGGATAAAAATATATGTATATAAAAAATATATGTTTATAAAAAATAAAAAATAAAAAATAAAAAAAAAAAAAAAAAAAAAAAAAAAAATAGAGAGTATGCGCTACGGTGAATGCTGTGAATTGTGTAAGACTGATGACTCACAGACCTGTACCCCTGAAACAAATAATACATTATATCTTAATTAAAAATAGAGTAAATGCTTTATAGAGCAGAACTAGACTAGAGGTAGGTAATGAACCAAGTGTGTATTTTGCAGAAACTTTCCTGCAGGCATGTGCTTTAGAATTTGTTGCTAGCAATCTTAGATGTAGAAATATGCTTTGTTAAATTTACTCTGTTAAAAAGGTAACTGTATTAATACCATCTTAGAAAATTCAGAGAGTTTTAATGGTATTTCAGATCTACTTTAGATTTACTGAGGGTGAGAAAAAACCTTCATTTAAACTGCATTGTTGTTCCATATGAAATAAAAAAGAATCTCACATAGCTTTATTTCTATATTGATATTTCTTTATTTTTACTTTTTAATTTAAATATAGTTTAATTAAATATAAATAAAATTTAAATTAATATTTAAATTAAATATAGTTTTAATTTAAATTAATATTTAAATTAAATATAGTTTTAATTTAAATATAGCTTACTTTTTTAATTTAAATAAACTAAATATATTTTTTTAATTTAAATATAGTTAACAATGTTACATTAGTTTCAGGTGCACAACCTAGTGATTCAAGAAGGTTGTACTTTATGCTCTGCTCCTATGTATTAATACTTCTGTAGCCTATAAAGGGGACTGCCTTCTCATTCACTTCTCACTGGTTGATTTCATTCTACTAAGCTTGTTTCCAGATACCTGAAACAAACCTCCTGCTGTACTGCCCTTTGACTCTTATGTAGTCACACCAGGAGACTAAATCTGAGTACCACTGTTTTCCCAGTTTAACCTTTGGGTGTCAGTTGGTTGAGGTTATTGGAACAAAATCCTCAAATGTATAAAGTGCTACTTTTGCTTGTAGAATTGAGCAAAAAGGTAGTGGTTATTGGTTACTGCATGATGTGTGATAATGGCAGCAAGTGGGTTGGGTAGCTGTGATGCCAGCTGCTCTGCGGACTCCCCTAGTGAAGCTAATGGGAACTCCCAGGGAGAAAAGGGTGGAAACGAAATCCCATGTTTTCCAGAAGGGAGACCCGCTGCCCAACTGAGACAAGGATTTCTTAATCCACATTAGATAGATTTTACAGTCTGCAGGGGATGAAGAATTAGTCAGCACCACAACCCATGTCTTCTTGCTCTTGAAGTGACTCAGATTCCTGAGACAGAACAACTCCTGTAGCTGCGCACACATCATCGACTTGGGTAGAAATACAAGAGTGAGAGAGGACCCTGGAGCTCATCTAGTCGAGTCTGCCATACTGTGTGAAGCAGATGCTCTCGAAGCAACCTCCTTGGGCAGTAAGCTTCTTTCTATAATATCCTAATTTTTAGGATTCCAAACTTGCCACTAAGCGAACATATTCTATCCCCCCACGTCTCTATTCTATAAACTTGGATTTCCTTCCTGTATGCTCTATTCTAGTAGCATACCCCACCACTATTCAGTTAGCTAAGCCAGAAAGAGGAGTCATCTTAGACAACGTCCTTTCCTTTCTTGTATGTTAGTATCTGAATCCTGGTTTGGTTTTGGTTGGTTTTGTTTTGTTTCTTTGAAGCAGCTTTTCTCCTCTTCCTTTTTTTTTTTTCCTGTTATCACTGTCTGTCTCCATCAAGACCTTCATTATTTTGTGCTCTATTAATAAGTTTCAAACAAGAAAAGTATTTCTGTCTCATTGATTTTTGTCAGATCTCTCCTCTATTATTCAAATCTTCTCCAGAGAAAACTGCAAAATCATTTTTATTGTCCACCTGGAATTTAAGGCTCTCCACAGCTTGCTACACACGGCATCCTCGTCCAGCCAATTTCATAATTACTGCTACTATACAGTACACAGTCTGAACTGTGTTTTCCTGTCCTCAGAAAAATGTCCCATTTGTTCATAACATCAAGGCTTTTTTATTCGGTAGCCCCCTGCCAGACTGGTTCTTCTCCCATCATTCCAACTATCTAAATTCCACCACACATTTTCCCACATTCTTCCATTCTCATTTCTTGAACTCTGTTGACACCCCGTGTTGGTGGCGCATACACCATACTACCATGCAGCGTGAGTGGCAATGTCTGTGTGGTTATTACCTGCACTATAAGTATAAGCAGTTGGAGGACAGGTTCTGCATATTTAGTGCATTTAAGTGGGAGCTTCGGTTCTGTTGAGAAGAGAAGGGCTGTTAGTAACTTCCTTTGGATGATCCTGGAGAAGGTAGGTGACAAAAGAGTGAGACACTAGGGATGCTCAAGAGCAGAGAGTAGGTCATACCTGCTTAGGCCTGTAACAGCTGGTGCCGGTAGACCAAAGGCCTTTTGAAGAATCAGTGCTAACTCAGAAATGGTGAGGGCAAAAATAGGGGACAGCCTTGGCAAGGAGGTCAGGTCACCAACACCTGGCAAGTAGAACAGAAGGAGTTGGGGCAGGGTGATGTGTTACACGCGGGTCTTAAAGGTGCTTAAATTGAGGCTAGCCAGACAGGGTTCTTCCCCAAGAAGGACATAAGTTCTATGGAGCAGACTAAGCCACTGTGTCTTTATATAAACAAGGGATTTTTTAAGTTAAAGAATTAGAGTGATCCTTTGGCTTTGAATACTAAGATTTCTGATATAAGACAGACACTTGATGCTTTTAAAAAAATTTTCCTAAGTACCTCTCATTCCCATGTTGAGGAAGTGTTTGGGACTCCTGTTGTTTCTCTGAAAAGATTCCTCAAAAACAAAAGAACGGACCTCTGATTATCTTTTTGAACTTAATACATCCTGGGAATTTAAAAAAAAATTCTTGATTAAAAAAGTTTGAATATAAAGGGCCATACAATTTAATTAAGTGCCTGTTGTTGGGTGCCAGTTGCCCTACGGTCTTATCTCCTGTTTCTTGCTCATATATTTTTGTTATGAATTCCTTTCCTCTTTCCTGATTAACCAACAAAAATGCATGACTAAATTGTTTAAGCTTAATTCTTGGCTTATTTGTGCTTTATATTCTATTTTGTTGGCAAGGTCTTTCCTCCCGTTAGCAGAATTTATGGCAGAAAATTACTTTAGCTTTAAAAAAGAGACCTGGCAGAGCAGGAATTTTAAGCTGATCACTTGGTTTCTGAAATTTTAGCAGAAATAAACAAGATGATTAGTTTGAAATGTAATTCATAGCCAGTGGGTTTGAAAAAATACTCGAATTGCTGATTGCAGCTAGCTCAAATAGACCCCCTAAAATGTAATTCACTTTTGGAATGATTCCAAATGGATTCTTTCTGCTTAAATTTGCAGAATTTCCCAATGCTGTGTCAATATTTCAAATAGTATTGGAAAAGTTTATTAGTAGCATTGATCTAACTTTAAATGCACCGAATATTGTTGGTATCTTGATCTGAGCACAATATACATGAATTAAAGGGAGACAGCAGCTTGGGTAAGTGCAGAGCCCTGATTTTTTTTTAAATTTATTTATTTTTTTTCAGCGTAACAGTATTCATTGTTTTTGCCCCACACCCACTGCTCCATGCAATCTGTGCCCTCTCTAATACCCACTACCTGGTTCCCCCAACCTCCCACTCCCCACCCCTTCAAAACCCTCAGATTGTTTTTCAGAGTCCATAGTCTTTCATGGTTCACCTCCCCTTCCAATTTCCCTCAACTCCCTTCTCCCTTTTTCCTCATGTACTTGAAGCTCTATTGTTCATTTTCTCCTAATGTTTTTTCTTTTTTCCTTTTGAAAATTCTTATTATGGATAATTTGAAATGTACACACAAAAAAGAGAGAGCAGCACAGTAAAGCTCCAACTATCCAGTACTCAGCTTCAAGCATCATGAACTTACAGCCAATCTTGTTTCATTCATCTCCCACCTATTTTCTCCTTTTCCCTACGCTGAATTCTTTCGAAGTAAATTCCAGACATTCAAGTCATTTAATGTGTACATATTGTAGCATGATCTCTAAATTATGATTCCTTAAAAAAATAACTTTAATATCACTACTACATCTAAAATAATCAAGACTGCTTCCTTAATCAAATATCCAACTCAAATTCCCTGTTTTGTCCTATGTAGTTGTTATTGTATATTTATTTAAATCGGGATCTAAACAAGGTCCATATATTATAACTGCTCAAACGTCACTTACATTCCTTTTGAGTATATTTTTCTTCTTCCTTTTTCTTCCCCTTGCAGTATGTTTGTTAGAGAAACTGGTCCTTTATTCCTCTAGATTGTCCCACAATATGGATTTTGTGGATTTATTCCCTTGTTTTTACTCATTTTGCTCAGTGTCTTGTATTTATTGGATAATCTGGTCACTGCATGATCTGTCCCTGCCTAACTCTTCAATTTCATGTCACAACAGGGTTT
Organism: Mustela lutreola; assembly: GCF_030435805.1. Lineage (NCBI taxonomy): Eukaryota > Metazoa > Chordata > Mammalia > Carnivora > Mustelidae > Mustela > Mustela lutreola. Next base: position 86,175,041 of record NC_081297.1, on the reverse strand, counting down.
TCTGTGCTCTACCCATCCCAGAATCTGCTCACCTTTACTTAGAATGGTCTTTGACTGCTTAGCTCAAATGTTTCTTTCTTGGGAAAGCCTTATCTGATTAAGGCAGAATCCTTCATAAGCTTTTATAGCACTTTCTATTCCTTCATAGCAATTACTTTTATAACATATTTGTATGTATATTATTTAGTACATTTTTTAGGACTAGTGTCCAGAATCTATAAAGAACTTAGCAAACTCAACACCCAAAGAACAAATAATCCAATCAAGAAATGGGCAGAAGACATGAACAGACATTTCTGCAAAGAAGACATCCAGATGGCGAACAGACACATGAAAAAGTGCTCCATATCACTCGGCATCAGGGAAATACAAATCAAAACCACAATGAGATATCACCTCACACCAGTCAGAATGGCTAAAATCAACAAGTCAGGAAATGACAGATGCTGGCGAGGATGCGGAGAAAGGGGAACCCTCCTACACTGTTGGTGGGAATGCAAGCTGGTGCAGCCACTCTGGAAAACAGCATGGAGGTTCCTCAAAATGTTGAAAATAGAACTGCCCTATGACCCAGCAATTGCACTATTGGGTATTTACCCTAAAGATACAAATGTAGTGATCCAAAGGGGCACATGCACCCGAATGTTTATAGCAGCAATGTCCACAATAGCCAAACTATGGAAAGAACCTAGATGTCCATCAACAGATGAATGGATCAAGAAGATGTGGTATATATACACAATGGAATACTATGCAGCCATCAAAAGAAATGAAATCTTGCCATTTGCAACAACGTGGATGGAACTAGAGCATATCATGCTTAGCGAAATAAGTCAAGCAGAGAAAGACAACTATCATATGATCTCCCTGATATGAGGAAGTGGTGATGCAACATGGAGGCTTAAGTGGGTAGAAGAATAAATGAAACAAGATGGGATTGGGAGGGAGACAAACCATAAGTGACTCTTAATCTCACAAAACAAACTGAGGGTTGCCGGGGGGAGGGGGTTGGGGAGAAGGGGGTGGGATTATGGACATTGGGGAGGGTATGTGATTTGGTGAGTGCTGTGAAGTGTGTAAACCTGGTGATTCACAGACCTGGGGATAAAAATATATGTTTATAAAAAATATATGTTTATAAAAAATAAAAAATTAAAAAAAAAACTGTATTTTTTCAACACATCATTGAATAGTCAGCACCTAATGTAGCAACTAGTCCATGAAATGTGCCAAAAAATGATGAATTTGATGATTAACTTAGATGACTCAATATAATGAATTCTATCCTCCCTTACCTTATTAAACATTACTTAATACAAATGAGGTGATCACAAGTTATTCTTTATCTTGGTCCTGCTTCCTGGCCTTACACCTGTGGCTACTTTTCGCACCCACCATTCTGTGACATTACACACAAGTAGTCAGTATTCCTCTGGGGAGACCATAAATGACATGTGAACTTCAGTCACCTTTATTTTGGTCATCATGATGGTTTGGGGAGCCTGCATTGCATAGGAGTCTTCAGGGAAATTATCTCAAAGTTCAAATGAACTCTTTATTTAAAAGGAGATGTTTATATTTATGTATTAGTCTGCTTGGAGTGCCATGACAGGATTACACAGACTGGATGGTTTAAACCACAGAAATTCCAGCCTCCAAGACTGGACGTCCAAGATCAAGGTGGTGGGAAGGTTGGCTTCTGGGAAGCTCTGTCTCACTGGCTTGCAAAGAGCTTCCTTCTCACAGTGTCTTCACATGGCCTTTCCATTGTGCACATGAAGAGAGAGAGAGTGAGTTCTGGTATCTTTTCCTTCTCCTATAAGGACACCAGTCCAGTTGCATTAGGTCCCCGCCCTTTTGACTTCATTTAACCTTATTACCTCCTGAAAGGCTGCATCTCCAAATACAGTAGAGTCACACTGGGGGTTAGGGCTTCAATATATAAGGGGACACAATTCAGTGCATAACAATTCAGTAACACGTTTCCCAGGGATCTGGGTCTAAATTGAATCAACTCTCTTAACTATCAGACTTCTTATTTCTATTTTAATGCTTACTAATCAATGACCCATATTTTAAAAAGCTTAATCAAAGGTTAAAAAATCATGACGACTTTAACTGTAGCATTATTTTATCTGTGTCTACCAATTCTAGGAGAATTGGATCAAAAGTCTAAAATTATGCATATATTAATTTTTCCATGATTATCTAATTTTTGAATTAAACATTTAATATATTGGTTAACTAACATAATCTTAAGTACCAAAAATAAAGTTTCAAGCATACAAATAGAGTAAAAGCAGAATGAAATTTAGAACTAAAATTTGAATACAAAATGTCATTTGTATTTCTGAAAATTTTTGTGAAGTACTTAAAATGTACTTACTTAAAAGGAACCCTGAAATAAATATCTCTTAAATCAATTTATAAACAGACCTTAGAAAAATGATGTGAAAAACCATCCTCTAACATACCAATCCTCTGACATACCAATTAGTTATATGACCCAAATTCAAATTTTGCAGACTCTAACCATGTCATCTAAAATGCATTCAGGGGTGCCTGGGTAACATAGTCGGTTAAGCAGCCAATTCTTGGTTTTAGCTCAGGTCATATCTCAGGGATGTGAGGTTGAGCCCCATGTTGATCTCTGTGCTCAGTGCCAAGTCTGCTTGAGGTTCTCTCTCCCTCCCCCTCTACCCCTCCTGCTTAAGGCTTTCTCTCTCTATCTCTCAAATAAATAAATAAATCTTTAAAAGAATAAACTAAAATAAAATAAAATGCATTCATGATTCATGCCCCTCTCATCAGTGCTCCATCTTCCTTTCATTGTTTTATTACTTCCACAACACTTATTTTCTAAAATACCATATGATTCACTCATTTTGTGTATCTGCCTACTTCAACTAGAATGTAAGAGCCATGAGATCAGGCTGTTTTGTTCACTGCAGAATCTTTGACTTCCAGAGCAATGCTCTGGAATATTAAATGACAGGCATTTAATATACACTGGCTAGATAAATAAATAAATTAGTAATGTCAATTATTCTGGCCAACTGGATTTTAATGGCCATTTTTTAAATGTACAGTAACTATAACTTATAAAGCAATGCATCAGAATCACCAGGAGGGCTTGACATAGGGCTTGTTGAACTCCATCTCCAAATTTTGGATTCTGTTGATCCAGTGTGAGGCCTGAGACTCTGCATTTCTAACATCTTCCCAGATCGTGCTGTTACAGGTGGTAGAAGAAACATAGTTTGAAGAAACACTGATTTACAGAAACCAAAAATCAATAGCATCATGAAATTTGGGAGATGGTTATGAATTATGATAATTATCCTGCAGACACAAGTGTAGTGGAGCACTGGATTGGTATGTTAGGAAGTGGTTTGCTTGACTCTCTCCCAACAAATTAAAGAGCATGCTGACTCCCCATAGGCTGTCATCTCGTTCAAGTGTTTTAAATATGGACCTGCATGATGGCAATAGACTCACAGAAGGCATGTCTTGGCTCTCCCCAGAGTGTCTTTGTTAACATGATGGATGAATGGAAATTTCCCCTTTGGAAGGCTGTTAAGGCTTTTCTTTTGGTAGACTATTTTTTTTTAATTTTTTATTTTTTATAAACATATATTTTTATCCCCAGGGGTACAGGTCTGTGAATAGCGAAATAAGTCAAGTAGACTATTTTTAAAAGAATTTGTGATGCAGCATGAAAAGAAAGAATAGCATTTGAGTTATTGAGATAGTAGGATTTAGCCTTTCTCTGGTAGCTTTCATCTTAAAAATTCTTTGCAAATACTAATGCCTCAGGCAATCCTTGGAGACAATGTATACTCCCTACATTTTGTTCTTCTAGAGCTTGGAGACAGAGGTTTGGCATCAGTCTTGTATTTTTGTGGCCTCTCTCTTTTTTGGTCTCTTCATGCCCTGATAAAAATCAGCTCTTAAAAATCGGATTTTCCTGCTACTCAGAAACCTCTTGAGGTCAGATGTTTCCTGCCTCAATTGTTATTTCTGACAATCCTATTTTTCATGTGCAATGATTAGTTACTAAGGCAATGATCTTAAGGATTCTGACTGTCATCCAGTAGGAAGTGAACTTTCAGGGAAACAGAGATCTTGCTTCTGTGGACACTCTTTTGTGTTTAAAAAAAAAAAAAACCCACAATGAAAGAAATGTATGCAGAATTGTCAGCAAAATAAGCACAACTTTGTTGGCTTGGAAAATTTTCATTAACATGCTCACTGTATTGAATAAGTACTGGGTTAAATTTATCTTCTAAATCTTCCTGTGTTCCTAAATTTTGAGAGGATGAGAGTATATCTTTTATTGGATGAGAAAGTATTACACAAAGTCCAGAGGATCAGGCAAAATATTTCTTTCATTCTAGGTACATCAAATCCACCTTGACCAGTACGGGGAAAGCAGCTTCTCTTTCTAGTCTTTCTTCTTCCTTCATATATTTACTATTTGTTGAGTGACTAGTACAGGCTAAATTCTTCTCTAGTTTCTGGGATTAGAGCATTGAATAAGACAAAGGTTCTGGTCTCATGGATTTAGATTATAGTAGAGGGGGATAATTAATAAATAAAATTATATATATTAGAATTAGGTATAGATAAATACTATGTAGACATTAAGATAGAACTTTGAAGTAAGATGACACATGGTACAAGTCCAGAAGAAACTGTAGGAATGAGCCATTTGGTTGTTGAGGGAAGAGCATTCTAGGCAGAGGAGAATTAGGATTTTCCTAATCCTGAGGATTAGGAATCCTGGGGAAGAGCATGGCTGACATATGCAGGAGCAATAGAGAAACAATGGGCTGTAGTAGAATGAATCAGGGATACAGTGGTACCAACTGAAACCAGAGAGATAGAGGAGTATACAGAGAGTTACAGATCAAGTCTCCTTATTTTTTTAATATTCTATTTTTTCAAGATTTTACTTATTTATTTGAGAGAGAAAGAGTGCGAGAGAGCATACAAACTGGGGGGAGAAGCAGACTCCCTGCTGGGCAAAGCCAGATGCGAGACTTTGTCCCATGATGCTGGGATCATGACCTGAGCCAAAGGCAGACGCTTAACTGACTGAGCCACCCAGGTGCCCCAAGTCTCCTCATTTTAAAAAAAATTTCCCATAAACTAGTTGGAGAGTTAGCATAGTAAGACCTAAAGAATCGCTATTTACATTTTTTAAAAAGATTTATTTATTTATTTGAGAGAGAGAGAGAATGTGTGTGTTGGGGGGGCATAGCAGTTGGGGCAGAGGGAAAGGGAGAAACTGTAAGCAGACTCCACACTAAGCGTGAAGCCTGACATGTGTCTTGATCTCATAACCCTGAGATCATAACCTGAGCTGAAACCAAGAATTGGATGATTAACTGACTTCACCAACTAGGCACCCCTTGATATTTAAATTTTTCAAGATATTGTGCAGAATTGAGTAAAAGATTAAGATATGTTAGCTTTTCTCTAGAAAAATTACAGATTGGATATATGGATTGTTTGAAATTTATGTTATTTCGTAGCATTAGAAATTCAAGACCTCAAGCTTAGCTTCTTGTTTATCACCAAAGAACTCGGGTTGCATCTCTAAAGATTTTGTCCCTTAAAGGGAATCACAGTGAGAATCTGTGCATAGAATTTGGTTCATTCTGTGCCTTTCCATCATATCCTTTTACTGTTCCTATTCTGTCTGCACTAAGACTGAATTTGCACCTGTATTACATCAGGCAAACAATCATTTAAACGAAATAAGTCAATTAGAGAAAAATAATTAACATATATCTCTCTGATATGAGGAATTTGAGAGGCAGGGCAGAGGGTCATGGGGGGTAGGGAGGGAAAAAATGAAACAAAGTGGGATCTGGAGGGAAACAAACCATAAGGCACTCTTAATCTCACAAAACAAACTGAGGGCTGCTGGTGGTGAGGGGAAGGGATGAGGTGGCTCGGTGATGGACATTGGGAGGGTATGTGCGATGGTGAGTGCTGGGAAGCGTGTAAGCCTGATGATTGACAGACCTGTACCCCTGGGGCAAATAATGCACTATATGTTAATTTAAAAAATGTTATTACATGCATTAGTTTATACACTAATTCAGTAATTTTCATGTCCAGTGATTTTACACAAAATTATATTTAAGTAAAAATCATTAATTCAACAGCAAAAAAAAAAAAAAAGAATTTAGCATTGAATTCAGTCCTTAGCATTGAATCTTTTTTAAAATTTTATTTATTTATTTGACAGAGAGAGAGAGATTACAAGTAGGCCGAGAGGCAGGCAGAAAGAGAGGAAGGCAGAGAGAGAGCAAGGCAGAGAGGAAAGGAAGCAGGCTCCCTGCTGAGCAAAGAGCCCAATGCGGGGCTCGATCCCAGGACCCCAGGATCATGACCTGAGCCGAAGGCAGAGGCTTACCCCACTGAGCCACCCAGGCGCCCCAGCATTAAATTTTTAAATGAACTAATTTATTGACCATTGTGATTAGAATAATCACCCCATTAGAATGTATGTACAGTAGAGATAAAGGGAATTAAAACTATGAAGTCTGATTGTTCCATTTTCTTCTATGAATAGTTAATGTTATACCTCAGGAGGACCATAGTCTGAAAATATACTAGGATTTCCTTTATGACTCTTGCATATTTAAGCTGGACTAAGCATGTTGGTTTGCAATAAATAGCAATATAAATCAGGAAAATAACCAGTCTAATTTTGATTGGCAGAATTAATGTCACTGGATCTATTTTTATAGTACTTTATTTCCTATATCTTCTAATGTGGTTTCCCTGCATAACAGCAAGAAATATCACTGAATTTTATTTATGAGTAATTTATTTGGTATTGGCTTTTTACTACATCTCACAAGGTATCTTGAGGTTTGGTATTATTTTTAATTATGTATTTTACAACCATATGGCCTACTTACAAGGGGAGAATGTTGAGTGGGTTTGGGGATATAGGAGGAGATCTGACTTGCCTAATAATGACCAAAACAGTGGTATACCTTTTCATCATCGTGTGAGGCAAAGGAACCCCCACTGAAAGGGTGATTTGAAGGCTTTTCCAGTAGAGGTGACCAGGTATCTTTATCCATTCACCCATCTATTCAAGCCCTTCCTTGATCTCACATTTCCCTCCAACTACCACCTTATTTCTAAATTTCTTTTTCATTGAAAAAACTCATAATCATTATATACACATATTGCCTTTATACCTCTCTTCTGTCTTGAATGCCTTCCAGGTAGGCTTCTGTTTTTACCATACCATGAAAGTAACTCTTACTGAGTGATCAAGATACACATTTTCAAATGCAGTGTCAGTTATCAGTGCCATCTTGATCTTTCAGCTCATTCAAATGTGTTCATTTTTCTTCTTCCTTAAAACACTTTCTTCATTGTCTGCAGCTCATTTAGAGTATCCTTTTGCCTCCCTGGACATTCTTTCTCAGTCACTTCCTCATTTCCATTACTTCTAAATGTTGTAAGCTTCAAGGCTGATCCATGGACTTCTTCTAACCTATGAATTGTCTTCTTGATCTTTTTCTGTAGTGATCTCATCCTAGTCTCTTGGCTTTCAAGACCATCTGGATAGTGTCATCCTCAATATTTAGATCTTCTTCTTGGACTTCTCCAAACTTCCAAGCAATGTAAAATTGTCTAAATTATGTCTTCTACTGATTATAAAAATATACATCTCAAATTAAAATGTCCAGAACAGAACTTATGATTCCTAGTACTCCAACCTGCACTTCCTGAAATCTTACCCATCTATTAATTATCAAGCATACTGTTAGCGTTTTTTAGACCAAAAACCTTAGATTGAAAGAATCCTCTTTCTCTTACATAATACATTTAATCCATTCAAAGCATGTTGGCTCTTTCCTTAAAATGCTTCCAATCTTTTTTTTTTTTTTAAAGATTTTATTTATTTATTTGACAGAGAGAGCACAAGCAGGGGGAGCAGTGGAGGGAGAGAGAGAAGCAGGCTCTCTGCTGAGCAGGAAACCCGACATGGGGCTGGATCCCAGGACCCTGAGATCATGACCTGAGCCAAAGGCAGAGGCTTATTGACTGAGCCACCTCCACCACTACCATTCTAGTTCCAGGTACTATCATTACCTGAGAGAGTTTCTAAAGTCATTGTCCCTTCTACATTTCCAAGGCAACATGAGAGTTCCCGTTTCTTAATCATTATTTGCTCTTATCAGTCATTTTTATTTTAGCCAATTTAGTAAGCATGAAGTAGTATCTCATGGTGACTTTAATTTTCATTTTCATTATAATTAATGATGTTGAGCAGGTTGACTCGTCATATTTAATTGCAACACATCCTGGCCCATGATAACCTCCAGGTAATCTTTATCTGTGCAATCTCTAATTTTTTTCATATCACTTATTACCTTCTAACATGATGTATAATTTATTTATATTATTGCTTATTATCTGTTTCCCTGATGATCTCCCTTCAAACGTAGAAATGTTAGCATGGAATCTTCTACTGTTTTGCTTGTTGATAAAGCCCAGAGAGACTAGAATAAAACCTGTATTTATTTTATATTAGATGCATATTGCTGGGGTGAAGGAATGATCAATAGCCCTGTCTTACTAGGAGTACTAATGCCGAGAATGGGATAGTTTCTGAGAAGACTCACACAAAAGAAGTATAGTGGAAGGTTCCTGGCCATTATTTCCCTTCATCATCTATGTGCCACTTGTCCTTTCTATGTCTCTAACAGGCAGGAGCCGGGTGTCTGAGTAGCATGACTGTTGCAGATAGCAGCTATATAGATAGCTGTATATACTGCACTATATGGGGATCCTCCTAGAGAACTTGATGGAAATGAAAAATTACTATGAAACTGGAAAAGTATTGGAGTAAAGTAGAATAGTTTCTATGGTAGTGATATACACACACACACACACACACTATATATATATATATATATATATATATATATGCACAACAATGCCTTTGCAAGAAAATCACAGTGGTAAAGTATAAGACAAAATACCAAATATTATGCTGAGTGGGGAAGATAAAAAGAGAAAGACCTACTAGTTGCCTTGAGATGTTTGGCTTGCCCTACTTCCATTCCATTCACTCTACCACGGATTGATCTAAACATGTCACTTTGTTCTCCATGAATTCATCATGGTCCCTTTGTTCTCAATTAAGTCCATATTCCTTAATGGAGCATTCAGAGTCCTTCCCAACCTGGCCCCAGCCATCTTTTCCACTTAAGTTCTTGTCATTTCCCCTTATTTTTTAATTTTTATTTGTTATTTTTTGTTGTTCCCCTTATTTATCCAACCTCCCAGCAATACAAGGAGCAAAGTTCCAGGTTATGGGCTCTTTCTGATACAGAATACTCATTTCGTATCTACTTGTCTTTTGCTCCATTGGCATAAAGCTCCTCACTCCCCACTGTACATTTACACATACATGTGTCTTTCTATATTTTGTAAAATCCTGCTTGTTGTGCAAGAACTGATTCAAAGGGCACTTCTTGGTGCAATATTCTTCCATGGTTTAAGCAGAATGAATTTCTTCCCTTCCCATACAATTATGATTCTTAATAGTCTTATTTTGATTTTGGTTTTGGTTATCCTTATCTCCATCAAATATGAAGTCTGAGGCCAGAGATTGGGTCATACTGATTTTTTTGCCCAATGGTTCCATCTTTCTTTGCCTATAGTAATTGTTTGTTGAATGTTCATTGAAACAAAATAAAACAAATAATAAAGACTCCTCTTTACTTGTACCTAGGATATACTGAATAGATTTTTTTTTAAACTTAACTGCAATGGTAATCAGATGCATCTGGACATACAGTTATTTGCATCATAGGGACATTTACACAAATTCAACTAAATTAGATCGATATAAAAAAATCAAAAGCCAAAAAAATGAAAAGAGAAAATTACGACTTAAACAGTGGATAATATTCTTACTGTTGCCTTTGCTGGTGCAGTCACAGGAAAAAGCAGATGAGAGATATGGATTCGTTCTTCTTTTAGTTGGTTCCAGTTGTAATTCCTGTGAGCCCTCATGGTGTGAGCATCTTTGCTGTGGTGAATGGGATTCTAGTGTTTAAGGACAGGCATTTTTCAAACCATGTGGCCTCTGAAGAAGCCAAGTACTTTATTTGGTATAGCCCACTGACTTTTTGACCCAATTCCCACACAAGGTATTACTCCAAAGTAATCTGGAAACACCATGGTACCAAGTCCAGGTCATATTTCTAATAAAGTAACTACATATATGGTCTTTCTAACTTAAAAATGCAATAGCAAAAGTAGATGATTCCAAGTAGAGACACAAAGATAGTTAACATTTGTAGAAGATGAGTATCTAAGAAAGACTTAATCATTGTTCTTACTCTTTTGGCAAAGAAAGTAGATGTCCAACAAAGTTCTCTAAATGAAAAATGATTTCTCACATGGAAAATGGTGACCAGCTTTTCTTCACCACTGAATACACAACAGGAGGGAATGTTTAAAATGTCGCATGAAGGATTTATCTCAGATACAGAAAGATTTCCTGTTTGTCAGACACTGAGATAACTTCTTGAGAGAAGTCAATAGAATCTCCTAATGTGGAAACTTTTCTTTTAACCTCATTCTGTCTGGAATAGTTTGTGTCCACATTTTTCAAAGTACGTTCTAGTGTTTTATGGACTCTTAGGGAAGTTAGTCAAAGTAAAGATTCTGTTATCAAATGCATTTCAGAAACACTAGGTTTAACAAAATTAAATAAAATTCTCTATTGAAGGGCTTCATAGCATTTACTCTGCTCAATGCTTTGTGAATTTCTGGCAGGGTAGGGATATGTATTATAAAAAGTATTTCTTAAACTTTATTTAAGCATACATGACCCATTTTTTAGAGGATTTTTAAAGGATTGATATTCTGTGTTACTTTCTTAGAGATATGTTGCCTCACATATCTGAACATAGTAGATATATTAGGTCAACTTTCATGTAATGTTGAAAAAAGTTCTCACTTGCCACATTACTACTTTTGAAAACAGTGACAAAGTACTTTGTGGAGATATCTCTTTTTTATTTTATTTTTTTATTTTTATTTATTTATTTATTTTTAAGATTTTATTTATTTTGACAGACAAATCACAGGGAGGCAGAGAGGCAGAGAGAGAGGAAAGGAAGCAGGCTCCCTGCTGAGCAGAGAGCCCGATGCGGGGCTCGATCCCCGGACCCTGGGATCATGACCTGAGCCAACGGCAGAGGCTTTAAACCACTGAGCCACCCAGGTGCCCCAATATCTCTTTTTTAAAACTGCCTAAATATGGATTCCTTTGGAATAATTTCTTTTACAGTTTTTCATGTTGTCCAGTGAGCCATGGGGGAGTGAAAACAATGAGTGTTCAGAACCAGACTCAGACTCATGGAATCTTCCTCCTTACTCTGACTTCTGAACACATTATTTGTGATAACTTATAGTAGAGGCAGAGGCTATAAATGTGCATGTTGGTTTTTGCTATATTGAGGATTGCAGGTCTGAAGCCTTCTAATGAAATGAGAGGTGAGTAGATTCATGAGACAGTATAATTTAGGGTGGAGAATTTCACCTAGAATAGCTAGCTTACTTACTACTACATTGCACGACAGCTTACCCATGGAAAGCAAAACTATCACCCTATATAACTCTTTACATACTTACTGTGGTAACTTCTCAAGGTCTTGAGTGAATCTTTTGGGAGCTATATAAACATAACTGGAAAGGTGTACTGGAGAGAAGTTATCTCTGTGTCTACTTAACTGATAATTTAAAATGAGGAAAAAAAATAAATAGGAGGTACATGAGGGAAGAAACCCACAGAACAAGGTGACATATTGTCTGGGTGGTAATTTATTTTGAATGTGTGTGAGATTAAGTGGACTGTAATGTACACTCTACAGGTAGTTAGTTAACACTTGAAGTACCCAAATCAGGAGTCTGTGTTCCTTAGGGATCTTATGTTAGTTGGGTTCTCCCAAAAAACAAACTCTGTGTGTGTGTGTGTGTGTGTGTGTGTGTGTGTGTGTGTGTGTGTGTGTCTGAAAGAAAGATATATTTTTAGGGATTGACTCCTGGTGATCATGGGGGTTGGCAAGTTTCAAATTTGTAGGGCAGACCAAAAACTCAAGCAGCAGGATTTCTATTTTGGAGTCTTGAGGAAGAATTATTTCACCCTTGGGTAAGCTCAGTCTTTGCTTTTAAGAGCTTGAGCTGATTGGATGAGACCCACCTACATCATGGAGGGTAATGTCCTTAAAGCCTGCTGATTATAAATGTTAATCACATATAAAAGATGACTTTCTAGACTGGTATTTAACCAAACAGTTGGACACCATACGCTAGCCGATTTGATACAGAAAACTGTTACAGAGTCGACACAAGAACTTCCAATATTGTTGTCAAAATTCATATAAGAGCTTTGTTCTTCAGCATGAGAATTTTTAGAAAATAATCTATCATTGAAGTAAGTACTGGTCAAACTAAGGGGTTTGCCAAAGGGGTGTATGGGCACTATTGGCCTTAAATGAAAAAGGTCCAGCACAAGCAGGGCCAGCAGCCTTATGGAGCTAAAACTGAGCTCTGTTTGGGTGTGTTTCCCACAGAAAAGGCCAGCAGGTAAACTGATGTTTCCATGTAGTACTGGACATCCTCCACAATCTGTCATGTAAGATTCTCCTGAAGGGCCTGAAGACAGAGGGGGACTCTCTGAGCTTCCAAGAACAGGTGGTGTAGGACTCTATCTAGCTGCCCAAAAATGTTTGCATTCCAGCAGAATCTTGTCAAAGACTTGCTTTCATTGCATTCCATCTGGCTTTTATCACCAGAGGCTTTTACAAAGGCTTTGGCTGTTGTTAGACAGACAAACCAGCATAGCTTAGTTCACAACAGGAAGAATTTGGAATTCAATACCAAAAAGCAGTCCTCTGGGAGAAATGCTGTGATTTCCTCTCCGTTCCAGTTGACTACCATCCTTTCTTAATTTGAGTGACTTTGGTCAGTGATGTCTAGTCTTCTGTCTCCCACAGATTTAGGTCTTCATTATGATGATGTCTTCATGGAGGAATAATTGAAGCCAAGAGTTACTGAATAAAACCATTTTACTCATTTAATTAATGTGTGGGGGCTTCCCTCTTACTTTTAATATAATTTTGAGCTTCTTATGAATCTTTTTTTTTAAGATTTTATTTTATTTTATTTTATTTATTTGACAGAGAGAGAGATCACAAGTAGGCAGAGAGGCAGTCAGAGAGAGAGGAAGAAGCAGGCTCCCTGCTGAGCAGAGAGCCAGATGTGGGGCTTCATCCCAGGACCCTGGGATCATGACCCGAGCTGAAGGCAGACGCTTTAACCCACTGAGCCAAATCTTTGAAAGCTTCCTGACTTGTATATACACTAAAGAGATATAGGTTGATGCCATCTTATGAAAAATAGTCTTTTTAAGAATGCATTTTCCATATCATGAAAGAGTGAAAATGGGTATATGAGAGTCTGAATTCAGAAAAACACAGATATTTGAACAATTTAAAGACATAGGACTTTTACTATATTTTATTAGCCCATTAACATTTTCCCATTTAAGTCATGGAAGGTAGGTGTTTGCACACTTAATAGTGGAGAAAGAGGACTATTCCATCAAGTGAGTTTTCTCTTAAAAAAAAAGCTTTTTAACTACTTCTTAAGAAGCTAAATAATCCATCGTGCTTTATCACTGTGAACTTGGAAGTAGGAAAGTGGATCTTGTCCAAAGAGATACACTATCTTTTGATTTAGAAGATATTTTGCTTTTGGATGAATACATTGATTGATAACAGGAATCAACTACACTATTAATAGTAGCTCCCCCCAAAGCTCTGTTATACAAATAAATCTCTGACATCTTTCTTAGCTGCTAAAATAGACGCTTGCTAGATATATCTTTCCTTTCATATATTGTGGCCTTGAAGTAAGCCAAGAATTTCTCTGCAAATTTGTTTGATAAAGCACAGTGAATTCTTACCAGTTTTTAGGAAATACTTCTCTAAACTATTCAGATCTTCACTCAGTGAGAGAAACTGGAATTTTTGGCCTTTCTTTTTGTTGATTTGAGATTAGGGAATGAAGGTACCATGTTCTTTGTGTCAGGATGTAGTGACAGATGAATAAGAAGTATTCCTTTGAGTGAGGATGACTCAGAAGATTTTGGTGGACCAGTGTTTTCCTAAAGCAGTACTGGGCAATGTTAGCAGGCTACTTATCCACGGGAACAAAACTGTTAGTGCTGGCTTCTAATTTCCACAGATCTATGTCCTCATTTTCTCTACCTTTGTTTTCTCCGCTTCATCAAAGCTGACTTCACTGTATGACTCCATCTAGGATTCCATAACCCAGAACTAGGGACCTAGGATGCGGTTATTTAGACCTTCCCTGAGCCATACATATCTACAAGCAGGACCAAGTTGTGGGGAATGAGATGCCAGGCCAGGGCCTCTAGGAGCCCTTCAGTGGTTGTCCTCTGTCTTCTTCCCTCTCAGCTCTGAATGGGCTCTGAGCATAGGAAAGCGGTTTTACTTAGGTTTTCTCTCTTTAGTTCTCATGAGTGTGCCTTCCAAGTGCCCTGTCTGGTACTCACCCCATGTTATAGTCTTCCTGAAGCCCAGTGAGTCTGATGGGGGTCCTGGTACTTTACCCAATCTTCTGCTTGACCTTTAGTCAAGCTGATTTTTGTCCTGTCATATGAACACATCTCAGAGCAATGCCACTGCTTAGATTTCCCGAATGTGCCCACTTAAGTGAATACTTAGTATTCAATGCTATGAAAGTAGGACTGAAAACCCAGCCGTATTCTCCTGGGTGAGTGTTTGTAGCTAAGTGGATATTCCTCCGCACATCTCCCTGGTGTCAGCTCAGCCCGCCCTCCCACAACATTTTCCTGTTGCCTTAGTAACCGTATTGCCTGTGGTAGTTAATTTTATGTGTCAACTTGAAAAGTGTTTTGAGATGAAATTCACGTTTAATTAAGTGAACTGTGAGTAAAGCAGATTGTTCTTTGCAGTGCAGGTGGGCCTCATCTAAACACTTGAGAGCTTGACTAGAACAGAGAGACTGGCCTCCCCAAGGAAGAGGGAAATCTTCAGCAGACTGTCTCAGAGCTCCATCTGCTCCATTGACTTTTCTGGATCTCTACCTGCTGGCCCTCAGACCGGAGCTATGACATCAGCTTTCTTGGATCTCAGGCCCACCATGCCACACTGCAGATTTGGACTGGCCAGCCCTCATAACTGCATGAGCCAATTCCTTGTAAAATCTCTTTCTGGATATACACACATCCTATTGGTTCTGTTTCTTTGGAGAATCCTGACTAGTACAATGTCTTATTTTGTAGTCCCTCCATCTGTAACACTATTATAAATGTATACATTTTTATAATACCTCTGTATATATACATGTATTTATTGTGGGAAAAATAAGGCTTCTTGCTGACTTTGGATCACAGCTCTAATAGATGGTTTTAGTATCTGCAATCACAGGAGAACATCAGCCCAAAAACCTAACGAAAAGCCTCAAGCCTTTGTGGTTGCAATTTTCCTGCCTGGAATGAAATGCTCTTCCTCCTGAGAGCTGCAGGGATTATTCCTGTATTTTGATTCTTCCTTTCTCAAGGAAGCCTTCCTCAACCACAGTCTAAAATAACCCCTTTTTTCATCCTGCATACCCTTATCTTAATGATATTTCTTCATAGAACTTACAACCACTTGGTATTTTATTATGCATGTATGTATTTATTTATTGTCTAGCACCCTACTAGCGTGTGAAGTTCGTGGACTTTGCTTTATTTGCCGCTATCTCCCTGGTGTTGAGATAGAGACTTGCTCAGACTAGACTTTTGAACAGTATTTGTTGAGTGAATGAATAAAAGAATGAATGTTCTATATAATACTAGAATAATTAATACAAAACTTGGGAATTTCTGTACCATGCAATTTGAGAAAAAACAGAATCCTCTAGCATGTGTTATATTACTTTAGTGGGAAATGTACTTTCCCGTCACAGATATATCACAGGGTTGAGAGGTCATGATAAAATTACATTACTGGGAAATTAACAGAAAATATTATGGGGGTAAAGAATTATGTGTGAAAAAGAAAAAAACAGTATGGTCTTGATGACAAGTAATAGAACATGTATGGACTTAATGGCTCAGACCCTTGTCCCAGCTGACCGATTTCCAACTGTGCTGTTTGTTCGCAGGCCCTCTGCCCTCTGTCCTTGGAATCTGAGTGTTCTCCAGCCTTCTCTAGCCTTTCTTACTGAGAAAAACAGTTTTGACAGAGCATTTGAATGCTTATGTTAAACAGAGAGAAAAGGGTATTTGTGTATAATTTTTTATTTCCAAGGTAAAATATTGTGGCTAGGGTACATCATGTGTCTATTTTTCGTATATTAAGTGCTAACATGAACAGGTGGTCCATATAAAATAATGGGACAGACTAATTTGGAGTTGCATCTCTGTAGGTTCAAGAATAGCCATATCTCCATTCAGCTGGCAAATTGGAGCAGTGATACCCCATGCTAGAGACCCACAGAGCTGAGCTATTCCTAAAACACCATGGCAGTCTTACCTGGCAGCCTCAGCACACAGCATCTCATCTGCTGGCATAGTGCATTTCGGCTACATAACAATTACGCAGTGGACTCGCTGCAATTGCTTCCCATATCTGAGGACAGCTTTGAGGTTCAAAGCCAGATGGGCTGTGGGAAGTCAGCCAAATGTCAGACTGAAACCCAGCCTGGCCTCTCACCGGATGAACTTGGCTAAATTATTAAATCTCTTGAAATGGTAATTTCTTCATCTGTAACATAGGAATAATTGTACTTACCTGGTTAGGTTACCAGAAGGGTTTATCTGGCTTATAGTAAACCCTGGAGAGATGTTAATTTTTCTCCTTCTCTCCACCATTTGCAGCCTATGTGTTTTCTTTTTATTTGTTTAGTTTGGGGGTGCTTTTTTTCCTTTGACATGTCTACTCCTCCTAGGACACACAGAATTTATAATTTGGAAGGGATCATAGGTCATCTAAGCCAGTCCCTTCCTCCATCTCCTTTTTTCACTTTAATTATAACACACACACACACACACACACACACACACAAACACACACACAAACACACACACAGAGAGTTTTTCTACTTCCTTTCCCATTTCTGGTCATAACCATACATGATGGAGAAAGTTCATGTTATTGGGTACTCCTCAGATCTCCCTAAAAATCTATGATGGTTTCTTTCCAATTGGAAAAGATTTATTCATGATTTTCACTGTTAAACCGTCCTTTCTAGCAATTCCTTAACACAAACCATGAATGAAATGTCAGTGCTAGATCCTTTCCCATCTTGCCCCTTTTAGAGAAGTGATTTTTAGAAAGGCTTTTCCTTGTTTACCTTTGAACATTCGGAAACATGTAAGCAGAGTGTAGTTCACATTTCTAAATAGAGCTATGAATTTATTTATTCGTGTTTATACTTAAATGAACAAGCAATCTTAGAGCTGCAGTACCTCACTCCGCTTAACCTAGAAACATAATTTTCTGTTCTTGTTTGATAAGGAGTTCTGTTTTTAATTGAGGTATAATCTGCATACAACAAAATACACTGATCATCATTTTTATGAGGAGATAAGGAGTTTTAAGTTTGTGAGAAGTTTAAGACTACTGATTAAAAACAAAACAAAACCAAAAAAGTGATGCAAAAGATCTAGTTCAGAACTCAAAAACAAGAAGTATAAAATATCAGTGTAGGAACATAGAGTTTTCCTCAGCCTTTAGCTCCCTGATCATTATTGCATGTGGCAGTACCTCTTGCAGAAGAAATTGGCCTCTGACAAGACCAAATTGTAAAATTTTTAAATTGTAAAATATGAAAAATTGTAAAGCTAATTATAATCCTAATTAGCTTCACCATTGTTAGTATTAACAAGTATAAGAATTTTCTTGGGTTAAAAGTTCCAGTATATTTTAAATAATACTGGCCCTCTGATTTACTTCATTAAAAACACCTGTTTAATTTTCTATGGTCAACAGCAAAGGCATTACAGTGCAGAATTTTTTTTAAAGATTTTATTTAGAGAGAGAATCCCAAGTGAGTTCCACAGTTAGCACAGAGCCCAAAGTGAGGTATGATCCCACTGCCCTGAGATCATGACCTGAGCTGAAATTTAGAGTCTGATGTTTAACTGACTGAGCCACTCAGGCACCCCTACACTGCAGAAAATTCTTAAAGCTTTCAACAGCTCTTGAGTTTTGCCATTTTTGGACCTATAGAGTTTCCATATTTGCTATCTTAGCATTTGTGATTAAAATTATTTGTCAGGGGCCCAAAGGTCTGAGATACATACTAATTTTGAATGGGGATAATATCCACCTCCATCACATTGCTGTGAAGATCAAACATAACCTGGCACAAATTTAAGGTTGTCTTGGTGCAAGATTCATACATGGAAATTATTTTATGTGAATAATCTATCTGATGGCCCAGCTCCCACCCCACCTCCATGTAACTGAAGTTCTGAACATTTTTCTCAGGAATGTCAAGGAAGAATTACACGATCAGATGCTGTATGATAGGCTTCGGTTGGTTAAAAACACTTAGCATTCTCTATTTTAAAATTCTTTAATAATGAAAGTAACAAATATCTGTGAAACATGTTAATTCCCCCAAGCAAGACAGTTATTATGGTCATCAAAGAACAAATATTAACAAAGACATAATGAATACAATTGAAGAGTTTCATTGTATCTTGATGAAAAATATCTCCTCATGGGTCAATTCTGTCAGACCATTATGAGTCACTCTTGTTTGCTCAAGGCTGAGGACTTGCCATCTCAACTTCATATCACAATAACTTAGTGTTAGAGTTTTTTCAGAGATAGATTACCTTCATGGGAATTCCCATAAAGCCACACAAGTGCCTGATAATCCCAATGATAAATGCAACCTCAACTGAGAATCTTTCCTAATACATTTTTATTGAGTTTCTATTTTGTATGTGCCTGGTCCTGAAATGACAAATTTGAATATATTGAGCATAGCCCTGAGGAATTTGCTGTGTGATAGAAAACATGGCCATGTAGAGAGATGCAAAATGATCAGTTAAGGGCAATGGTGAAGTCCATGGAGGACACTAGCGGTACCCAGGAGAGGGCTTTCTAAGCCAGACAGTGAGGATGGGGGTTTGTGTAGAGTAGTTAAGGAAGGTTTCTTGAAGAAGAGAAACTGAATCTTACAGGATACCTAGGAATTCTGAAATGCTCATGCTCTATTTACTCAAAATCAACTATCTTTCTACTGCATAAATAAACACACTGATAGAAAACATTCTACGTGTCGATCTGTGTCTCCTTTCACTGCCCGTAGTTTCAGTTACCTGCGGTCAGTTGTGGCTCATCAGGTAGGCATGCCATCATTTCTTCATCATCATCAGAAGAAAAGGGTGTACACAGTACAGTTAGAGACCTGTGAGAGAGACCACATTCACCTAACTTTTATTACAGCATATTGTGATCATTGTTCTAGTTTATTCTTATTTATTACTGTTAATTTCTTCTGTGACTAATTTATAAATTAAACTTTATCCATAGGTGTGTATGTATAGGAAGAAAATGTAGTATGTGTAGGGTTTGGTACTATGTGAGGTTTCAGGCATCCACTGGTTGTCCCCCACGGATAAGGGGGAACGACTGTAATTGAAAGTGTAGAGGAAAGTAGTAGTATATTTGGTCCAGGAGGAGAGGCAGAAAGGAGAGCACACTCCAGAGGGGGCTGCTGGGACCCCCTAACTGCAGCCTTGGTTGTTTATCGGGGTTTGTCTCCTATCTGCTGGACAGCCCTTTTCTGAACAGCTGTGTTGAATACTTGTCAGTGGGAAAGAATTTGAATTTTCAGATATGTGGCCTTTGACGTGAAGCCAGCAGGGAGTCTAGATGTAGAGAGGCAGCCGTGCCCGTCATCAGCTTGGCAAGTGTCTTAATCCGGGGCAGAAGGGGAGAGCTTGACTGTCATCAGCTTCCCCAAAGATTGATAAATTGGATGCAGACAGCGAGAGCCGAGGACTGCCAACTAGACCTTTAGGATTGAAATATAACTGCTGTATGTAGAACTCTGAAAAACACCCACATGCTGCAAACACATCAGGATCCTCTTTGGAGTTAGAGCACATTGTATTAAAAATGATAATAGTAGATAATATCATGAGGCCTATTTTCTGCCTCCTGGGGAAGAAAATAGCCTTCAGTGGATGGATCCCATATTGTATGGTGCCACTTCTTCTCATGCACATGCATGCACCCCCACACTGTCAACCACAGTGCCAGTACCTCGGAGAGTGTGTAGTGTGGGTGTTCATGTGGACTTGTGTGTACCTGTGTCTTTAGGTAAGAGCATGTGGGTGTGTGCATCTCTCTGTACACACATGCACATGTAGGTATATGTGTGTGTATACGTCTGATGTGTCTGTCTTATCTGTGTGTGTGTGTGTCTGTATATGTGTGTATTTGTGTGTCTGTGCACATGTGTGGGCATATGCATGTATCCATATCTCTGTGTCCATTTGCATGTTTGGACAAGTGTGTACACCTGTATGTGTTTGTTTGTACCTGTCCTGTCTGTGTATAAATGTGAAGGATTGTGTGACTGTATCTGTGTCATTGTGTCCATGAATGGACATGTGTATACATCTGTATGTCTGACTGCCTGTACCTGGGTGTGCCTCTGTGTATATGTTTCCCTGCTGTATCCTTGCTCTGGAAGCCAAGCTTCCAAGTTACATGTAAGCCCCAGGCTGGATTTCTCCTGTGATCACTGAGAGCACTAAGAATGGCCACTGCTGTTGGGCTTGGTCATATGCGTGGTGATAAGGGCATCTTAGAGACTCCTAACAGGAGACTTGAGAATAGGTATTTACTTTTTTCCAGCTTAGGAAGACCTGCCCAAGCCAGAAAATTAATTTCAAGCTCAGTCGTGTCTGCTGCAGGGAATCTATTAATATCCCACCAATTGTTATCACAGGTTTGCTATGAGGTAGGATAGGCTGCAGTCATCACCTTTTTTTCACTTATATGTGTCAGTTTAAAGTACAGAAAAGTCTAGGGGCCCTTGGGTGGCTCAGTGGATTTTATCTGACTCTTCATTTCAGCTCAGGTCACAACCTCAGGGTCCTGAGATTGAGCACCACGTCTGTCCATCTACCTGGCTCTGCGCTCAGCGGGGAGTCTGCTTGAGATTCTCCTTCTCCTCTGCCCCGCCCCTCATGCCCACTGTCTCTCTCTTTCCCTCACATAAACAAACAAACAAACAAACAAATAAATAAATAAAATCTTTTTAGCAAAAGTATAGAAACACCTAAAGCCACATCATTAATTATAGGCAGGAATACTGTGGTGTGATCAGTAGCTGTATCATTAGCTGTTTTAATTCCCATGTCTCTCTGTTCCTTGTGTGATCAGGAATATGTACCTTCCCACTGGCCTCATTTCTCAGAAACAAATGCAATATGTTTACTTTGGAAAATGCCACAAATGCCTTCTTTCTGGTTCCTCGAGTTCTGTTTGAGTTTTATCTGAATTTATTTGGATAAAATCAGCTATAATTTTTAAAAACAATTTTTTCAAATAAACTACAAGAATGTTTAGCCAATTTTTGATCCCCAGTTTCAAAATTGGGCTCCTCTCCCAGTCTTCTTGTGCTTGGAAATTCAGACGTAGCTCAGTGACACATTTTTGCCTAATTTTCCAACTTACTACTTGGCAGATGCATTTGCAATTTAACGAAATATCATCTTAGATATTTTATTTTGTTTAAATGATTTATTTATTTGGGAGGGGGAGCACTATAGAGGTGGGGAAGGCAAAGGGTGAGGGAGAGAGTCTGAAGTAGACTCCCCGCTGAGTGTGGAGCCAGATGTGGGACTCGATCTCACATACCTGAGATCGAGATCTGGAAAGGAATCAAGAGTGAGATGTTCACTGACTGAGCCACCCAGGTGCCCCTCATCTAAGATACTTTACACCCAGCCTGGCTGACTGGGGAGGAGGGAGAGAAAGCAGTGTCATGAACAGCAGTGTTTCAAGTCAAGGAAGCACTGGTGAATATTATTGGTTTAAAAATTAACCCCATGGAGTGTGGGTGTTTTGTCTTTAGCTGGAAAATTTAACTGAAAAGTAAAAAAAAAAAACAAAAAAAAAAAAAACCCAGATCCACTCCTTGCCTCTTCAAGCTCGTGCCTTGGAGGAAGTAGAGAATGGTGCCTCCAGTGCTCACAGCTCATGCTATGGGCTCTCCTCCTTTCTCTCCCCATGATGGCCTTGTGACTCCAGGTGACATAACTCAGACAACGTGCACTTTCAGAGTAGAGAATGTTGGCAACTCCTCAGGCCCCACTGAGTCCTGAGTCTCAAGGGGTACCTAAAGGCAGGAAGAGTCACAACTTGACTCCAGGCCTGCTGACTGCTGATCTGGGCACTGTTGTCCTGCACACATGGGGCTCTCCAGTAGCTTCTCAGTGACTAGTAAGTGAGAGCTGACTCACCCAGGGCATGGAAGAGTCTCACTTCCCATCTCTTGCCCATTTGTCTAGGCCAACTTGCCGCCATTCCTCCATGCCACTTCACGCTCAGGAAGAGCAAACGGCTCGTAAATACACATGGTGTTTTGCATCTTCCTGTCCTTGTACTTTCCGTACCTTCTGACTAGAATGCTGTCAGCTACTAATGTAATTTGGGAAGAGCCAGGAAAATGCTCACATGGATACCCAGAACATCACCATTCATTCCCTTTATACCCAGCTTTGCTTCCATGGGTGTTCCCCAACCCCCTCACCCCAACCCATACCCATAATTCATCTCGTTTCTGTGAAGACAACGACTTAAAGTTGCATTGGTAGCAAGATGAGATGGCGTTTTCCCTCTGCTTTGCTGCTGGGGAGTACAAGGTGCCTGGACGGTAGGGGTGCTGATGGGGCAGGAGGCAAGGATCAGTGGCTGCTGAAGGCAGTCTCATCTGATCTGAGTCTGGCTTAGGCCCAGCCCCCCTGATGACACCATACACCCCTTGGAAGTTTCTGGGGCCAGTGGTGTGTCGAAGGTACAACATGTGAGTGTTTCGGTGCGCTAGGTACTCACCTGTGGGGTTTCTCTGTTAAATTCCTCACGTGGATCAAAATACTCACACTGGTTTAATGATTCATTTCTTCAGTGAGAATCATGGTTAAAAATACAACACAATTAAACGAAATTTCACTTGTCCTTCATGACTGTGCCTTTCAAAAACCATGTGTTCTGGGGAAAAAGGCAAAAACACAACACCCTGGATGTTCTGATTATCTGTTGCTGAGCTGACCACTGAGGCAGGGGCTTACGCTAACGTTTATGGTGCTCGTGAGTCTGCAGTTTGGGCCAGTCTCAGGCAGGCTCGCTCTTCTCTGCTCCATTTGGCGTCAGCTGGGGCAGCTTGAAGGTTCCTGTTGAATGACCTGACAGGCTCCCTCACTCACATCAGGCAGATGATGCCCGACAGCCCAGCTGGAGCTGTCACCGGGATGACCCACAGGTAGCCTCTTCCTGTGACCTGTGCTTCCTCACAGCACTGTGGCTGGGTTCCAGGATGAGTGTCTTGAGAAGAGGAGCCAGGAAAGCGCCCTGTCTCCTTTAGGACCCAGCCTGAGGAGTGACGCAGGATCACTTTGGCCACATTCCATTCATCCCCACAGCCGCAGACCCTGCTCAGATTCAAGAAGGAACATGTGGGACCAGAAATACTGCTTTAGCCATTTTTAGAAAATACTATCGGCTACACTAGAGCATAAAGAAATCTTAATTGACTTGTTATTGCTGGTTTTCCCGTTCATTCTCGCCAACAAACTCTTCTTCAGGGTGGGTTATGTGCAGGCCAAGGAAGCCTTTTACATGACTAAGTAATTATTGTATTTAGTTTCTTTTTTAATGAGACCTTTCCTCCATCACCAACATCTATTTGTCCATAGAGAAAAACTTTCTTGCATATAGCAATTAGGCCCATGTGGATCAAAGGTTTTTATTACGATAGCTTTGAAAACAATCTTCACAAACGTTGTACAAGATAAAATTCCAGCCCGTCCACTTTAGTATTTAATGCTTCGTGTACAACTGAAAGATTTACAGGAAACTTAAAGTACTAATTTGAGTACATATAGGTTCTTAGCAACAGCTGAACACAAAGTCTTTGACCAAATATCTGTTTTCTGGAATGTAATTAAAATAGTTGTCTAGAAATGTTTTGATGTGCATAACATCCTTAATTAACTGTGTTCAGTTAAGTAGTTTAGTTGTACTTAAACTTGTCCTCTTTGAAAAATTAAAGATAAGGAAAATCACAGAAGAATAATATAGAAAAATAATAGAGTTTTAAAAATTGTAACAATATTGCAATATTTGTGATTACATAGTGCCTCTTAGTTTTGGGGTATTTGAACTGTTCTGAAGCTTGTCTTTTGTCTCATTCAAACTGCATCATTCTGAGGCCACGTTTCTTTCTGGAGGCCTGGAAAAATTCCTGAGTCAGGAGATAGGGCCTTGGTTCTGCCACACTCAGTGGCACGACACAAAATTTGGTGATACCTCATTGGTAGAATGAAGGCATTTGACTAAAGAACCTCTAAAATGGTTTACTTTATGAATAATATATAAGAATGCCATTTGCTAAAAGGGAATGTAACAGAATAATATGAAGAGATAATTTTTTCTGACATTGGGCTAGTAGTTAGAAATAATCAAAACCATGTATTTTACTTAGCAACACACTTCAAAATCTTCTATTTCCCAGCAACCAATTATTCAAGCTCTCTTGAGACATTTCAGGGTCCTGTTTTGATGAAGGGAGTAGTCAACCCTTTGCTTGTTTTATATGACTTCATTACAATTTGAGAAGCAGATGGTTACTTAATTGATACTATTTGATAAGGGCAAAAATAGGACAGGGCTCTTTGCATCTTAAATAGATCTTAAAATAACAGTCTTATGAAGCCTTGCCAATAATTCAGGCTGTATCCATATTACAGACAGGCAAAGGGAGGCAGGGACATTTGTTGTAGGACAGTTAGTGATGCCAAAGTCTATTCTTAGGGAGTTTTGATTATTGTGATTGATTAAGTATGGATCTCATTAAGTAGGTATAACCACATTGAACACTTTTTAATTCAACCAGTATTTATAGACTGCCTACTTCAAGTGAGGTGCTTAGGATCTCAGCAACAAATGTAAATGGCACTCAGTGAGATCCTCAAGGAATGCAGTGCTTGTCAGAGTCCCAATGCTTACCCTGAACACTCAGTAAGCTACACTGTCCCTTAAAATGATATTATATTCATTCTATTTTGTATCAAAACATTCTTTTGATCTGAACAAAAAACAACAGCACACTATAATCGATCCCTTGTAACATGTCAGATATAATGCTGTGCACTTAATCTTCATTGCCTAATACATTGCCTAATACAATACCCATTTGAAGGAGTCTTTTTCAGCATGACTTCTACAGTTGGAGGTTTGGGATTCAAATTCCAGCTTACCTAATAGTTGGGATGACCTCAAGTCTCATTGCATTGGCCTTTGAAGATTACATGAGGATTTACAGAATCATGCAAAATACTTAATATAGTGGCTGGAACAGTAAATGTTTAATAAATGTTAACTCTTTAGAATTGTCGGGGCGCCTGGTGGCTCAGTGGGTTAAGCCACTGCCTTCAGCTCGGGTCATGATCTCAGGTCCTGGGATGGAGTCCCGTATCGGGCTCTCTGCTCGGCAGGGAGCCTGCTTCCCTCTCTGTCTACTGTGATCTCTCTCTGTCAAATAAATAAATAAAATCTTAAAAAAAAAAAAAAAGAACTCTTTAGAATTGTCATTGTCAACATCAGCTCTATCAGGTAGGTAATATAGAAAAATTTTGTGTGGCTTTGAATAGCAAAGTAACTTCTCTAGTCACACAGCTTTTAAGCAGCAGGGCTGGAAAACTAATTGTTGCTTAGTGCCAAATTTCTTAACTTTTAAACTATAATTCTGCCTAATAGTTAAAAATGCTGAAATTTAGTAAAATATTTCATTTTTTTTTAGTTCTGTTAAGTGATCAGCACTTGATACTTCCAAGAATCTTGTGATCAAAATCCCAAGTTGACTGTCTGGTTTTGTGTGGCAAAGACTTGCAAGTAAGCAAATTCAGTTTCTCATCTGGAGTTTCTGGACCTGGGAAAATAGTTTATGGTAGGGGGAAGCAGAAAAAAGATTGTGGATGCTCCTTTTGAATGACCAGCAGTCTTTGTGCCTTGAATTATTCTTTCTAAAACTTTTGATCTGTTAATCTTATCCTAAGAGAAACTATATATTTGTGTTTCTTTTTTTGTCTTTTATAAAACTCACATGAGAATGGGTCAAATGCCTAAAATTTTTTAGGATTAATGAAGCAGATATAGTTGATGAGAGCTCTCAAAATAAAGTCATAGAAAGTGATCAGATGTTCATTCATATGCCAGATTAAGTGTGATTTATTCGCTTTAGTGCCAAAGAGCAAATTCCTAAGCTAATTTAAGAAAACATGAATGAGAGTGGGAAAATACCTTGGAATGAGAAAAGCTGAATTCTAAGCAGTGGCTTGAGGTTAGAGTAAGCTTGTCCACAGGATGACTGGTGCCATCCAGAGTGTTGAGTTAGTGTAAGTTCCTCTGTGTAAGACCCCCGGTGGGGACTAGACAAAATTAAGCCTGCTGATAGAACTCAAGTAGCTCCAGATGTAAAGGGAACCAGGCCACAGGGATGGTGGAGAGCCCAGATGCCTTTAGCTTGATACTCCGTTTGACGTCTCACAGTGCCACTCATTAAAGGGACAGGAAAGGCAAGCTGGGCTTGTCATGAAGCCTTGCAACTGAGAACACGAGTAAAATAACTCAACATGCATTTTTCCTAGTTCTCATGTCCTCTGAATCACTCTCTGTATCAGTGCATGCCTGTGCGTATGTGTATGGCTAAATTATTACAACTAACCCAGTCAGTATTTCCTGGTCCTGACTCCATTGGCTATGCATTCCTTTCGGTTTAGTCTTCATGTCTGAAATTATTTTTAGTTTTATTTGTTTTCAAGTTCATCATATTCCTCAACACTTCCCTCTGCTTTTTTTCTGCAGAGATGCTGATGAGCCTTGAGAGCTACAAGGCTATATATATTTAGAACCAGATCAGACAGTCTTATAATTTTTGCTTCAACTGTTAAACATAATTTAGAAGGCTCAAGAGGAAAAGGAAAGTCTATTTATTCACCCATTTTTTTGCTTACTATGTTCTTTCTTTCTTCTTGATGTGCAAGATTTCTTTCTTCTATCATTTCCTTTCTGCTTAGGGAACTTCCTTAGTCATTCTTGTAGGGTAGGTCTGCTGGTGACACATTCTTTTCATTCTTCATCTGAGAATGGCTTGATTTCCCCTTTCTTCATGAAGGATATTTTCACTGGATGTAGGCTTCTCGGTTGACAGCTCTTTCTTTAAGCATTTTTCAGTGGCAAAATATTTTGCCACTTCCCTCAGGCATCTGTGGATTCTGATGGGAAATCCACTGGCATTCGATTGTTTTTCTCTGATAGGCAGTGCATGCTTTCTCTCTGACTGCTTTCAAGACTTTTTCTTGGTCTTTAGTTTCCTGAAGTTTTATGATGTGACTTGGTATGGATATTTTTTAAATTATTCTATTTGGCATTTGCTTAGGATTTGAATCTGTAAGCTTATGTCTTTTGCCAAATTTGGAAAGTTTTTAGCCATAATTTCTAATAGTACTTTTTTCATCCATGTCGTCTCTCCTCTCCTTTGGGGACTTCAATGACATGATTGTTTGATATTTCAGTATAATCCAGTAGACTGAGGATCTATCTATTGATCTTTTTTCCCCACAGTCTGTTTTTTCTCTTTTATCAAATTATCAAATTTGATAAAACATTGTTCTATCTTCCAGCTCATTGACTCTTTCTTCCAACCCCCTTGTTCTGCTTTTCAACCCATTCAATGAGTTTTTAGTTTCAGTTATTGTAGTTTTTAGTTCTAAAATCTCCACTTGGTTCTTCTTTATATCTTGTTATTTCCTTGCTGGAACTTTCTAGTTCTTGGCTGAGGCTTCCTATTTTTTCATTAGTTTGATCATTTCATGATTGCTTGTTAAAAGATTTTAATGATGGCTGCTTTAAAATCTTTGTCAGATATTCCTAACATCTCTGTTACCTCAGTGTTGGCTTCTGTTGATTATCATTTATCCCTCATTTGGGGATCTTCCTGGTTCTTGGTATGATGTGTGATTTTTGACTGAAATACAGATATTTGGGGTACTTTGTTGTGATACTCTGGATCTTATTTAAGTCTTCAGATTTAGCTTTCTTTGACACCTCTCTGGCCAGGCAAGTGGGGTCCCACCTTGTTACTGCCAGGTAAGATTAGAATTCCAGTTTCACCTGTTGTCTCCTGTTGACACCATGGTGATGGTAAGTGGGATGTAGGGTCCCCTTGTTACTGCTGGGCAGGTGTGAGACTTCCTCCTAGGAAGGACCCTTCCTCCGATACTTTCCTGGCAGAAAGATAGTAGTGCCAGTATACTACTCCCCTGTGACTTCCAATGACACCAAGTGGGTGGGGGCTGCCTCATTACCAGTGTGTGGCGGTGAAAATCCTGACTTTTGGGGAGGCCTCACCTGACACCCCCCCACAGGTGAGAAGGAGGGACACTTCATAACTGTTGGGTGGGGCAGAAGTTCAGGCTCCCGTGTGGTTTCCACTGACATGGGAAGATCAGATAGGTGCACGGTTTGTTACAACCCAGTGGAGATGAACGTCCCAGCTCCCTACTTGGCCTTACATGCTACTATCACAACAGGGGAAGGGGAGAATTGAGAATTTAGGCAGTTTGTTACAGCTCTGTGCTGGTGGGAGTCTGGCTCTCCTCTTGGCATTGGCTGGTATGGTGAAAATGGGGCCACTGTGTTTTCTGGGGTGTCTACCTAGAGTACAGAAGCTTTTGTCTTAAAGTTTCTGTCTTTTTAGGCTGCCCCTTTCCGGATCTTGGCTAGAGAGAGCAGGCTTCCTTGGGGCTTTTTGTCTGCATGTTTTGGCATCCAAGTTGCTGGCTTCTCCAGTTCCAAATGTGGGCCCACATAAGGCAAAGAGAAGAGCCACTGTGTCACTTGTTGGGTCCTGAAGTCCTTAAACAGTCAGCCTTCTTATCATCTTTCAGAATCTCACTAATTTGTTTTACTTATAGTATCCAAGGCTTTGAATTGTACTTAGCTGGCAGAATGGGGAAAAGTACAGATATTCCATTTTTCCAGAAGTGGAAGTCAGCTGTCTACATTTTACATGAAATTACTTATAAGATCCATCACTGTCCCTACAGTTGTTCAATTGTCTTCTCACTCCCCCATTCACGTAGGAGAGATGACTGAGAGCTGGCCACTTAGCACTTCTCAGTGCATGAAGGCCTAGTGCTGGAGGGCAGTGGCTCCAGGAAGAAGAGGAGGCCATGCCTGGCCTCTCTCCCCACAGAAAGCTTCTTGATATGTTCAGTTCTGTTGTCTGCTGCTATACCGATTCTTAGCCAGGTTTCCCCAAACTCAGCTGGAACCAATAGGCTTATAATAAGGCAAGGAAAGTAAATATTAAATATTTATTAATAGTTATATGACTAAGCTTATGAATAATGCATAAAAGAATTTTCCAGGGAAAAAAGTTCTAAGGGCACTTTGTTTGGTAACCATTTAAAAATATTTTTATTAGGAAATAATCTTCACCTTATTAAAAGTTGCAAAAATAGACTAGTAAAAGGAAAACCCAAATACCCTTTACCCAGATTTACCTGTTTCTTACACTTAACATTTTACTGTGTTTTCCTTATCATTTGCACACTCTCCCCAACACACACACACACACACACACACACACACACTAATTTAACATGCCCTCTGCACTCCAGTTTTGTCAGTTGACTCAATGTCTTTTATAGAGTTTCCCCTCCAAGACAGGACTCAGTATAAGCATCAAGTATCACAATATCTGGAGAGCTTCCTTAATCTCCTCTAATTGGGAACAGTTCCTAACTGATTTTTTTTAAACAATAACATGTTAAAACTGTATCTGTCTCATATCATTAATGTTATTTATAGGTACACTTAGCAGATTGTGAACTTATTAACATGGAAAAAGGAGAATTTCACTACTATGTAGTAGTAAAGAGGATCTTTCAGCAGCATGTAATTAAATTAAAAAAATGAAGCCACAGCAAAACCATAAAAACCATAAAATGCTTGACCCAAAATTAGAAAGTTGTTTATGTAAGTTAGAATGGAAAACATTGTTCTTTTGTCACCTAAAACTTCGAGGGGTGATTAATGAAAGTGCATTTGTACAATTTACACAGAAATTAAATGCTTGCAGAATTCCAAAATGACAGGTTTTAAAGCTCAGCTAGAAAATGTGCTTTATTCTAACTTGAATAGTCACATATTGCTAATGTGCCTGCCCCAATAAATCCTCTCTGGACATGCACTATAAAAGTATAAATGAGAGAAGCACAGTAGTATCTTGACTTAATTAAAATGCTTAATTCCTAACAGCCTGCCAATAAAATCATGTTCAAAATTGAAGGTATCATTAGCCCTCAAATGAATGGTCACCTTTAGATGCTAAGGATAAACTGTATTCCCTGAGACTGCAGTCATGTTTCTCAAACATGCTTTCTCAAAAATTTCTCAAAAATGCATCTGAAATGCACGTTCTTACTCTGCAGCAAAACCAAACATTTGGCAACTAGAGCTTACCTTTTGGTTCTGTATGTCAGTGGGTTGGCCCGGCTCCTCCTCTGTGCCCGGTGCTGACATCTCTAGTCAGGGCAAAGAGTTTTCCTCACAGCCAGGACCAGCTGAACTCTGGTTTCATTTCCTTGGATGCCAGAAAAAGATGGTTTCTTATTCATGTGAATTTCCATTTTCAAAAAAAGGCCCTGACCTGAGCCTGGAGATGGAGAGAGTACTTCTCTCAATACCTTGGACTGATGAGGTCTGGATTAGACCAGACATTGAAACATCTTTCCTACTGAAGAAGCATGTTAATCTCTGTACTATTTGTATTAGAATTTTAAGCAACGTGACACCTGTCAAGATATTTTCAAACCCGAATAGAGATTATTTTAGATGAATTATGGCTTCTTTAAACCGTATCTCATTTCAGTGGTTTTGAGAAAAATCATCTCACTTTTAGTTTATATAGATATCTTGGGTTATTGCACCATTTTAGGGGGAGGTTCTGGAGGCCAGGCTGCCTTGATTGCATTCCTCACAAGTGAGCAGGGAACTGAACCCTGTAAGCCTCAGTTTCCTCATTTGTAAGAAGATAATAATAGTAGTGACTTCATGGGACTTTATGAGCAGTTAAATTTTAAATTAGGTGATCTATTTTAAACCAGTGTACTTTAGACCCAGGCATAAGTTTCCCTTCTCATGCCTTAGACTTCAGAGGATTCCACTCTGGTTCTTCTATAGCAGCTTCTTTCCTACAAAATGGAGAATCTGGGATGAGTAGAGGGGTGGCAAGAAAGTCTTCTCCCATCCCCCTGTCTCTCAGGGAATGCTACCCCTTCTGGAACAAGTTCTGGGCACTAGAAGCTCCAGATCCCTGCCCAGTTGTCCCCGAGTATACTTGTAGGGTCTTTCCAGGTTTCTTTTCTGCTTCTGTCCTCCCAAAGGTTGACACTGCCCCTCACTTCTCCAGCTGGTATGAGCATCTTTCCTCCTAAGGGATGGCCAGAGTGTGGCAGTTAGCAGGGCTGTGGGATGGGCTTTACAATCTGGCTGTCCACACATGCACACCTATGGCCCCTTACAGAGTCATCCAGATTGAGTGAGAAGAAAAGGAGGTGAGCTGGTCCTGCCTTTTCCTGGGCTTCCATAGTCCTACATGGAATTCGAAGAGTCTGAGCATGCTAAATTCCCAATCTCATGGCCTCCCAGGTTGTTAGGAAGGAATATTTGTCAAATAGGAGACCATTTGTATTTTATGTGTTTAGCTCACTCTTGCCCCAGGTTCCACCAGTGTTGGGAGTGAGACTGTGCTTAGGCACTGACTGGCGCATGGTAAGAACATATGGAGGGCTCCTATACTAACCCTGGGAGGTACATAGGGCCATGAAAACAGAAGCCCGTTTTCACACAAGACTGAACATGGCGTCTCCTGCAGTCCGTTCTCCTGAGAGCTCCATCGACATGTCTGTTTTTCACTGCAAGCTTCCAGAAGGAGGTGGTGACACTCCTGAGGGCCTTCTCTGAGGCCTGTTCTGTGAACGGAGATGACCCAGGGCCCCAGAGAGAGAACTAGACCTGGAGTCACCAAGCCTGAGTTCTAGGGAGGCCCAAGACACTGGCTATATGCCTGGGACACCAGCTTCTGAGCCCTGGCCCTATCCCTGACCGGTGGGTGGGTAGGAGGGGTGTCTTAGTCTCTGTGTCCCTGTCCTTAACATGGGAACAGCAGTTAACAAGACTCACCCTGCTGGATTGTTGGGTAAGGACAGCGAACATGTCACTGGGGGTCTGGGGAGGCCAATAAATACATTCTCTTCTCAAAAAAAAAAAGTCACCGTCATTGTCATTATTGTTTTAATCATTACCTTCTGCCACTTGTGGCATGGGGCCATTTCTCTGAAATGGGTGAGAAACAGCCCTTTCTTTCACCCCTGTATGTCAGATACCATCTCTGTTTGTTACAACAGGCAGTAAATGATTATGAAGATTTCATGGATGGTCTTTTTGAAAGCTGTGGGGAAACAGTGTGATATGGACTGGAATGGATGGGCTTTCCAAGACAACTACCCCAGCCCTTTGCTGTGGGTTCTGTCCAGGATCTGCTGTTCTGCAAGCTCCCATTCTGCACAGTTCTCAGACACCCGTGGCCTCCTCATTCCCTCAAGCTATCTGATAACCAAAGTCATTTGATAAACAGTAGTGCACTGACATTTGATACTTCAGCTTCCTCTTAGCCTCTCAGGGCTTTATTTTTTCTTTCATCTTTTAAATGTTGGTACTTTTATAAGAAACTTTAGAATGGCTCTATCCTCTGGTAGGCTCTTGCCTCAGGGCAGGATCTTTGGCAGATGGCAGTTTATTTCAAGGATTAAGAGTTGGGGCGCCTGGGTGGCTCAGTGGGTTAAAGCCTCTGCGTTCGGCTCGGGTCATGATCCCAGGTCGTGGGATCGAGCCCCACGTAGGGCTCTCTGCTCGACAGGGAGCCTGCTTCCTGCCCTCTCTCTCTCTCTGCCTGCCTCTCTGCCTACTTGTGATCGTTGTCTGTCAAATAAATAAATAAAATCTTAAAAAAAAAAAAAAGAGTTGGGGTTCAAAAAAAAAGAGTTGGGGTTCAAACCCTCCTCAGATGATGCCAGTGGCCCCAAATTATCTTGTTGATTTTGCATCTAGGATGGTTCTGTAGTAGGAGCAGTCTCACAGAAAGAATACCTTAGCACAGGCCTTTGTATTAGAAAAAATACAAATTTTGGTCAAGTTCCAGTCTTTTCAAATAAGCCTCTTTGCACAAAAAAGATCCCACCATCTGGTGCATTTTCAGGAGAAATAAATAGAGTCCTCTTAACTTTGTGAGTGATGTGCCTCCATTGGCAAGAACCACAAGGACCATAGGAACAAAGCACTTGAGTTTCATCAAGTTGGGTAGTGCTAATGACCATTTATTTGTGAGGGTGTTTACAGTATGCTTGCATTGTATTCAATGGTTTGTACATATGATTTAATCAATGAGAAACTAATATATCCAAATTGACAAAGCTAACAAAAGAAGAAGCCAAGATTTGAAACCACTTAATTTTTTAAAAATCTAAGAGATATTATATTTCACCACTTTTTTGTTTGAGAAGGAGGACATCTTCCAACTTAATCTATGGCCAATGTAAATAAGACGAGGAGCTTATAATTATAGTTTTAAGGGACTTCAAATTTGTTAGCAAGAACGGTATTATCTTGGGGGATGGGCAAAATAGGTGAAGGGAAATAGGAGATAAAGGCTTCTAGCTATGGAATGAATAAGTCATGAGGATGAAAGTTACAGCTTGAGGAATATAGTCAATAGTATTGTAATACTGTTGTTTAGTGACAAATTCACCACTACATTGTGGTGAATTTAGTACAATGTATAGACTTGAGGAGTGACTCATGTTGTACACCTGAGACTAATGTAACATTGTGTGTCAACTGTACTGCAATTTATTTTTTTTATTTTTTAAAAGATTTTATTTATGTATTTGAGAGAGAAGATAGAGACAGAGAGCTATGGAGGCAGAGCAGAGGGAGAAGCAGACTGCACTCTGAGGGCAGAGCCTGACGTGGGGCTTGATCTCATAACCATGAGATCACGACCTGAACTGAAATCAAGAGTCAGACGCTCACTCAGCTGAGCCATCCAGATGCTCCATGCACTGCAATTTTAAAAAAGGACAGTATTATCTCCTGGAAACAGTGATGACTGCCATCACCAGCCAGGGACTATCATAATTTATACTCCCTTATATTTGTTTGTGATAAAATAACACCATAACTATACAATTTAATAAACTCTTCTCTAGTCTTCACAATACCAGATAAACATGAAATAAAACGTTCTCAATTCTTACCTCTATTTTATCACCTATTCTTCCCACCTGTCTGCCCTTTTCACCATGTACCCCTCCCTCTCTCATCTAATCAAGAGCAGTTCCAAGCTGTGTCCTCCCAAGCAGCTCTCAAAATTATCTATTTAAAAAAAGAGAGAGATTTATTTTTTTATCTTAGAGAGAGAGTGCACTTGATAAGGGGGAGAGGAGGAGACGGAAAGAATCCTGAAGCAGACTCCCCGCTGAGTGCAGAGCCTGTAGCAGGATCAACTCTAGGACCCTGAGATTGTGCCCTGAACTAAAATCAGAAGTTGGACCCTTAACGAACAGGGCCACCCAGGTGCCTCCAAATTATCTACTTTATTGTTTCGCCATTACCACTATCTCAGTCCAGGTCAGGGAACAGGCTGCTGATGGAAAACTCTTTGTGTTGGAATTCCAGCTCTGCTGTTTATCAGCTGTGTGACCTCAGTCCTATAACTCAACTTCTCTGTGTTCAGTTTTCAATCCGTAATTTGAGGGTGATAGGACATAGTTCACAGGGTTATAAAGATTAAAGAATATATATAATATACAAAAGTACTTAGAATAAGGGTGTAAGGTGTTACTATCTTTAGACTAAGATCTAAGAACTACAGTCCTGTTAAATTTACAATACTAATAGTCATGTTCATTTTCAATTTATTTTGTCAGGAAAATTATACAGGATTTACAAATGGTTAGAAGATGGTTTGCTGGCAGTCCTTTCAGTGGAACACTGATATCTTGTCCAGTGGAAACTCTAGGGATGATCTGACTTAGTAGCTGTGGACATTTTTCATAGTCTTTGCTTTGAGTAGATTATTTTACAACAGTGCGTGTGTAGAAGTTATAGAAACTCAAAGCAAGTGAAATTTGTCATAAAAAAAGGAAAGGAATTTTGTCTTATAGATACATAATTGGCTTCCACAGTGTGGAAAAGAGAACCTCAAATATGATGTTTTTCTGCCCTATGATAACAACCACTTTTGCATCTGTAATCAAGTGAATTTCTTAATTCCTGACTTTGTGTGTGTGTGTGTGTGTGCATTTATTGACTTCTACTTTGAAATAGTTTTAACGTCTTACTGGTACCTTCCTTAATTATTGAGTTAAATAAAACCTTTGACATATGCAAATCTCTCAAACAATATAACTAAGCCAAATCAGAGTCCCTGGGTAAAAATTTTAAAATGATCCTTCTCTCATCATTTTGAAAACCCAAGGAAGGACACCAAGATTGGCCTAATGCAACACTGAGAACTAATAAATTTGTTGCCATTATTTTCTTCTCCCTTTCTGTTTTCTACCTTTTTCCATACTCTTTGCTATCACAGCAGGTGTCAGAATCCTGTGGTGGTGGAGACACCCCATCCCCTACACTGACCAGCCTCACATCTATCCCAGCCTCACCCAGTGCCCCTCCTTGATCCTCACCTCAAAAGCAGTTTGTGTCCTGAATCTTCCCTCATCACCTTCCTCAACCCATCCTATAAAATAAGTCCTATCAGTTCTGATCCTCATTTCCTCAGATCATTGATAAGCCGATAACAGGTAATATGAAAGAATCATTCATTCATTAAGCAAAGATTATTTGTTGAGCTCCTACTAAGTGCCAGGCTTAGTAGGCACTAAGTAGCCTACTTAGTGGCTAGGTAAGCCACCAGAGTAGCCAGCGCTCTGCTAGGTCCTAGAGATAGAAGAGTGAAGACAAGACAGTTCATGTCTCCAAGGAGCTTTCGAGTCTATGGAGAGAGACAGACAAATCAGAGATTTGGATACAGGGTGTAGGGACTCTGACTCAGTTAAGGACAAGAAGCTATGATAGTGAAGGGAAGCGACATTGAAGACGTGAAGACGATGAAAAGTATGTGGAGGAGGGTATCCAGGGAAGTATAGATTCTACCGCTTGATCCCCAGGAAAAAGGTCAACAGGATCCGTCACATTGAAGTAGCTTTAAATGGCCAACAGAATTCCCTCATATTGCCTTCAGAAGATTAAGTCCTCAGGCAGATGCCCTCAGCATGAAGAAGCAAAGAAAAAACTTTTTGCCTCCTATTTTTGTTCCTTCTCTTGGTGTCCTTTGTGATGAAAAATCCCACAGGAAATAAGACAAAAATGGAACACTTGGTTCTGTGTGACTTGAGAAAGGCCTGGAGAAGAGGGGTTTCTTCACTGGGGGAGAGCGCCATCTCCTCCTTCTGCCAGTAGCAACGTTGATGGCATTTGGATGTCTGCACCTCCCATACCTGATGAGTGACCATTATGTTCCTCCTAGTAGTTAAGTGGGTAGCCTCCGAAGTGCATCAGAGGGGATTTCAAGTTCTGTCTCTCATTTGCTGGATGGTGACCTTGAATAAGACATTTAACCACTTTGAGAGAAACCTCCCTTTCCTCACCTGCCTTTATACAAGTGCTTGGCGCAGTGGCTGGCACATGGGACGTAATAATAAAAGGAAACAATATTCAACCTTCCAAGCAAAATTTGTCAACAGTTGACAAACAATACAATCTGCTGTCGCTTGCAAAATTTTGTCCAAACAAGTCTGCAGAATCATTTTTATACATTTGGTAGTTGGGAAATACGAGGGTGATAAGTTCAGAACCATCTATTTCTATATGGGTGACAGATTCTAATGCAGTGCGGAGTTTAGTGATACTGAAATATTCCTGTATTACACCATTTGGGTATTTTATATCCCTTAGAAAAGTAATAATCTCGGTGTCCTTTCCATGTGTGTGTCTCAGCCCAGAGCACTCCTGGTCTGAGACACTCTGCTGTAGCAGAGAGGAGCCAATTTACAACTCTGTCTGGCACTTTCCCCCAGGCCATTTCAGGACTGACTGGAAGGGATGGCAGTAGGGCTGTTGCATGACTTGTGTAGTTTCTTTGAGCAGGAGTGTGTGACGCCTCTGCCTTTCTCCATTCACAACTTCCCCCCCAGTGCCAGAATGCATTGCATTTTGGAATTATGCAGCACAACAATCTCAAAGTCTATACTTGCTGTGTTTCCTGGGAATCATGCCTTCACAGCAATATGCCTGTATTTGTGTATTCAGGAAATTTGACTCACCCAAATAGGTCAACAGCAGTTTGGGGAGCAGAAAGTATAAAGACGAAGAAGATATCGTGTCTCTGTTCTCCTCCTCTCTTCCCCCATCCCCTGCCTGACCCGCTAGAGAGCACAGAGTTAAATAAGGATCATCTGCCAATCCATGACTATTTGTGCAAAGATATACTGGGAATATGAACACTGGGTCTGAGCCAGGATGAGCAGTATCCCTGGTAGGACAAGTAGAAAAGAGAGGTCATTGTAGTATTCACAGAGGAAAGAATGCTTGTATGGGGCTTTGGGAAATGAGCAGGATTTCATCAGATGGAGAAGGGGGAGGGTACTACCATCTAGTACAGGGCTGTTGAGACTATCCTGTCCAGTAGGATGCAGAGGAGAAGATTGTTTGAGTGACGATTCTAGGGAAGATAACCACTTTCAGGGCTTAGGGGGAGGGAAGAATATAAAGGAGATTCCCAAGCTAGGGGACTATAAAAATATATGGTGCTTGAGCTCTTGCTTCTCGACACTGTCAATAGAAAGCTGTTGCCAACCTTTTATTACTTACTTAGCACAGCTAGGGGTGTTTTCTAGATCATGCTCAGGAGTGTTTCTATGCATGTACAAGATTATAGGCCTCTAGGTCCACCCATCATAGTTTCCTATTATTGTGAGATGTCAGTGAGGGAGCTGACTTGGCTCTGTCAGTGTCCTTGTCCACACAAAGCCCTTCCTAATGTAGTTGGAGAAATCAGTACAATATCCATATCTTTCTGAGGGTTGCAAGTCAGAAAATTCTGATTTAGCTGCCTCCTATCTCCACTTACCTTATTTCCATTTTTCTTCATGTTCTAATTAACATAATAATATGGAGGAAAAGCAAGATTTTGATGAGGGGAAGAGGGCACAAATGAGTTCAGTGTTCCCTTGTTCAGTGCGCAGTCCCAGCAGGATGTCTGGAGATTGGGCAAATAGATAACCAGGGGAACTAAGCTTGACCTGAGAGCTTGATGCAGCTAAATCCAGGTGTGATCCATGGCAGAGTGAGAAAGGAGGATGGGTGGCAAAGTTGAGGACGTTCACATCTCAATGATAGGATAAGCAAGATCTTCATGAGAGCAGGAAAATGAAGTGGAGTAGGGCCCAAGAGGGAAGCAATACACACTTGGAATTATTGCCTTGGAGAGTTCAAATGATAGGTGATAAGTCACAAGTGAAGAAAGAGCTAAACAACATTGGTATTTAAAATGCTGTGGAAAAACATGGGATTATGGAGTGTTGTGAGGCTGTTCAGTTATAGCTTTTACCAACAAGGTAATTTTGACAAACTAGGAGGAAGCAGGCAGTTGGGATGGCTTCAAGTTGGAGACTGGTTGGAAAATCAGGGAAATTTCCACTCATGCTAATGTGTGATTTTTAGTGTTTGGTAGTTTTAGGTGGTGGTATATACACCCCCACTCCATAGCTCTTAGCTGTTTCTATGTGAATACATGTGATTATAAGTGATAAACTGAAACTGACTCAAATAATAGAAGGAATTTGTTGATTTATAAAACAAGATTCAAGATTGGTAACTGGTCTCACAGGATTGTTATAGATATGTCTCACAGGATTAAATAAATTCATTGTATAAAGTGCATAAAACAGGGGCACCTGGGTGGCTCAGTGGGTTAGGCCGCTGCCTCCGGCTCAGGTCATGATCTCCGGGTCCTAGGTTCGAGCCCCACATTGGGCTCTCTGCTCAGCAGGGAGCCTGCTTCCTCCTCTCTCTCTTTGCCTGCTTCTCTGCCTACTTGTGATCTCTCTCTGTCAAATAAATAAATAAAATCTTTTTTAAAAAAAAGTACATAAAACAAATTTTAGTCAAAATAGATGCTCAATAAAGAATTTGGTATATCAACATCATCATCCAGAATCCATCATATCTTT
Organism: Mustela lutreola; assembly: GCF_030435805.1. NCBI lineage: Eukaryota > Metazoa > Chordata > Mammalia > Carnivora > Mustelidae > Mustela > Mustela lutreola. Next base: position 86,135,335 of record NC_081297.1, on the reverse strand, counting down.
GACTCTATTCTGCTTCCTCCTTGTTCATATCCAGTGAGAAAAGGCCTATCTTCTAACTTCTCTCCCGGAAGGGCAAAGAGCTATCTTCCTCAAGCATCTCACAGCTCATTGGTGTGGTCAGAGCCTGTGGCGAAGGTATTGTCACGTGCTTATTAACAGTTTGTCTTAGTAGGACAATCACTGTGGATGGACAAAATGGGTTTTAAACTGGTTATATAAAACAGAGCCCGCACCGAGAGTTGAGGGTGGTCCATATTCCTGTTCCACTACGTTAAATTATGGGTAACAGCATGGGATTTGTTAGAAAGACAACCAAGAAGTTCACTGTAATTACTGAAGCTGTCAGGAAAAAAAAAGTACAGTTTGCTTCATGAAGACTGAACAAAGAGTTCTAGTATTTTCCTAGGCCCCCATGGAATTGTTTTATTGGCATGAAATAGAGTTAGGAATCTCCTGAAGGAGCTGGCCTTGCTGATAAGTCCTGTCAGAAAAACATGGTTGCTGTAATAACTTACTGGAAACATGGTGACTGAAAACAACAGATATTTATTCCCTCATAGTTCTATAGTCAGAAGTTCAGAATCATCATGGTGTGGGCGGAGCCATACCTCCTCTAGGCTCAGGAAGAGAGAGTCTGTGAATGGCCCTGTCAGCTCTGGTGGCTGCTGGCATTCCTTGGCTCAGGGCTGCTTCCCTCCTGTCTTTAAGGTCAACATCTTCAAATCTGTCTCTGCTTTGTTGTCACATGACCTTCCCCTTTGTGTACATCAACTCTTCCCCTTCCAAACAGACAGGTGTCCCTGGTTTTCAAATGTTCACATTACTCAATTTCACTTTTATGAAAGACCTACATTGGTACCTCTTTTCACTAAGTGAAAGAAATCTGAAGCGAATTTTTACTTTTATGAAAAAAAAGGCAAAAAGAGAAGATAGCGTTTGGTGTTTGTTTTGCCGGGGAGTCTTTATACAAAGGCATTGTGCACCCTGAGCCCCAAGAGTGGTCCTGCCAGGCTCTTCCCTGGGAGCATCTCCAAGTCAAGCTGTTGTAGCTTTAAACTGTGTCTGTGAGCATCTGGACTTTATCTCAACTTATTTTGTGCCTTTGTTTGCAAGATGTGTCCTATGGTATCAGAAAAACCTAAGACAGATTATTTTTTTGGGTCTGGTAATGCTAAAAAGTATTTCCATATAAATCAATGGCAATTGTGTCATTTTGGTTTACAAGAGGTTTAATAGGAAGCCTCTACTTTCAGATGGTGGGGGAAGCCTGTCCATGGGATTGCATTTAGGGCCCACCCTGATAATCTAGGGTGATATCCCTGTCTCAAGAACTTTACCTTAATGACATCTGCAAATATTTTGCCACATCAGGTAATAGTCACAGGTTTTAAGGATGGAACTTGATATCTTTAGATCAGTTACTCTAAAATAATTACATTCAGTGTTGGCAGAAACTCTTATATAACCAATTACCCAGTGTAGAAGAACAAATTGTTATTTAGAAGGATAGTATGCAATTACCACATACCCCCCCTAATTGTAAAGACTTCATCTGTTGAAAACAGCTTTTGGTGGGGGGAGGGGGGGAGGAGAAGAAACACTAAATTAAGTGTCCACATCCATCCTGATTTCAGAAACTTAATGTTGGGAAATGTGCCTTTTAGAATTGAGGAAATGTGGTAATTTATCTTGGAAATATCACTGGGAAGTTACATTGTTTAAAACTAGATGTTTTATGGGTAGTTACTCAGATTTTTCTAAAGAGCTATCAAAGGTGAGTGATAATGGTTCCCTCAGAATTTTCCAGAATTAAATCATCGTGGCTATGAGTAGAGCATAGAAATCCCTCCTTTGTTGGTGTGTTGTAGATCTCAGAACTATTTCTAGAGTTTAATCTTGGCCATTTACTCAGATTTTTCCTTGAGCCACTTCTGTTCTGATCTCTTTTTCTGTATTTTCCAGATTGTAATGATTTGGTTTTGTCAGCTGCCTTTTCCCCTCTAGAAGTTTTCCCCCCAAATAATGCAAGCACTATAAATGGATAACGAAGAGAAGCACAAACTGAACTGACTGAGCACACAGCTGTTCTCCAGGGAATCACAATTCACTGAGTGTTTTTGCTTCTGCTTCCCGAGTTTCTCCTGAATCCCTTATCTTCTTACAGTAGCCGCTGCAAGAGAAGGGGAATGACACCCAAGGATGTCAGCTCCCTTATCCCCAATCTGAATACCTTATGTTCCAAGGCAGAGAGCAATTAAGTCTAAAAGATGGGATTGAGGATTCCAATTGGCTGATTTTCAGGAGATTGGCCTGGATTTTTCAGGTAGGCCAATGTCATGGCAGCATCCTTAGATGGGAAAGAGGGAGACAGAAGATTCAGAACCAGAGAGTTGAAATTATGAGGGAGAATTGACTGTCCATTGCTGTGTTTTTAAGATGGTGAAAGGGGGCCGTGAGAGGAGGAATATGTCAGCTGCTAGAGGCTGGAACAAAATGAGGAAACAGTTTCTTCCCTTAAGCCTGCAGCAAGGCACACGGCACTTATGATTCCTGGATGGTAGCCCATTTTGGACTTCAGACCTCCAGAACTCTAAGATAATAAATGTGTTGTGTTAAGCTACTAAGGCCGTGGTAATTCTTTATAGCAGCACTGTTGTAGTTCTGCACATCCCATTCTCTAGGTCACTGAAATAAACCTTGGTATGACTTGCAGTCTTACCCCCCGCCGCTGTGTTTCCACCCCGACGTCAGAGCTGTCTTTCTAGAATCATGTGCAACCTTCTAGTGACCTTCCAGTGACTCTGTTCTGCCCTTAAGACCCAAAGTCTCTCTGGATTCTCTGCTCAGAGGTTTCTCCCTCTGCAGGCGCTGCTCCTCCTCTAGACACTCAGTTCTGTAGAGTTGCAACTTAGCTGTTGCTTCCTCCTGAAAGATCTTCCTGGACTCCACATCTAGGTTCGATGCCCTCACTTCTATTCCCATGAGACCCTGGTCACCACTCTTACACATCATTTTGTGTTTGCCCATGTTTCCTGCCCTCCTGTAAGCTTGTTGGGGGTAGGGATGTTGACTGTCCCAGCAGCTGACACCATGCTTGGAATCTTGCAGGCCCCCCTTCATGTATAATGTCTATACCCATTACTCAGGTGACAGGAATGCTTGAAGTTAATTGGGTCAAGCCATTTCAGTTCAGGAATGTCCCCCTTTTAATGGTTCCATGAGGGCTCACACATACTTTTACTTTTTCCTGTCCTTCCCTCATTACTTAGAACTGTACCCTTCCCATGTTGACCAAGCCAGGCATGTGACAATTACCTCAGCCATGCCCAGATTTACTACCCAGCATAGTCATGTGCTTGAGGAGCTGTACAGATCTCCCTGCATAGCCGTTAGGTCTGGAATGTGTTTTTTTCCAAACATGACACCCCTGAAATTTGTGCAAACAAAAGGAAAAACATGGAGATGGAAGAGAGTCCTCATTCATAGTCACCAACTGAATTGATTCTAATACTAAAAGCAACTAGAATGGAGGAAATAATAAAGGTGAAGAAAAGCAAAGAATAAAGATACATTGCATGTTATAACATTTTAGTTTGCAGAGGGAGGATGTAATTTTAGCCCATTTCATGTTATAAAAACCATTTAATCCTTTGTTCTGGTATACTCGCATGGCTAAAGTGAGGCTATTTCCTCAAATCTCCATGATTAAAAATCCTGCCCTTTTTAGATGGATAAACATGAAAAGAAGAAAGTGTTTGCCTCATGCCAAGCACCTCCCAACAAGGCAAGTTATTAATTACTCTCTATGGGGCCTCACCTTACTATAGCGTCAAGCCAATGTCCTCATATCTTCTGCTCACTGCACTCTGAGTTAGGAAAGCCAGGCTGGCCTGGTTATTTCAAGGTCTGTGTTTTCCTGGTTGTTGGATGTGCACCCGGGTCTATAACTGGGCCCCGCTGTGCTCTTAGACATGCCTTACGTAAGATGACAGAGCCCTACCCAGGCTCTGGGTATGTCTCTGGTATATAAATCCTATGTTTTTTTTCTTTTTTTTTTTTAAAGATTTTATTTATTTATTTGACAGACAGAGATCACAAGTAGGCAGAGAGGCAGCCAGAGAGAGAGGAAGGGAAGCAGGCTCCCCGCCGAGCAGAGAGCCCGATGCGGGGCTTGATCCCAGGACCCTGAGATCATGACCTGAGCTGAAGGCAGAGGCCTTAACCCTCTGAGCCACCCAGGCGCTCCTAAATCCTATGTTTACATGCTAGCAGCATTTTGTTCATATGCAAGTATAATGTTCAGATGTGTCCTCTTGTCCCCTCTATAGTTTTGTGTATAGTCATGTTTAATAATTTAAATAGTTCACTTATTTTAGAAGACTTGGCTTAGATAGAGATAGTGCATGATTTCAAATATAAGTTCATAAATCTGTGATAAAAACATGAGGTAAAATGGCAAATTCCTAATAATCACTCTTTGTTTTTATTGTTTTTAGCTCAGAATTGAAGCATATATACCACAGTGCCTAGGTACATTACTTCTGCGGTAATTTCCTGAAAGCTCAAGTTTGGAACAGAGAAACAATCTTTGGTATCCTCAAATAAGTACATGATATGTGTTTATGCTTTTCAGAACACAGTTTATTTCACTTGTCTCCTCTAGTATATGGAGTGGTTTTTGTTTGTTTCTCTTGACAATGAACATGCCCTTGGAGGAGGTAGAATTCCTGGACTACAAACCTCAACATTGTAGACGTTCTATGGGAGTTCCTAGCCAGTGCACTTAGGCAAGAAAAATATCAACATGCTTATGTCTTAGAAAGGCAGAAAAGATGATTGTGTATTTACAGAATCTTAAGAAATTTATGAACAAAGCTACTAGAGCCAGTAAGTGAGTCTATCAAGGCAATGGAACACAAGATCAATATACAAAAATCAATATTTCTTTATTTGCAACCAATAATTGGGAATTACAATTAAAGAATAACCATTACAATACAGTACCAAAAAAATCACGGCAACGTTAACAAATTATATTCAATACTTGAACACCGAAAACTATAAAACATTGCAGAGAAAAATCAAATTAAACCTAAAGAAATGGAACAATATACCATGTTCAGTGATTAGAACACTCTATTTAGATGTCAAAAACTCCCAAATTAAATTATACATTTAATGCAGTAGCAGTCAAAATCTCAGCAGGTTTTTCTGAAGAAATTTATAAGGTGAGTGTAAAATCTATACAGAAATGCAAAGAATCCAAAATTGACGAGACCACTTGGAAAAACAAGAATTACACTACATAATTTAAAGAATTCTTATGAATGCACATTAATCAACATAGTGTGGTATTGACTTAATCATGGGTGTATTGATTAGTGGAACAGAACATAGAGCACATAAAAAGATCCAAATTAGGGCCAATCATTTTTGATGAAGTTCTAAAGTAATTGCATAGGGGGAAAGTTAATCTTTTTGACTGGTAGTACTGGTACAGTTAGATATCCATATGAAAACAATACATCTTAATCTTTACTTCACATAATTTAAATAATTAACTGAAGAAAACATATTAATGGCCAATAAGTGCACAAAGGATTCTCGACATCATTAGTCATTAGGAAAGTGCAAATTAAACCCCCAATGATATAACACTATATACCTACCAGAATGGCTGAAACTTGAAGAAATAATCCTAACAAATACATTTTTTATTATGTTATGTTAGTCACCATACAGTACTTCATTAGTTTTTGATGAGAATGTAAATGGTATGCACCAGTTTGGAAAATACTTTGGCAGTTTTTTGTCAAGTCAAACATATATATAACCAATCTTCAGACCAGGAAATCCCACACTTAAGTATTTATTTACCCAAGAGAATGAAAACACATGCTCACCCAAATATTTTTATTCAAGTGTTCATAATGGCTTTAAAACATAATGGCCCCCAACTGGTAATAACCTAAATGTCCATCAGCTGGTGAATAAACAAATTATTGTATCACCATATAATGGACTACTGCTTAGTAGTATAAAATAACACTGTATTTTTGTATTGTTACATGTAACAATATAAATGAATCTCAAAACCATTGCATTAAGTCAAAGAAACCAGACACACAAAAGATCAAATACTGTAGGGATTCCCTTTACATGAAACTCTAGAAAAGGCAAAACTATAGTAAGAGCAGATCAGTTGTTGTTTGTTGCCATGGATGAGCAGAGGTGATTGGCTACAAAAGGGCACCAAGGAATTTATAGGAGTGATGAAAGTGTTCTACAGCTTCGTTGTGTCATGGTTTCATGAGTATGTAAAAAATTATCCTTTTCTACCTTATTCTGCCCACAGTATTGTTCATCACTCGATTAATATTCAGCCTGGCAAATAATTTAAATAGTGTTCATCAACAACTTTATCAAAGATCACAAGAAATGCAAATTTCAAAGGGAAAATCAGACCAAAGTTTCATGTTTTATTGAGGAGTAGAAGATATGTTTGTGATTTATTAAACATTCATATTCCTTCACTGGGAAATAGTTTACCAAAATTTACAGTGATTATCTCTGGGTCATGTGATTATTCTCAGCTCATATCTTTTTTAAAGATTTTCTTATTGGCCAAATATTCTGTGATGAACATCTTATTACTTTAGCTATTAGAGGATGTCAACAGATGAGGTAATGCTGACTTTAACAATAAATTAACTTGGTAGTTTTAGTGGTATTCTCAAGTGAAAATAAAGGGCACAAAGTTTATAGGAAAACTACAGGATGAAAAAAATGTTTCAGTAATTTCTTCACCTTCTGAGAATTTATTTTTCTATCTGGTTCAAACAGAAAAATAAGGCAGTCGTTAAAGCAAAGCTCAGAATAAGGTATAAAATGAACAAAAATCACTAGCAGTTAATTTTATAGGATTATTGAAGCTGGTTAGGTACTTTCTGCTTTTCTCTGGTGAAATTATAAAAATAAATCATGTTTTATCAACTCTGCTTCTGGAAGAAACCTGTCTCTTGAGAAATGAAAAAAAAAAAATAAAGCTACAAGTATACCACATAGTAATTTTTTATCTTCTTATACCAGGTTGAAAACACTTTCTCCTTTAAAAATATTATCGTGTGTGTGTAGCCCCTGTTACAAATATTCAAATGATGTTGGTCATTTTTTAAACAAATTGTCATTTTTTAAATATGCACTGGAGAGAAAGGAGAAAATGCAAGGACAATTCATCATTTTCATGGCTATTTACACAAGTGATTGGAAGATTGTTTTTACTTCAATATTGCAGCATTTCCTGAGGGAGAGATTCCTTCTCTTCCGTTTGTCCTGTTCCAGCTCTAAGTGCCGTGTTTCTAATGTTCTCCACCTTTGCACTCAGCAGGGAGCAGAATAATTGGGAAACACAGGGATAGGGGATAGAATTGGAAATCATTCTAACAGTCTGTTACTGCTGCAGTGAACACACTGATTCCAAAGACCATGGTTACATTAGTCATCAGGGCTATATTCATCTGTAATAATCAGTCTGTTTTGTCTGGCTTATATTTTTCAAATTAGTGCAGTATTTAATTGGTATTCATAGACTACCAGACTGTTCTGCTTCAACTTTTTATTTTATTTTTAAAACTCCATAGAATTCCTATTGCTCTTTCTGTTTTTAGCATAGCATATTTTATTTCTGCACTATGAGCAAAATCGTCCCTGGAAAATGCTGCTTCTAAGGTTATAGATTTAATTTAAACCTTGAATCAAAGAAAAATGTCAGAACCCTTTTCTTAAAGCTTCAGCAAACATGAGTGCTAGCTTTTTTTTTCTTTTTCTTTTCTTTCTTTCTTTTTTTTTTTATGAAGCAGCTTTATTATTTTTACTATTGCTGGTGCCTTAAAGCTTTTTGAGTATTTATTTCCAGACACCAGAGAACCACTGGGACATCTCCCAGAGGCTTCCAAAGTTTTGTGACCACTTGGTTTAGTGACAGTCGCCTATTACTGTGTAACAAACTATCCTCCAAATTTAGTGGCTTAAAATAACAACAATCATTTATTTGTCCAAAGTTCTGCAAACAGGATGGGTTCAGCTGGGCAGCTGTCTCTGCTCTGTGTGGTATCAGCTGGTCAGACTGCTGTGTTTGCAGGCAGCTGGTGTTACAGCTGGGTCTGGAGCGTCCGAGATGGACTTACTTATGTTTAGCACCATCATGATGGCTGGAACAAACAGGTGTGGTTTTGGCCTCCCCTTCATCAAAGTGGTCTTTATCTTCTAAAGTCTCTCTCTTTACATGGCCTGCAGTCCATGAGGAGGCTGGCTCAGGCTTCTTGCATGGCATCTTGTAGCAGCAAGAGAACAAAAAGTGTGAGGCTTCTTAAGGCCAAGGCCTGCTTCTTGCACAGCATTGCTTTTGCCATATTTTTTCAGTCCAAGAAATTGATAATATTGGAGGGTGGTATCTGAGGGTATGAAATCAGGGGGCAATGACTCATTTGGAGCTATCTTGTAGCAATAAATCCCAGTTATCCTGAGGAATGCCTCTATCATTTCATTACAGTAGACGCAAATAATAAGTTATACACATTTCCCCCCTTTCGGTGACCATCTGAAATCGGCTCACTGTTCCCACACAGGAACTTGAAATTAATCCTCTGATAAGGCCACAGAAGAAATTCAGTGAACCGGCTGCCTGAATAAGGTACAAAAGGAATCCTCCAAGTGAATGGGTACTTGGTCAATAGTTGGCTGATAAATTTGAAAAGTCAGTTAAAGACGAATGATATAACTAATAAGATTATTTTATTATAATTCTAAGTTAAAAGTATGGTTAATAAATTAAAAATAATAAGAATTGGAATTCAGTGAATATTACCAAAAAAACTCCATTCTTTTTTACATTGTTTATTTAAAAGAACATATCAAATATTCATGGCTATAGGTGGCCTTGGATACCAGCTATAGGTATTGGATACCAGCTGTCATGTATTTCTGGAAGAATTAAAATACTAAGGCCATTTGCTACCCAAGCTTAACAAGTGGAGAGAGCTTCCTCTTCTAAAGTGGTGTTACTATTTTGGGACTTTCCTGTAGAGCCCCCAAATATCCTTCTGGTATCAAAATTAGACACTTGAAATTATTTGTCTCTTCCTATTAATAATGTAATAGTCTCAATATATGTTCTGGTTAATTAAGTTCCACAAAAAGTAACAAATGGATGTTCACTAAATCAAATACATATCATTTCATTTTTAAAATGTACTACAGTTTTAGTTCATACTGGTCACACCTGTGAACTAAATTTCAAAATCAAAACACAGTATATATATATTTTTTTTATCCAAAAAAGGTTTTGTTCTGTGTTTAACCTCATACCTCTCTTGCATTTCAAAAATAGTTTAATTGATTGTCCATTATATGAGTCAGTGTGGCTACATGGACAGGGTATCCTTTCAATTGTTAAAGTTTAGTTAGTAGTGGTCTGTATCTCACAGAGTTCTTGGGAGACTTAAAGCAGTTAATTCATGTTAAGCATTTAGAAAAGTATCTTACTGCAAATGGAATCAGACCCTTGTCACTGCCCTTCAGCTGCTCCTCCAACCTGTCCCTAGGACCTGGGACTGGGGATCCAGCCTAAACCACTGTCATACCTTCCACAGGTCTTCCAGTTCCTTTGTCTCTTCCCCTCGGTCCTCAACTGGGTAGCCTCAGGGATTCAAGGGACCTAGATTCAAGTCATTGCTCTTCTCAGCCCAGCACCACCCCTGCCACCTCCCCCCACTGCAGAGGGTTGAGCACACTCCTTTCCATCTGGTCTGTCCCTCTCGGTCCCTACCACTCCTGCTGGCTTCCTGCCCCACGGCCTCAGCCACCTGGGGCTCCTTGCTGCTCCTGGAGCTCCATAGGCTCTGGGCTTTTACACATGGGGTTCCCACTGTCTGGAGAGCTTTTCCCTCACCCTCGCAAGGTTCACCTTCCAGCGTGGTTCGCTTCACGTATCACATTCTCCAAGAGGCCTTCCCGGACTGCACTGCATAAAATTGCATTCCTCCCACCCCCAGCACGAGCTCTCTTTCTCTGTCTGCCTTGTCTCTCCCTTAGCATTCCTTACCCTCTGAGAGATCACTTACTGTTTCGTTAATTGCCTATCTCCCTCCACCAGAAGAGCAGTTATTTTGTAAATGTTCTCAGCACAAAAGATAGAAACAGGCACATACTAGGCCTACAAAAACATTTGTTGGGTTATAAGTGCTGCAGGTATATACATCTTAGATATGTACTGCTCATGCTGTTGATTTTTTTTTAAACGTGAATTGTCTGAAATTACAAATATGTGACTGAGGGTAAGGAAACCAGTCATTGGAGGAGGAGCTCTCAGCTACCTTACAACAAATCCATAAAGGCAACTGCCTTCACTACTCTGCTGCCCTCCTCCGTCCTGTGCCCGGCATTCCAAGCTTCTAGATTCTCAGAGAATTCACCTAATAGTTTGACTCCTTCCTTTAAAGTCTGATGGCTCCTTCCCGTTAGTATATAAATATCTCAAGTTTCTCTCATCTTTAAATGAATAGATAAATAGACCTCTTTATGCCTCTTTTCCTCTCCTCCCCTCCTTTCTTTCCTTTCCTAGGTCATGTCACCTTTCAGGGGTGGCCATTCCTTCTTCAGAGAGTGGCCATGTCCCACTCTGTGGGTTCCTGGTGGCTCAGTCCAGGGGACTCTTCCTAGGCATTATCCTCGGCCTCTCAGCTGCACTTGACATTGTTGACCATGGGTTTCGTCCTCTCTCTTTTCTTGCCTTAAGATACATCACAGTCCCTTCAACTATCCTTCACAATCCCTTCGGCGACTTTCTCCATTGCTTTGTCAACCTCTTCTTCCACTCTGAAAGCCCTCTTCTCAAGCTTGCTTTTTCTTCAGAGCTTTTCAGTTTCAACAGTGTCAGTCTACATGGTGACTAACTCTCCGATCTGTATTTTCACCCCATATCTTTCCCCAAATGTCAGAGCCATTTACCCAGTTATCTGAAGGGCACTTCCACAGTTTGCCCTCTGCTCCTCCAACCCCAGAATATCTAAAAAGAAGCTCATTGTCTTCTCTCCAAAGCCAGCTCCTGTCCTTTCATCTTCCCACACCTTCCTTGCGCCTCATCAGAGTGAGATGTTTCCATTGCCTCAGTTTTCTTTGGGTGTTGCTTTCTTCCTTTGGAAAGCCTTTGCTCTTCCCCTGGTTCCCAGTTCTTCAGCCTCTCTTGGTCCAGCATCACCTTGTCGGCTAAGACCTCAGCAAGTGCCTGGTCCTCCTATGTGCTCCCATCATCCTCTGCTCATCTCTGTCTCAGTCCTCATCACACAGTGTTGAAACAAATTGGTTTTCTTCCAACATGGGAGCTTCTTGAGGGCGAGGACTGCATTCTTTTTTCTTCTGTGTTCTATGCACTTAGCAGAGGTCCTGCCACTTTGTAAGTGCTTAATAATTGTTTGTTGAAAGAAAGACTGAATGAGCGTGAATGCATAACGGCCACAGAGCTCTTGGGAGAGATAACAACTTGGTAACGTTTAAGCAGAGTTTCTTAATGGGAGACATGTTGGCATTTTGGATGGAACTACTCTATTTGGTGGGCCTGTTAAGTCACTCCCCTGCTCAGAGCCTGGCTCCTGTCCTAAGCATTGAAGGATGGTTAGCACCACAATGGTCTTCTCAATCACTAAAATCGGAAATATACCGCAGCCCCCCCTCCACACACACACATTTCTAGATGCTTCTTGTGGAGACAGCTTGCCTTGGGCTGGGAATCTTGGGGCCAATGTTGGTACTCTGTGTAGCGCAGTGGTTTCTACAATAGGAATACTTGGAGAAGCAGAGAAAATTAGACCTCTCATTAGAACTGTCTAATTGCATAGATTTCAGCTGCTACACTGAAAATTAGAAGACTGATGCTTTTAAAAAAAATGTGAATCTTCACTAGAAACAGATGCAGACATGGAACTGTTGCAAAGTCGGTCAATTTTTAGCACTTATTGCCCTTGCAAGGCCTGGCTTCAGAAAAGCTGTGCTCTGCTGATCCTGAGTCATTCAAGTTTCATGCAGTCATTCAAGTTGATGCTCCCAACACTGAATAGAATAGTAAAATCCAGACTGTGATGAGAGCACTTTCTAGAAATTCAGATACATGGGGCCACCCCAGACCCACCACTTGACAAGCTCTGAGAATGGGGCCCCTGGGCATTTCCACAAACTTTCTAGGAGAATCTTACACACCTTCCTTTTAGAACTGTTGATGCAGACTGTGTTCTCTGTGAGTGGATCTCAAGAAAGTTTCTAATTTCTGGTTGTTTGCTTCTTAAAAGGACAAAGATTTATTATGGTAAATTTGAGCATATTAACTTGGAGGAGGAGGGTTTGGGCATTTCAAGTTCACACAGAGCATTGAAGAAAATGAGTGTGACTGTGACTACAAAAAATTATGTGACTTTTCCAGAGAATTTATTTTTTAACAAAGTCTAACTTCTGATAGAACTAGTCCACTTTTGTAGGGTTTTTGCCAAATCTATCTGCAAGTGAATCAAGTTCTCCAGGATGTAAGAAAAATAAGGAGAGATGCATATTCTTCTATGTTGTAACATTTTTAGGTCTCATGCATGATAACATTTGCACATTCAACATGTCCTAATCCCAGAATATTCAAAGACGATGTAATGTTCATGTTCTAATAGAAATATATGGATGCACAAAGACATTTTCTCTCACCTTTTTTTTTTCTTTTTCTATGAAAGAAATTTCCAGAGCTCAAGGTTTCAGTGAGAATTACAAGTGGTTACCCTAACCTGTCCATTTAGAGTTCCTCATTGGAAGCCTACTGTGATCCCCTACAAATGAAATTCATGTCCGGTCTGCATTCTTAGAAAGGGAATACAAGGGACACCTGGGTGGCTCAGTAGGTTAAGCCTCTGCCTTCGGCTCAGGTCATGGTCTCAGGGTCCTGGGATCGAGCCCCACAGCAGGCTCTCTGCTCTCTGCTCAGCAGAGAGCCTGCTTCCCCCTCTATCTCTGCCTGCCTCTCTGCCTACTTGTGGTATCTGTCTGTTAAATAAATAAAAAAAATTTTTTTTAAAAAGGGAATACAAGATTTGTGCCCTTCCCAGGCCTCCTCAGATGACAGTTACTAAGTAGACATTTCCTGCTATCACTGTCTTCCCTGAGTCTATCCACCAACCAGAGTGCTATTCATGCTACAAAGTATCATCATAACAGGAATTCCAGGAGCATGTTGACCTGTCACACTCACTGAATTTCAAATGTATTATTGCTTTAGATGTAGACTTTTAAATTAAGCATGTCTGAAATTCCACTTGATGTTGGCATTTCAGAGAAGCTTCAAGAAAACCGCTCAGGTGTCTGTAAGATCATCTGCTCTGGATAAAGAAGGACTGACACCATTTGGAGTGAGTTCTTGACACACTCTTCCAGTCTTGATATAGAGATGATCACTCATCTTTCACACCTAAAAGCAATCAATGTATAAGGGAAGGTTGTCTCAGGTGTCACATGGTTAGTGATGGAGAAATAATGGATGATATCTTGACTGATGGGAGCAAGTTAAAGACTGTTGACAGCTCTGATGAGAATGGTTTGGGGAATATGAAAAAGGAGAGGAGAGAAGCAGGGCCAGGTGTTGAGCACAGCATGGGTTCCTTGTTGCTGTGGAGCCAGCTGAGCACCACCGCACAGAGGTCCCACAGTTACACAGGTATCTAATGCATCTCTAGGTGACAGAATCAACAGTCCTCCCTCCAAGGGGGAAATTCAGAATGAAGACAACCACACTGAAATATGTAAATACAACATCATCTTGTAAATGTGTAGTTGTGGGTGGCTTCACACAGTTCATTTGTTTACACAGCAGCCCAAGGAGATATGATTGGCCTGAATTTTCAGGGAAAGAAACTCAAACACAGACATAAGTCCAAAATCATCCAGCTAGAAAGTATCATAATCAGAAAAGTCAGGTGGGGCTCCTGAATCCAAATTCAGTTCTCTTTCCATTTTTCCAAAGCAGTTTCCCATCATTCTGTCACCAAAAAATTGAGGCTCAATATCCTCATTCCAAGCCACCAAAAAAAGTTTAAGTTATGGTCACCATCGTCCATTTAAAAGAGGAGAAGATTGGGGCGCCTGGGTGGCTCAGTGGGTTAAGCCGCTGCCTTCGGCTCAGGTCATGATCTCAGGGTCCTGGGATCGAGTCCCGCATCGGGCTCTCTGCTCAGCAGGGATCCTGCTTCCTCCTCTCTCTCTCTGCCTGCCTCTCTGCCTACTTGTAATCTCTCTGTCAAATAAATAAATAAAATCTTTAAAAAAAAAAAAAGAGGAGAAGATAGCGAAATGGGTGAAGGGGAGTGGAAGGTACAGGTTTCTAGTTATGGAATGAATAAGTGTAGGGAATACAGTCAGTGGTGTTGTGATAGGCTTGTATAATGACAGATAATAGCTACAGTTGTGGTGACCACACAATAATGTATAGAGCTGTCCAAACACTGTGTTGTACTCCTGAAACTAATGTAACATTGTGTGTCAACTCTACTTCAATAATAAACAAATAAATAAGCAGAAAAGTATAATAGTGCACTTTAGAAAGAATTTCATTCAATAAAATCCCTGCTTAAAGGATTAACTCCTTGGTTATCAACCAATTCAGTTATTTACCAAGGTTCATTTCCCATGAAAAGAGACAGAAGTCTTACTGTAAATTGACTTGGAAAATAAACAGAGTAGAGCCCCCTAGGTCATTCCTAGGAGTCATCTGTGCTCACTTTGTGAGGTCAGATTATTTAGTAAGTAACTCACTTGAAAATATGTCATGTTTTCCTAAATCACCTTAGAGATTTTTTTAGGTCTATCCATTATGGATCAGAAGCAGTACAATTAGAGCAGGAAGTAACTATCTGAATTGTTCATAGCAATTCCCAATAGTGAAGGAAACAGACTAGTGGGATTAGCCATATTAATCAGTGGCAATTTATTGACAAGATAATTCAAATGTTGTAACAGGAATTAAGTTCAGGTTAAGACTATGGAGCAAATGCTATTCAGGAATAAGGAAAGATTGAGGCACTTAATGAGTGACAGAGGCTAACATGGGTGAGATAAAGTTTCTTTGGGGATTTTTTTAGTTCTGTGAAAGTCATGTTTATGAATTTCCAGTCGTATTTTCCTTTTGATCTTTAAAAATGTGAAATAGAAAATAGGTGTCTTAAGCATAGTTAACTTCAAATAAATTAATGTTTGAGAATGGCAATCAGACCAATAATAATGGTGCATGCATTCAGAAAGATTGCAAAGAAGTATATATGCTACAGTGAGAAAATGACTGAAACAATAAAAAGTTGGCTCAAATCATTGAATTTTGGAAAATATTAAAAAATCTAAAAGAAATGATTGAAATCAAGTGTAAAATTAAGATATAATCATATAAATTTCATCAATGAACAATCTTTGGTTATTATCTGGAGTACAGTCCCATTTGCTTGCTTTCCAGACTTCAGCCTTTAGATCTCTGGTTGAAGTTAAGAACAATAGAGCTTCATGCATGTTAGATTTTTTAGTTTACATTTTTCCATTGAACTTAGAAAACTAACTTTTATGTAATTTCTGAATATCATATATTTTAAATCAGCTTTCCATAGTACCATACTTTTCAGGAATACAATGTTCATTTTGTATAATAGGAAACACGTTTTTATTTAAAAAAAGAAATCTCAGTAGCCCACTATCCTGAAAATTTTTATTTGACTTCCATCTCTGAAAACTGGGACCTAAAAGCTGACTAAATTGGTCAATGAAACAAAATTTTTAAAACTACCCCAAAAGAAGATTTAATTAGTAGCTATTTAAACATTTTGTTAGTTACACTGAAAGTTTAATTGCCTGGCCTTTTTTGAAAACTCACAGATCAGCAGGAGACGTTGACTTCCTTGCATTTCCTTTTAAAAATATCAGTTATTGGGGCACCTGAGTGGCTCAGTTGGCTGAATGTCTACCTTCAGCGCAGGTCATGATCCTAGGGTACTAGAGTTGAGCCCAGTATTGGGCTCCTTGCTGAGCAGGAAGCCTGCTTCTATCTCTCCCGCTGCCCCTCTCCCCTACTCCTGCTCTCTCTTTCTTTCAAAAAAATAAATAAAAATCTTTAAAAAAAATAGAAAAAGCATCAGTTCTTAATAATATAATTGAAGTAATAACTGTTTATATTTTTTATAATCCATCATTTATTTAATTTCTTCCAGCTCTGGTTTCCTCAGTTGTAGAGACAATAATAATTTTACCTTAAGGCATTGTGACAATTGCATGATCTAATGAACGTAATACATGTATCAGGTATAAGCTTTACTAACATAGATTATTTGGACCTTTTGTTGTTGTTCCTGTCATCCATTTTTGCCTTAGGCAAATCCTCCCTCCCAAAGACTATGTCTTATATAAATGTCACAGATACACTGCCTCCGGTGGAAGGGAATAACAATGTCCTCACCTACCAATTTGACTAACTGTGTTTAAGGAAATGTTGTTAAATAGGTATTAACACAACATATTAACAATATGTTGTGTATTATTAATACCTACACAACATAAACACATAGTTGTGTTTTTGAAGCATTCAAGTTTTCTAATGTTTTCATTAAAAGGATTAAAATTCTCAGTGGATTAGAGATTATTTCCATGGCAATTAATTTCTTCCTTTTTTCTTCAGCACATTAAACTATATTTCTGTAGTTAGTCTTAACTGCTTAAAATATCAAACATGCCATCTTACAATGACTTTTTAAAAATTCAAGTGAGAAAGTGAAAAAAAGCAGTAGTAAGAGAGTCCCCCAGAACAACACAAATGTTGAGTAAGACTGTGATAAGGAAAATCCAATGGCTATTCATACTGAGCTTTGAAACAGGGTGTGAAACACACCATTCTGCTCCAGTTCCTTGAAGCTTTTGTTGAGTTATATCAAAGGAACTCTGTTCTTGAGATACAGTAGGGAAGAATTACCAACAGGATTTTTGACTTCCACACACTTGTAGAAGTCAAAATCAAGATGCACTTAAATTTATTCAGATAGGCAGCTCTTGAATTATTCATCTTTCTAAAAGAAAATAACCCTACTTGATTCTTCTGAAGACTTCAAGCCCCTTTAAACACATGTTTAAAGGGGAAATACACAAAGTGTGTATTGTTTCTGCACTAGTCTATGGTAAATAAAAAAAATACATGTATATGCTTTAAGAGAGCATTTGATTTAGAAAATCAAAATGAAACATAATACTTTTCCTGACCTAATTGTTGAAGGATCCTTTTAATGAACTTTAGCTTTGTTTCATAACTAATGTAATGATAATAATTATAAATGATTAGGTGAACCCCAAAGGAATTTTTACCTAATCAAATACCTGGTAAGAGACAAGATTGCTTTCAGACATTTAGTGTTATCAGGAACAAAAAGCATCTGTGTATTATCCATATGGAGAGCTATGCTGGGTAATAGAATCAGTAAGTTGCTTTAAATAACAGTGATACCATTCTTTGACCATTTGGTCTATTTGCTAAAGCAAGGTCCTTCTCTGATCATGGCCATCTTCAGGTCCTCTCCCCCTCATGGGAGGATTGAAATTCTGGCAAATACTGTTATGATTCTGCAGTTGCAGACCGTGTTTGAGCACAGGATATAAAGGAGGGCTTCCCCGCTCACAGAGTTTAAATTTGTTTCTCTCTCCTAGGGAAAGGATCAGGCTTTTAAGAAATTACTTCTTCTGTGATGAAGAGGGGGGAAAGGTCCCAGGTAGGCCTTTTATTACTACATGTCATCAAGGAAACAACTAGCATGGGAATTGCCTCACTGTGTTTCCTGGACATTCCTTAAATCTGTTAGTGGCCAAAGAGCTTAGCTTCATATATACCTAGATAGATGAGCAAGGAGAGAGAGACACACAACAAATTTTTAAAATTATAGTCCTCGCTATGATATGCTCTTATGACCCCTTCTAAGAAGCAGCAAGGTAATTCTTAGACACAGCTGTCCAGGAGAGTCGCTCGGGCAAGGTCTGAGTAGGTTAGCACAGGGTATTTTACGCTGTAATTGTAGCTATGATATCCCCCAGCTGCCTCCCAGAGATGGCACCTGGGATTTGCTGTCCCTAAGAAGGTCCTTGAACTGTCTTTACCAATTAAAGACATGCAGAGAAATGCAGTGGGGGCATTCTCAGGCTCACTGTTGTCTTTGTCCAGGCAGCTCTCACATGTCACTCATAATAGCTTCCTAAGCTCTTGTGTGGGTCTCTTAAGCTAATGCAACTGGTCTTCCTTAGCTTTTCAATAGAAACTGCTTCTGCCCCGTTTTGAATTGATTTTTTTTAGATGGGACGGTGCAGGGGAGCAAGCTTAGCATTTACTTGTCCGGAGGCTTGACAAGCACTGATCCTGTTTTTATTACTTGGGCATTAGCTTGGCTTTTCTTCATTAAAGTCCAGTCCCATAGGCTTATTTCTAGTACCTCTGCTGACAGAGGTGAAGGGAACCTATTAAATACCAAATATGTCTGTTATAAATGCAGCAAAAACAGCTAAGTCGGGCAGGGGTGCTGATTTGGCTTCTTTATAGTTTTGAGTTAAAAAAGTGAACAAAGTCTCTTGTTTCCTTTTTGGTATAGACTTGATGCACAAACATCCAGTCCTCCTTTGCATCTGCTTCTGAATATTGGGAATGTTGGTCTGGCTCCTGTTTGGTTTTTGTTTAGTTTTGTTTCCACATAATTGTGCATCATTGAATTCTTTTAACAGTATTTGCCAGAATTTCAATGCTTAAAGATAAATAGCATCACAGGCAGAGTCTAGTGGCAGAAGAAGAGGGAAATAAAATTTTAAAAAATCAAGAGAAAGAACTATTTCAGGCAGAATTTTTAGACAATTTCCTTTCTCCATAATGTAGATCCTTTACCCAAGGAATTTCCACTACTTTGTACAAACAGAGAGCATGCATAAGCTGGTGGCCAGCAGCCCTCTGGGCCAGAAACTGAGCACCTGAGGTAAGGGGGATTTTCTTTCTTTCTTTCTTTTTCTTTTTCTTTTTCTTTCTTTTCTTTTCTTTTTTTTTTTTTTTTAAGATTCTATTTATTTATTTGACTGTGAAAAAGAGACAGCGAGAGAGGGAACACGAGCAGGGAGCCTGATGTGGGGCTCCATCCCAGGACCGTGGGATCACGACCTGAGCCAAAGGCAGACGCCTAACGACTGAGCCACCCAGGCGCCCCAAGGAGCATTTTCTTTTTTTTCTTTTTTTTTTTTTTAATTTTTTCAATTTATTTATTTTCAGAGAAACAGTATTCATTATTTTTTCACCACACCCAGTGCTCCATGCAATCCATGCCCTCTCTAATACCCACCATCTGGTACCCCAACCTCCCACCCCCCCCACTTCAAACCCCTCAGACTGTTTTTCAGAGTCCATAGTCTCTCATGGTTCACCTCCCCTTCCAATTTAAACCAATTCCCTTCTCCTCTCTAACACCCCTTGTCCTCCATGATATTGTTATGCTCCACAAATAAGTGAAACCATATGATAATTGACTCTCTCTGCTTGACTTATTTCACTCAGCATAATCTCTTCCAGTCCCGTCCATGTTGCTACAAAAGTTGGGTATTCATCCTTTCTGATGGAGGCATAATACTCCATAGTGTTTATGGACCACATCTTCCTTATCCATTCGTCCATTGAAGGGCATCTTGGTTCTTTCCATAGTTTGGTGACCGTTTATAGCAGCCATTGCTGCTATAAACAGACACATGAAAAAATGTTCATCATCATTAGCCCTCAGGGAGATTCAAATTAAAACCACATTGAGATATCACCTTACACCAGTTAGAATGGCCAAAATTAACAAAACAGGAAACAACATGTGTTGGAGAGGATGTGGAGAAAGGGGAACCCTCTTACACTGTTGGTGGGAATGCAAGTTGGTGCAGCCTCTTTGGAGAACAGTGTGGAGATTCCTCAAGAAACTAAAAATAGAGCTTCCCTACGACCCTGCAATTGCACTCCTGGGTATTTACCCCAAGGATACAGATGTCGTGAAAAGAAGGCCATCTGTACCCCCAAGGAGGATTTTCTAATGCAAAAACTTGGAAGTAGTTTTAGCCCCAAACAAGCTAAAATTTATTTAATGCTTATAGCTTTTGCAATTTTGTAACTCCAAATTGCTCATTATTGGGTGGTTATTTGTCTCAATATGCTGTGTCAATGGTTTTCTTACTGAGGGACAATTTATCAGTGGTTGATTTTGACAGTGGAATATCTGCGGTCAGCAGAACAAATAAACTCTTCCTCATTTAAAGCTTTTTGTACAAACAAATAGCTTAACAATTTCACTCTTTCAGGTTGTGCCTCTATCATGCAAGTGCCTTGAACAATCACGAGCACAGCAGAGAAAAAAATATCCTATCTGAGGGCTCTCCAGAAAGATCCCTTGTCACTCAACAATAACATTTCTCAAAGTTTCTTTCTGAAAATATTCGTTCTGAGGAATAGCTGTTTTTAAATAGGCAAGGTGGGAACAGGTAGTTGCCAGGTCAAATAAATTCAGGATACAAAAGTTTAAGCAAAGAAATGACTATTGCAGGAGCTTTTAATATGGTAAGAACCCTATGAAACTTAAAGAAAAGAAAAGAAACATGGATACAGCATTGCCCAAAGAATAATATAATTTATTATTTATTATAATATTATTTATTATATTTTTAGGAGATAAGCATTTCTCAAGACCAACATTCCAAGGCATATAATTTTGGGGAGAAAGAGGCAGGACTATAATTCTGTTATCTTGCCCAGTTTATGCCGCAAATAAGAAATAAAGTAAGTTGGGATTAGTGGTGGTGACCTTTACTCCCCTGAATAGTGTTTTGTTCTTGCTTATTGCTGTGCTATGAGATGATAATGCAATCAGGTCATTGAAGTCTGAATTCAAATTGGGTGAATCTTGGGTATTTACTAATATAAACCTTAGATATGGGGGTGATGGGTTAGTGATGGTAGTGGTGATAATGGTGTTTTATTTTCAAACAAGTCAGAATGAAAAAAAAAAAACAAAACAAAAAAATAGAAACACTAAAAATTTTTTTTAAAATGGTTGGGCTCAAAGAAAAGCGGTGAAATATTTGTATATATCTTTTGAGAATCTGAGAATTCACACAGATAATGAAACAGTTTCTGTATTTAAAAACTTCTGGAGGGCAAATAATACATTTATGCATGCTTGTACATCATTTGGTACTTACCCTGGTCTCTCATATTTACCAGATTATTGATGATGCTTTTAACTGAATTAAAACAACTCATCAGAAATTCAGTCATCATAATCATGCTATTGGAATGTCCTGCTTCACCTACAAAGATACAAAATTAAAGCTTTTCTCTAAAAATATTTTTAGCTTTAACCTTCAGAAATGAAAATATTCTGAAGTGTTTTAAAATTTGAAATATATTAAACTAATTTTCATGAGGCAATAAGACTAGCTTTTGCTTTTTGTTTATAAATGTTTTTGTCTAATCACAACCAATAACTATCCTAAAAATTCTGGTTATTCTTAGCAAACATAATCTTATCTCATTCCTTTTTGTTAAGTCATGGTTGCCCAGCTGAATATATATGTACGATAGTTGACATGATGCCTTCAGTTCTGTCTTTCATTAATGCTTTGTCAGGAACTCCCTCCAGATGGCCCTTAAAGTTAGTAAATTGCTTGTGTTCTTCTAGCCTTTCCATAATAGAACTGTTGCAATTGCCTTGGTAACTGCAAGTATGATGCACCTGCTTGTTTATCCCCTGAATCTTGGGGTCATATTCATAGAGAGGCTTGTGCTTTTATCTGAATGTGAGTGTGCATATGTGCGTGTTCATATTTTTCTTTAGTCCTGTTAAATGAAAGCATTGGTATTTGTCAGTTATGGAATAATTTTAATACACTGTATGTTGATAACATTCATTGAGGGTATGAAGTAATTTGTATATTCAAAAATGGCCTTAGATCTCATGATGGGATACAAAATGAAGGGGACACAGAACATGAAAAATACTGTCATTATTGTACTCATAAAGAGGGTTTTAAAAAGTATTAATCAGTAAAAAATTTTTAAAGCTTCATTTGAAAACCAGGTACTATTTGACAGAAACCAAGAAGGATAAACATTGAGGATCATTGTAAAAGTACTAAAAGGATTAAAAGTACTAAAAGGATTAAAAGTACTAAAAGGATTGTCCTTTTAGTACCAAGTAGCTGTGAGAAAATGGAAGGAAATCAAAAGATGAAAGAAAAATGAGTATAGTTATTATAATATTTATTTAGAATACTGGACTGTACAAAGCTTATTATTTTATTCTACTGTGTTTAGATTTTATAGCCTCTTATTTCTTCATGTGTAGTTCTAAAGGCTCACTTTTTCAAGTTATTGTTTCTCAATATGTTCTATGTAAAGCCCAAATAATGGAAGAGCTGGGAAAATTCCTTCTTTACATTTTTGGGTCCCTGGATGGTACAATACAATGGAAGAAAATCATTTCAAGTATCACGTAGATGTGTATTATTCTTTCTTGGCCAATTCTTTTCGAGAAAGCTTCTTTAAAATGGTCGGGCTACCTTTCATTCTCACGAAAGGTAACACTGCAATTATAACATGGTGCTGAATGTGGCTCCACACAAGAAGGATAGCAGAAATTTTTTTAAATTTCATTTTGCCAAGACCTAAGGAAGAGAGTGATGCCCTAATCTTCCTCTTTCCATTCACATAAGTTGCCAGTAACTGTTTTCTTGAATTAGTACATATAACTTCAATCTAGAAAAAAATAAAATTTATTTCAAAGGATGAAAATGGCTCCTTTTCACAATAAAAGGGGTTAAGAAACACCAACATAGAAACTCTTTTCTCTGATTCCCCTGCAGTAAAATCACCTGTGTCTGCCAATCCCAGCTAATGACTATGCTTCACATTTATATAGAGTCCTTTGGAGTTTTCCAACATGTTCTTGTCTACTTCCTGAGAACCCGTAAGTGTGCATAGTAGACCAGGATGAAGAGAAACCGAGGCCCCAAGAGCTGAAGTGACTTGTAGAAGACGGGACCTGTATTGTAACCCTGGTTTGCACTCTCAGGTGTGTGTGTGTATGTGTGTGTTTCACAAGCAGAATGGTTGTATTTCTGTGTAGGTGACATATTCCAGCAGTTTAGTTAGCTAGTTAGTTAGTTCAGTTAGTTAACACCTGTATAATACTTTTCACTTTACTGAATTATTTCATGTCCTTTATCTTATTTAATTTTTAGGGTAATTTTACCTGTAGCTATTTTTATCACGTGGATTCCCCATCCCTCATAAAGATGAGGAAACTAAGGCTCATAGATCTCACGTGACCTTGGCCTGGACTCTGGCAGACCAGGACTGAATTCCTGCCCTTGTAATCCCAGGCCTTCTCAGGCCACTGGGAGGCTCAGTGAGTTAAGTGTCTGCCTTTGGCTCAGGGCATGATCTCGAGGTCCTGAGATTGAGCCTAGCATCATGCTCCCTGCTCAGATGGGAGTCTGCTTCTCCATCTCCCTCCGTGCTCTCTCTCTCACTCTTCGCTCTGGCTCTCTCTCAAATAAATAAATAAATATGTGAAACTGGAGGGACTCAGGACAAACATTTCCTTGGCCAGCCCATTTTCTGGGCCAGCTCCTGTGTGAGGTATCATGTAAACCGTGTCTCTATCTCGGCCGCTCTGTAACTAGCCAGCGTCAGAACTTTCTCCCATTCTGCTCCTCAGCTTTCAGCTGGGGAGAGGGGTGTTAAAGGCAACCAGAGCTGACCACCCGCACCACCCAGGGTGAGCACCCCAGCTGCCTCCCGTTGTGGCTGCAGTGACCTCACTCTGATGCAGGCGCATCTGTATTGGAGGAGGATGTGAGGTT
Source organism: Mustela lutreola (assembly GCF_030435805.1). Lineage (NCBI taxonomy): Eukaryota > Metazoa > Chordata > Mammalia > Carnivora > Mustelidae > Mustela > Mustela lutreola. The sequence continues at coordinate 86,111,371 of NC_081297.1, read as the reverse complement.
TAGGTCATCTACTCTCTCTCTCTTTTTTAAAGATTTCTTTATTTATTTGAGAGACAGAGAGAGTAAGGGCAGAAGGAGAGAAAATCTTCAAACAGATTCCCACTGAGCATGGCACCTGATGCAAGACTTGATCCCAGGAGCCTCAGATCATGACTGAGCCAAAATCATGAGCTGGGTTGTCAACCGACTAAGCCACCCAGGTGCCTCCAATCTACCCTCTTATTGCTAATTACTGCGGGTGTGACTTGGGGGCTGAAAAAAATTAATTTTCCCCTACCACACAATATGAATATATCCTGCAGACAGTTCTGTGTGGCTTCTGGAGAGTCAAGCAGAAAAACTAGTGCATACACCAATCAACGAGATATTGTCTTTCCATTGCATTGCCTAGAAATGTGCTTGATAAATTTGAACCTGAAGGAAGCTACACAGAATATATTCCAATTTTTCTTTTTCTGTATGGGAGAACTTATTCAGACTTCATGGTAAAGTCACAGAAGAACAGGTGTTTTAAACCTATTTTTATCAATTATTTAAAATTTATTTCTCAAAATATGGTATTTTAGAAAAGTGTTAATGTCTAGGGACTTCTGGGTGATTCAGTCAGTGAAGTGGCTCAGGTTGTGATCCCAGGGTCCTGGGATTGAGTCCTGCATCTAGCTCCCTGCTCAGCGGGGAGTCCACTTTGATGGACTAGAGCAGCAGGGAGTCTCTCCCTTTGCTCCTCCCCCTACTTGTGCCTTCATGCTCTTTCTTTCTCTCTCTTTTTCAAATAAATAAATAATATCTTTAAGAAAAAAAAAAAAGAAAAGTGGTAGTATCTAATTTTATGTATAATTTAGTTTGTCAGCCAAAAGAAAATAATAATCTTTTTCAATTGAGAGATGTTTTGAGATCCAACCTAAAACCAACCCAAAACCCAAATCAACCAAAGCATAATAATTTTGGTGTTCCCATATGCTGGGACTGCTGTTGCTAAGTGGATCACCAAAGCCCTTGATTTCTGCTACTGGCATTTCTTAAATTCTCCCCAAATGTCAATATTTTTACAAAACGAGCATTTGCTTTTACTTTAAATAAATGTGTCAAAAACTTTAGACAACTGAAAAGTTTATCTAAATTGATAAACTAACAAGTCCTTAATTACTCAAAGAAAATGTGGTGAAGCTTTATTTGCTTTTGCTAAATTTCTCATCTTTAGGGTAGAGCCAGCAAACAGATGATGCAAATACATTTACTCAACACATAGGAGAAAAGTGTCACTACTGATAAGCAGAGGGAGAATTCCATCTGAACCACCAATGTTTACTGGGAAAATTTACACCCTTTGAACATGATCTAGTTTCTAGTAAACGTTCCACTTTTAAATATGTGATAAAGTTGTTCCTGGTCCCAGTATCCCTCTTTCAGAGAAGTGATCTTTTGGAGGTTCCTGAGAGAAATGTAGAGAGAAGCATTGGGAATCTTTGTTCATATCGTGATGGATATTTTGGATCTATGAGAGCTACAGTCTCAGTATTTCTCACCTAACTCAAAGTAGACAATCAGAATAGAATTTTTATGGGAAAGAAAAATTTCTCTTGTCATTGCAGCATTACTCAGCGCCATCCAACCTCCAGTCTCTCTATCCCACCAATTAACTATAATTATCCACATCATGGAAAGTGAGCCACCTACTGTGACCTGAGCTCAAACTGTCCCAGGGAAGTCTTCTGTTTTTCTTTGTTAGCTGTTGCCGTAGATACATTTAATCTGATATTGAGCATCAAGTGATCAGGAAAATCCACATACTAGTATTTCTCAAAATGTATCCTACACCATTCTATCAGCATCACCTATGGTGTTCATTGTCAATGCTGATGGTCCCTCCCCCAGGCCCTAAGGCTATGCATTGCAACATACACAATAATATTTATGACACTAAAATCTGAAACTGCTGATCCAGAGGAAAAGTGGAGGATTATTGATCCTTACTTATTTACATCATTTGATAAGGACATGCACATTCCGAGAGGGAAATAATACTGCTTTATCCTAGAGCAATTTTTACTTTGCTCATCTCATTTAACCAGTGTCTTCTGTCCAGGTTGCTATAACAAATACCAGCGTCTGGGTGGCTTTATGAACAGAAATCTATTTCTCAGAGTTCTGAAGGTTGAAAGTCTGAAATCAGGGAGTCAACGTGGTTTGGTGAAGGCCCTTGTCTGGATGACACACTTCTCACGTGGTAGAAGGGGCAGGGGAGCTCTCTTGAGCCTCTTTTATAAGAGCATTAATCTCATTCATGAAATCTCTGCCTAATTAGATGACCTAATCACTTCCCAAAAGACCTGCCTACTGAATACTTCTCATATTGGGCATTAGGATTTCAGAATATGAATTGGTGGGGGAGGGGAACAGTGGGGGAGGGACACAAACATACACAGCACAGCAACCAGAATTCCTTGGTCCTATCCAGTACCAACTGCACACCCTTAACAAAACTTCTGAGCGTGATTATATTGCATTATTTTCAGAAAGGATTCAAGCGTTCTTTTCTCTGACTTCAGACTAAAGTAGCTCCTTGGCTGCTTGGACAGAGTATATAATGAAGTGTTATCTACTTGTATAGCTGATTCAACCAACCATTTTTATTTTATTTGTTCAACACATACGACAGGGATTTTAGGTTCTGTTGATATATTATAGAAAAACAACCTACAGACTGTGTTACATATGACATTTGCCTAGTGAATTCGGAGGAAATTTTATTTTACTAATTATTTTAGTCTCTAAATATACCTGTCAATGTGGTTTAGATGTTTAACATGATATTCCTTTATAAGTGGGGCCTAAGTTAATACTTGGCTTCTGCTTTCCCTAAATTATTTATTACATAGTCAAAATACATGCATTAAGAAGTTTTAATATTCTTTGATGCTATCTCAGGGGTGATCTCTGTTGTCAGAGTAAATAGGTCATTCATATTAAGAAACTGCATAACAGCTATCTGAAATTTCTTATATGTCTTTTTAGTATCTCTTCTTGGTTTTACATTTAAGTAACTCCCCCCCAAAATTAACTCACTAGGAAGCTTGCTTGTCTCTCTAAAATGGCAGTTTCAGATGGCTCCTATTTTTTTTCATTTGCTTTTTTTTAAAAAACTGTGTGTTGAGAACATTTAAGCTCTACTCTCAAAAAATTTCAAGTATCTGTTACAGTTTTGTTAGCTATAGTTGCCTCACTGTTGTACATCAACTTCTCAAAATGTATTCATATTGTGATTGAAAGTTTGTACCTCTTGACCAGTCAGTGTCTCCCCAGTTTCCCCACACCCAGCTAACCATGGTAACTAACCATGATTCTACTCTGTCTATAAGTTGACTTATAGATTCCACATGTAAGTGAGATTATACGGTATTTCTATTTTTCTGTCTGATTTATTTCACTTAGCATAATGCTCTCCAGATTCATTCATATTATCTCAAATGGCAGGATTTTCTTCTATTTATGGATGAATAATATTCCAATGTACATGCTAATAGATATTTGGGGTGTTCCCACATCTTGGCTATATAAATAACACTGTAATAATCAGGGGGTGTCAAGTTAGGTTGCTTATTTGAGATCTTTCTTTTTTTTAATGCAGAAATTTATCACTATAAACTTCCTTCTTACAACTGCTTTTGCTAGATCCTGTCTAGTCTCTGGGTAGATGGGACTGCCTTTGGTGCCTTGTTCAGTAGCATGGTGCTGGGACAAAAGTCTACTTCAGGGTCCACAATTAGGTCCCTATACCTTGAACATTATACCCAGGTGTGCAGCAGATGTGGTTCCCACCAGGTCCCTGGAAAGCTCCTGCTGGGTCACTGGGTAGGTCCCTGGGTGGAAAGGACTAACCCTGAACTGTGGCTGAGGGGTGCTAGGATTGAGTCCTACTGCTGTTTGAAGGTCCAGAGCCAAGATCATGTCTGCAGACCTTGCTCAGGAGACATGAGTGTCTCTCCCATGTGGTCCCCAAGTAGGTTGCATGGCTCCCTTACCATAACTGGAGCCAAGCATGTGGTTGTTTTAGGATCTTCTGAGATACAGACAGGAATGTCTCCTGACATGTCCCTGGGCCAGCAGGATTGTTTGTGGACTGCAGCTGGGAGGGGCTAGAGCTAAGTAGAAGGCCCTCTCAGCATCTCTGGATGTGCAGATGGGAGTAGCTCCTGCTGAGTTGCTGGATTCACAAGACTGCTTGCAGACTAGCTGGGAAGGGGCTGGATCTGAGTGTGGGGCTCTTTCAGGATTTGTGAGGGAGCAGCTAGCCACGTCTACTTTTGGACGTTCCAGAACAGCAGAACTTTTCAGCAGAACTGCTTACTGACGGCAGCTGAGAAGGCCTGGAGTCATGAGCAGGCGCAGACTTCCGCCTGCCTGGTTCCTGTCCTAGTGGGTCCACGCACAAACTATGGCTGTGAGGGACCTGGAGGATGCAGCCCCTTCAGGTCTCTGAGGGTACATGGAAATGTTTCTTGCTGAGGCCCTATGCTAGCAGTGTTGTTGATGGACTGTAGTTGGGACAGTCTGAAGCCCAGTTACTGGGCTATTTTAGAATACAGTCAGACCAAGTTGGGTGGGCTTATCCCAAGGATCTCCCAGAGGGTAAGCCAAGAAAGTGTGGAGTGGATTCATTCACAGGACACTTCAGGGTCACAGCCAGGACTGAGGTCTGTGGCTCTGACTCCTTCTGGGTCCCTTGGTGTATGGTGCTGGTAAGAGGATCAAGCCAAACGAGGCTATGGCAAAGTCATCTGGGCCACAGGGCTGTTTTCATCTCTGTGGCAGGGACCACAATCTATGACCCAGCCACCTGGGTGCAGTCTTAACCTTCTCAAACCGGCTCTCTTCAGCCTGGGACCATTCAAGAGTTTCGCAGTCTCCTACCAGGATCCAAAAACTCCCACAAAGGCACTTTTGTTTGTGAGTGCCCGCCCAATTATGATTGCTGAAGAGGAATACAAGTAGAGGACCTCTTATTCGGCCATCTTGCTGACCTTTTTTCTTTTTTTAAAAGAGCTTTATTGAGATATAATGCACATACCATACATTCAAATTTAATTTGTGTAATTCAGTGGTTATCAGTATACTAATAGTATTGTACAGCTATCACCACAATCAATTTTAGAATATATTTTTTTAAGATTTTCTATTTATTGATTTGAAAGAGGGAGGAAGAGAGAGAGTGAGCATGAGCTGGGGGAGGAGCAGAAGGAGCAGATTCTCCGCTGAGCTATATTAGGAATCCCAGGGGCTCCATCCCAGGATGCCAAGATCATAACCGAAGGTAGCCACTTCGTGGACAGAGCCACCCAGGTGCCCTAGAATATTTTCATCCCCCCCAAAACTCCCACATCTCTTAAATATCACATCCCAATTCTCTATCCCCCACAGCTCTAGGCAACCACTAATCTACTCCTTGTCTCTTCTAGACATGCCTATAATGCTTATTCTAGACATTGCCTATAAATAAAATCTTCAAATATGTTGTCATTTGTGTCTGGCTTCTTTCACTTAGCATCATGTTTTCAGGATTCGTCCATGTGGTAGCATGTATAGTAATAGTCTCTTTCTTTTTATTGCTGAATCATATCCCATTGTATGGATATACCCCATATTAGTTATCCCTACATCAGTCGATGGACATTTGTGTCATTTCCACCTTTTGGGTATCATGAATACTGCCTTTATGGTCATTTAATAAGCCTTCTCATAATAGATAATTCAGGTTTAGAGAGAAATCTGATTAAGAATGAAAAAAGAATTCAAATGGAAACACCTTTTAAGTGAACAGGAAAAGTTCTCATATTAAGGGAACCCTGAAGTGATTTCTTTAGAACATTCCCTCAATTTGAATTTTGGTAGATTTTTGTTTCCCATTTATTGCCAAGTGTTTAGTTTGGTTAGAGGGCTGGGTCTATGTGGTATAGGAGAGCAGTGAAAAAATAGCCACAGATAATAGTTGTAGTACTGAAAATCCTGGATGCTAAGGCCTTTTATGTATGCAAACAATGGGCTATCCTGGATTATCTCCGATGGCCCTAAATTTAGAGTGGTTAAAACAAGAGCAGCCACCAGATACGGAAGTTCCAAAAAATACCACAGAAGCAAAGAAAGATCTGCCTAATTAGATGAGAGAATTCAACAGTGAAAAATTCTTCATTCTAAAAAAATCAAGGATGCTAGGGTTGAGAGCAGAACTTAGGAATTCACAGCTAATGCTCAAGAGATCAGTTTGAACTGATCTTGAATATTAAGTTTCAAATTTTTAAAAAAAATGGTGGGAGGAAGGAGAAGTAACAGTGCAAGCCCCTGTTTATATTAAGGTGACAGTTTAAGAGTGCTTAATTTCTAAAGAAAGCCAGTGGTAATTAATATAAATCAAGAATTTCAATATAAAAGTGTTCTTCATGAATCTGTCATATTGGAACTATGCTACACAGAATCTTGGCTGATTTCCTTCTAGATTCATGGAAGAACACAAATGTTTGTGGAAGAAGTCAGAGTATTCTGATGGCATTCAGAGAATTTTTTTTTTTAACTGCAAAAAGATTTAGTAAATTGTCATGTGATTGCAAGATTTAGTAAATTGTCATGTGATTGCAAGGATCCAGATATATCCCAGTATTATAGCACTTTTTCCACAGGAATGGAATGTTCTGACAGGCCCTCATTTTTAGACCTTCTAGGCTAGTTAAAACTTAACATTTATTTCAGTAAAAGTCATTAATAAAAAATTCAACAGGAATATCCCAGCTTTGAGGTGGTCCTAGGGAAGCAGTGGAATGTGGTGGTGAAAGATATGCAGAGGAAATAGATCTAGTTTCTATTCCCAGGTCTTCTCCCTGGAAATTCAATGCATAGATGCCTCATTTATAAAATAGGAATAACGACCATGTCTACCTTTTTACAAGTGTCCAAATTGAATCAAAGCTGCTCAGATCACAAGAGCTAACTTTCTTTGATTGTTGGAATGAATACTAAGTTTCAAATTTTAAAACACAATAATTTTAAAGGATGTAATTTAAAGAAAAATATAATGTGCTGTCGTGAGGCAGACAGACAAAACAAATCTAAAACAAATCAAGCCAAAATCAAATTTAAAATATTATTCTCACTTCCAGACTTTCACCCACTGCTGCTTAGAAGGACAAATATCTTAAGCAAAGTGGAAATAAATCTCAGTTATATAAATGTGCATTAATCCTGCTGTTTTCTGAGTCACCTCTCTCTGCACTCAGAAATACTGGCTCAGGGGAATGTAAACTAAATGACACAGAAGACAATCTAGGAGAATGCTTTTCTCTAATGAGGAAAACAAAAATCATTCCATTTGAACATAAACAATTTGAACATAGAGTGCCACTGTTTCATTCCTTCAGAAGGCTCTTGATGTCTTCATCAGCTCAGTGAGATCACTGCCCCGAACCCCGGCAGCAGGACACTTGCCCCCCATGGCCTCGCTCCTGCGCATCGGAAGCCAGCTCTGTGCCACGAGTGCAGGGAGGTGAGTGGGGAGCAAAGGGGAATAGTCCTGAACCAGCATCATGTCAAAACTTGCACGAACAGTTATGCTAAGCCCTTCCGTGATGTGAAGGAAAGCACAGAACCAGTGCTCCCACTTTGGCACCTAGAGGAAGAGGCAGTGAGAAGAGCCTTGTTCAGCCATCATTCATTCACCCTATAGACATGGGATCACTGTGATGATGCAATGGGATGGGCACAGGCCTGGTTTTATGTTCAGGCTGATTGCTGTCTGAATCCCAGCTCTGCCCTCCTTAGTCATATGACTTGGATTAGCTGTTCCTGCTCCATGTGCCTCAGTGGCCAAATCTGCTGGATGTGTACGTTAATTTCTACCCTCCATGTTCCTGTAAGGGTGGAAAAAAATGCATGCGGTCAATATGCAACCAGCAGATTGTCTGGTGCATGGGACGAAGTAATAAATGTTACCTCTACTTACTCCTTTGCCGCTTTCCAGCAAGATACCATGGGGAATTTCTACCAGAAGTTTCACTAGCCAGCATCATGTCAGCTGGCTGATTTCTCCTCAAAAGGAGGAGTTTATTCCAATGAAGATGTTGCCCCTGAAGAAAAATGGATGTCTTCCAGTTCCTGTACCTGTGTAACAATAAAAATAAATAACTAATGGTTATTGTGGGTTAATTACGTTTCTGGCACTGAGCCAAACATTTTACGTTTATTCTTTCCTTAATACTTATGACATTTTTAAGATGCAATTTCTTGGGGTGCCTGGGTGATTCAGTGTGTTAAAGCCTCTGCCTTTGGCTTGGGTCATGATCCCTGGGTCCTGGGGTGGAGCCCCACATCGGGCTCTGTGCTCAGCAGGGAGCCTGTTTCCTCCTCTCTGCCTGCCTCTCTGCCTACTTATGATCTCTGTCTGTCAAATAAATAAATTTAAAAAAATTTTTTTTAAAAAAGATGAAATTTCTTTCTGTCAGCTTTCTTTGGGCTTGATTTGCTCTACCTTGTTCATGTTCTTGAGATGTAAATTAAAAACACCAAACCTCAGTCTTTATTCTTTTTTTTTTCTTTTTTAAAGATTTTATTTATTTGACAGAGAGAGAGAGATCACAATTAGGCAGAGAGGCAGGCAGAGAGCCCGACACGGCGCTCGATCCCAGCACCCTGGGATCATGACCCGAGCTGAAGGCAGAGATCTAACCCACTGAGCCACCTGGTGCCCCTTTCTTCTTTTTTAATGTGTATTGAAAGCCAGAATTTTCTCTAAGCACTTCCTTTGCTACAACTTAATAATTTTAATGTCACATTTTCATTGCACTTACTTGAAAATATTTCCCGATTCCCAGTGCGATTCTTATTTGAGCCATAAGTGAAAAATTAGATGTGTATGCTTAATTTCCAATAAGTTGGAGATTTCCAGTTATGATTCTGTGAACAATATTTGTCTTAATATTGTGGTCAAAGAAAATACTAGAAATGATGTCAGTTTTTGAAATTTGTTGATGCTTGCATTATGGTCTGGCATGTAGACAGCTTTGGTAAGCATTCTATTGTGTACTTGAAAAGAAAATTGTCTTCCATTGTTGGTTACAGTGATCTATAATGTCAGTTCAGTAAATTTGTTAATGTGCTATTCTAATTATTTATATTCTTCCTGATGATGTATGTAAGCTTGTTCTGCCAGCTATTGAGAGAAGTGTGTTTAAAGTCTTCATTTTGACGTGGAGTGTCTATTTTGCCTTCCACTTTTATCAGTGTTTCTTTTATATATTTTGAAGCTGTATTACTAGTTGTATACACATTAGAGTTGTGATATCAAGTAGGCTGATTATTTTATCACAGTTAATAACTTTCTTTTTTATCTCTCGTTACACATCTTGCTTTAAAATCTACTTTGCCTGATTGTAGTATAACTATGTACCTTTCTTTTGGTTTGTGTTTATGTATTTTTTTTTATTCCTTTACATTCAGATTTTTTAGGACCTTATGTTTCTGGGTTTTTTGATAACAGTTTTATTGAGATACAATTGACATACCATACACATCACCTATTTCAAATAAAATAGTCAATAATTTTAGTGTATTCTTAGTTGCACAACTATAACCATAGTCTATTTTAGAATATTTTCATTTCCCCAGAATGAAACTCCATACCCTTTAGGTATTACCTACATCGGCCCTCATTCTTCCTAGCCTTAAGCCATCACTACTCTACTCTCTGTGTCTATAAATTTGTCTATTCTGGATGTTTCATATATAGGGAATTAAAAACAATATGTGGTCCATTGTTATTGACTATTTTTTTTAGCATGATGTTTTCAGAGCTCATCCATGTTGCAGTGTGAATACTGATATTCCATTTATTTCTATTGTCAAAATATGTTCCATTGTATGGATATACCAGATATTTTCCCTGGCAATTATGAATCATGCTTGTTTGAGCATTTGTGGACAAATTTTTTGTGGATGTATGTTCTCTTCGGTATATACCTGGAGTAGAATTCTTGAGTCAAATGATAACTGTGTTTCATTTTTTCAGAAACTGCCAAACTATTTTCATAAGTGGCTATATCATTTTACATTCCCAGCAACAGTGTGTGATGCTTTGATTTCTTCATATCCTCAACAACACTTCTCATTATCTCACTTCTTTATAACCATCCTTGTGGGTATGAAGTGGTTTCTCAATATGATTTTTTTTTAAGGTTTTATTTACTTATTTGACAGACAGAAATCACAAATAGGCAGAGAGGCAGGCAGAGAGAGAGGGGGAGGCAGGCTCCGTGCTAAGCAGAAAGCCTGATGCAGGGCTCGATCCCAGGATCCTGAGATCATGACCTGAACCGAAGGCAGAGGCTTTAACCCACTGAGCCACCCAGGCACCCCCTCAATATGATTTTGATTAGCATTTCTCTCTTGACTAATGATCCTGGACATCCTTTCATACGTTTGTTGGCCATTTGCGTATCTTCTTTGGAAAAATATCTGTTCAGATATCTTGCCCATTTTTAATTGGGTTCTTTGTCTTTATTAAGTTCTGAGAGGTATTTATATAGGCTAGAGACAAATCCCTTATGATGTTTTACAAAATTTTTCTCGCATTCTGTGAGTTGCCTTTTTAGTATCTTCATAGTATTCTTTGAAGCACAAAAGTTTTAATTTTGATGAAGTCTAATTTGTCCATGTTTCCTTTGGTGCTTACGCTGTTGGTTTTATATCTAAAAAATCATTGCCAAATCCAAGATCACGAAGATGTATGTCTATGTTTTTCTAACAGGTTTGTAGTTGTAGTTTTTACATTTAGGTCTTTGATACATTTTGAATTAATTTTGTTTATGATATGAGGTAAAGGTCCAACTTTATTCTTTTGCCTATGGCTATCCAGATTTCTCAGCACATTTGTTGAAAAGATGATTCTTTCTCCATTTACTTGTCTTGGCACCTTTGCCAAAAATCAATTAACCATAAATGTGAGGGTTTATTTTCAGATTCCCTGTTCTGTTCCAGTGATCTATATGTCTGTTCTTATGTTAGTACCATATTGTCTTGATTACTGTTGCTTTAAAGTAAGTTTTGAAATTGGGAAGTGCAAGTCCTCTAGCTATGTTCTTCCTGTTCAGAATTGTTTGGCTACCGTGGGCCTCTTGAATTTCCATACAAATTTTAGGTTCAGTTTGTCAAACTGTACAAAGAATTCAGCTGAAATTTTGATAGGGTCTACAGTATGTAGATCAGTTTGCCATCTTAACAATATTGAATCTTCTGCTCCATGAACATGGGATATCTTTTCATTTATTTAGGTCTTCTTTACTTTATGTCAATGATGTTTTGAAAATTTTAGAGTATACATTTTATTGATTTTATTCTAAAATATTTTATTTTTTATGCCATTTTAAATGGTTTTGTTTTCTTGATTTTATTTTCACATTGCTCTGTGGTATTGTATAGGAATACAACTGACATCTGTGTATATATTTTGGTATCCTACAAAATTGCTGAACTTATTTATTAGTTTTCATAGTTTTTTAGTGGATTCCTTAACCTTTTGTTGGTACAAGATCATGTTAACTTAAAGACACTTTTGCTTCTTTCTTTGCTCCTGGTCATAGGGGAAAAAAATTTAGTCTTTTACCATATTGGATTTTTCGTAGCTTAATATTCACCTTTAGTAATAACCCCACAAAATGCAGATCTACTCCCTTGTTTATCCTAAGATGAACCAAGAGAATTCTGAATTATTGTTCTGCAATTTAGGCTTTTTCACCTCAGTGTTTGCTTTAAAATAAAGTTTCCAGAGTTAATTATTTTGTTTGTTATTGTTGTTATTTTACATCTAGTGCAGTCCTTCAGTTCAGATATATGTTTTATACATGAATATGATGTGGTGATTCTATCAAAAATCTGCAGGGAAAAATAATTCTGAAATCTTACTTAAAATTTTTTGTGGAGGTAGTATGAACCAAAATATTCTTGATTTTTTAAATTAACTAAGATAACAAGATAATTGATAATTTAAAATAAATTAACAAGATGGGCCCCCGGGTGGCTCAGTTAGTTAAGCATCAGTCTTCCGCTCAGGTCATGATTCCAGAGTCCCAGGATGGAGTCCCCTATTGGACTTCTGGGGGGAGTCCCCCATTGGAGTCCCCATGCTCAATGGGGAGTCTGCTTCTCCCTCTGCCCCCTCCCTCCTCCTGTGCTTGCATGTACTCTGTCTCACTCCTCTCAAAAATAAATAAATAAAATATTTTATAAATAAATAATTTAAATATTAATGCAAATAAAAAAGATTGCTTTTTATGTGTCAGACACTTTTTAAAGCATTTTTAATTGTTTAAGTCTCGTGAATTATTTAGGTATGTAGTAATTATTATTCCATATCAAAGATGAGGAAACTAAAGCACATGGATATAAAATAATTTACGCAAGAAACATAGCTAAGAAGAAGTAGAGGTAAGATTTTCGCCCAAGAAGTCTGATTTTAGAGACTATGCTTTTGATTGCTCAATGAGGATAAGCAAATAAATTACTTAGCAGAGCATGTTAGGTAATAAATGCTCAATAATTGGAGGTTCTAATTATTATTTGCTTATTGTTATAAATGAAGCTTAGTATTATTCTTCAGAATTATAATCCTTATTTTTTAGGATTATTTCTTTAGAAATATGTCTTTATGATTCACAGTACAGCACCAATCCAGACACATGAAAAGAGTAGTTAATTTTGGGGGAATCAAAACTTATACATGGATTTTCAACCACACAAGGGGTGAGCACCCCTAACCCCAACAGTGTTCAAGGGTCAATTATAATATGACAGGGATTACAGAGGAGTGCACAACTACCTAAGAGAGTAAATGGGAGAAGGGGAATGCTGAGTGTGGCTTGCCCATGGAACTGGCTTGATTTGATGTTGTAAATGAGAAGTGTGGTACTGAAGTATTCGGGGAGTTAGTGCCCAGCAATGATTAAGGAATTGGAGAAATTGGCATGCCTAGGTTCAAATTCCAACATTATCACTGAGTAAGTAGCTGGTTGATTGGACAAATGCTGTGACTTCTACAAATTTCCTTTTAAATTTTAGAATGGGAATAATATGGCCTACTTCAAAATTTTTAATAAGAATTAAAATATATTATGTAGGGGTGCCTGGGTAGCTCAGTGGGTTAAAAGCCTCTGCCTTTGGCCTGGATCGTGATCCCAGGGTCCTGGGATCAAGCCCCATATTGGGCTCCCTGCTCAGCAAGGAACCTGCTGCTCCCCTTGCTTATGCTCTCTCACTCTTTCTGTCAAATAAATAAAATCTTTTTAAAAAATAGATTTTTAAACATCTTTCAAAGTGGCATGAATCAGACTTGTTAGCCAGTTAGATGGGGTCCATAGACTCTCCAAAAGTCCCCAAAGATAGTCATCCTATAGTTCAGAGCTAGGAGGAATTACTCTCTGTGTCTAAGAAGGCTTTGTGTCTCATAATATTCCTGTACTGTTATGATTAATTTTGTGTTTCGACTGGCAGGGTGTTTTTGACTAAGACTATCATTTAAATAGGTAAACCCTGAGTAAAGCAGATTGTCTTCCATTATGTGAATGGCTCTAATGCAATCATTTGAAGGGCTGGGTAGAACAGAAAGATCAGTCTGTCCCAAGCAAGAGAGAATTCTCCAGCATACCACCTTTGGACTTGAACTGGAACATGAGCTGTCTTGGGCCTCAGCCTGCTGGCCAACCCTTTAGATTTTAGACTTGCTAGCCTCATAATCACATGAACCAAATCTTTATAATTAATCTCTCCCTTTTTATTTACACATTTTATTTTTTTCCCTTTGGAAAATATTAACACAAATGTAAATTAAATTAAGCAGTGAGATGCTTTTCTTTATAGTGGGTCAGTACCTTGTGGGATTTTTAGAGTATAGCTTCTTGTAAAGAAGCACTTTCTAGTGAATGAGTTTGATGACATTTGCTGATTTGGCACATGAATGTGAAAGAGGGAAATGAAATACTTAAATTATCATGTGTGTTTAGTGCCAGATACTCTAATAGAGTCATTATATAAAAAGTCAGTACCAGAATAAAATCAAATAAATTAAGCACTGTTAAATCTATACTATTAAATTGTGTCTTTTCTTTTTTTCTGCTGATTTTGAAAAGCATAGAAGTTAAATTATTATAGAGACAATAAATCCTGGGTAATTTCATCCTGGTTTCTTAAGCTGACTCCTCCTTGGGACAGCTCTCCAAAGAATAAATTAGTAAAAAGTTTTAAAATTCTTAAGGTAAAGAACTCTATTAGCCATAAAGTCCATAATAAATTTACTACTGCTTTAAAAACAACAATGAAACTTCATTTGAAAAAATACGTGCCCATTGGGGCACCTGGGGGGCTTAGTCAGTTAATTGTCCAATTCTTGATTTCGGGTCAGGTCATGATCTCAGGGTGGTGAGATGGAGCCCGGGGTCAGGCTCTGTGCTGGGTGTGGAGCCTGCTTAATATTCTCTCTCCCTCTGCCACCCCTCTTAAAAAAAAAAAAAATATATATATATATATATATATATATATATATATATATATACACACACACACACGTGTATATATATGGATTAAGATATGTATGGAATATGGAATTTATATATATGTATACACACACATGCCCACTGGAAAATTATTTCAGCAGACACTTTAATGTAAAAGCGGAGTACATGTAAACATAATGGACTTCTGCAGTCTTTTGCACAGACTCCTCAAATATTTGTTGACTAAATGAATGGATCAATAAGAAAGCAACATGTAGAGAGCTGCAGATGCAATTTATTATAAATACGCAATTTTAAAACAGGATTGGTGATATGCAGGGAGTAACCTTCTATGGGAAACCACTGAGACCTGCACTGTACATAGGGCTTGGCAAAAACACAGTGTTAAATGTTTGCGAACTAAATCATTAAATATAAGATACGTGTGGGAAATAGAATTTCTTTCAATGTTTATGATAGGAAACTGCCTTCTAGTTGAAATTGCCTTGTTAATAAGCCTCTCTGGCGCTCACAGACCAAAACGTATGGAGTCCATTTAGTGTTGGCTCTACAGAGCTGCACCCTACAGAGACAGAAGCCGAGGGCTTGTGTAGCAGGAGCTCCTTCGGTGGTTCATGGAGCTGCACAGCCCAGTTTCCTGCCTGCAGACAGGTGGGGCGGGAGGCTTGTTAAATACAGGGTCAGGTTCAGTACCTCTGGGTGGGGCTGAGACTCTGCAGGTCCAGCAAGCTCCTGGGTGATGCCCAGATGGGGTCCATAGAACACACTTGTATTCCCAGGTAAACGGGCAGACGGAGCAGATAGGGGTGATGGAAAACACTGGAGAAGACCGGTTATGTGACCACAGGAGTCACCTAACTTTTCCAACTCCAGATGGTCTCATGGGAAAAATGGGTGTGATGATGATGATGATGATGATGACGACAACAATGACAATGATGATAGGAGGATAACACGTCATGGATCCTTAGGGGAATTAATGCAAAACTTAATGTAAAAATCAAGGCTAATGCTCTGTCGTGGCCTTTGCTCCGCAGATGCTCACTGACCCAATGCTAAGCACAGGTCATGTGCTCCCTGTAGGTCCGAGGAGTCCACTCCTGGTCCCTCTTTGTGCCAAGGACAGTGCTTCCCACTGGGCAGGGGATCGGGCCGTGTTTGCTCAGTGCAGTCAGAGCAGAGCAATCGATGCCTATAGAGACAGGGGCACCTGGACGATGGCTCCAAAGGCCCCAACAGGAGAGAATCCTCTCGAGAAAGCGGTAAATCTGAGGCTTTGGGGAGTTTCCAGGCCCCTCTGAGCCAGCAGTGGGAGACAGAACCAGCGCCTCCCTGGAAAGGACGGTGTTAGGATAGCTGATCTATGATTTTCATACATTGTGTCTAAAATCACCTACCTTCGATACAAGGCCAGCCCCGTCCGCGTGGGCAGCTCAGCCTTTCAGCCCACGGGGGTGTGATTAGTTCCCCGGAGACCCAAGGCATCCTCCCACCCACCCCTGCTGCCCTGGACAGTGCTCTGCTGAAGGTGAGGTGAGGGTCTCCTGAACAACTTGGAGAGTCCCCAACAAAACTCCCAAGCAGCATAGCAGGAATGCAGGTAGAGGACCCTGAGAATGACAGGCTTCTTCACTTAAATCAATGTCTCTTTCCGGTAAGCAGACATGGACTCTGTCAGCCTGGTTTCATCAACTTTCAGCGAAAATCTAGAGTAATCACTTAATTTTTGCTAAAAGAAATTAGATACTATTGAAATCTGATCAAAGTATTTAGACTCAGTACTTTTAAAAGGTGTTCTTTCTCTCCCTCTCATAATCTGTTGATCCCAGGAGAAAAAAGAAGCTGGTGTCATCTTACTGAAGGATTCCATTAAATGTAATCCAGAGTCAGATGGGTAGCCAAGCTTTTCTTCTTTATTAACTGAGCAAATAATTGCTTCCATTTAATTTCACACCATATTTTCTTAAAAAATTCATTGTCACCTTTCTAAATTAAGATTGCACAAATTTTCGTGGAATGAAAAGCATGGAATTATTTTAATCTGTAAGGTATTACACATATTTGCTATGCCAGTTAGGTAAGTTTTAGGTCAGAATAATCTATTGCATTGATGTGTTTTTTATAGCCTTGGGGAAAAATATTTCATGAACAGTATAAGATAGTTTGCAACTTTTTAAAAAGTTTTTAATTCCAGTAAGTTAACACACAGTGTTATATTAGCTTTGGGTGTATGATATAATAACTCAATAATTCCATACATCACTCTGTGTTCCCCATGACTTGTGCCCTCCTTATTCGCCATCACCTATTGCACCAATTCCCTGCCCCACTCCCCTCTGCTACCCACCATCTGCTCTCTGTAGTTAAGAGTGTGTGTCTTGGTTTTGTCTCTCTCTCCCTCTGTCTCTGTCTCTGTCTCTCTCTCTCTTTTTTTGACTTTCCAGTTTTGTTTTGTTTTTCAAATTCCACAGATGAGTGAAATCATTTGGTATTTGTCTTTCTCTGACCAATTTATTTCACTTAGCATTATACTCACTAGTTCCATCTATGTCATTGCAAATGGCAAGAGTTCATTCTTTTTTATGGCTGAGTAATACTATAATATATATGCCACTTCTTCTTTATCCACACATCTACTGAAGGACACTTGGGCCACCTCCATATCTTGGCTATTATAAATAATGCTGCCCAAAACATAGGGCTGCAAGCATTCCTTTGAAGTAGTGTTTTTTGTATTCTTTGGGTAAATACCCAGTAGTTCAATTTCTCACTGGGTAGTTCTGTTTTTAACTTTTTAAGGAACCTCCATAATGTTTTCCACAGTGGCTGCACCAGTTTGTGTTCCTACCAACAGTGCATAAGGGCTCCTTTTTTTCTCCACATCCTTGCCAACACTTGTTTCTTGTGTTGCTGATTTTAGCCATTCTAACAGGAGTGGGGTGATATCTCATGGTAGTTTTGATTTGCATTTCCCTGATGATAAGTGGTGTTGAGCATCTTTTCATGTGTCTGTTGGCCATCTGGATGTGTTCTTTGAAGAAATATCTGTTCATGTCTTCTGCCCATTTTTTAATTGGATTATTTGTTTTTTGAGTGTTGAGTTGTATCACTACTTTATGTATTTTGGATGCTAACACTTTATCAGCTGTGCCACTTGCAAATATCTTCTTGCATTTAGAAGTTGCCTTTTAGTTTTGTTGGTTGTTT